>NC_142607.1:52264652-52577902 GCF_041222555.1 Hakea prostrata
TGAGATAAACCCAATAATCTCTTTTGCCTATTTCTGACAATCTTGACACCAAGCACATAGCTTGCTTCACCCATGTCCTTCATATCAAATACGGAGGACAACCATTTCTGAATGGTTTCCAATAGCTCCTTGTTATTGCTAGCCATAAGTATGTCATCTACGTACAGTGTCAGAATGACATAATTATTATCAGATCTCTTGGTGTAAACACAGTGGTCTCCTCAAGCATGGAAAAACCATTTTCCATCATAGCTTGGTGAAAGCGCAAATTCCACTATCTAGATGCTTGCTTTAAGCCATATATGGACTTCTTAAGCTTGCACACTTTGCGCTCAAGTCCATTTGCTTCAAAGCCTTGAGGTTGATCCATATAGATCTCTTCCTCAAGTTCTCCATTGAGAAAAGCAGTTTTTACATCCATCTGATAAAGCTCCAAGTCCAACTGAGCAACAATGGCTAGTATGAGGCGAATTGAGGCAAACCTAACCACAGGGGAAAAAGTTTCCTCATAATCAACGCCCTCTCGTTGGATGTAGCCCTTAGCCACTAAACGAGCCTTGAATCTCTCAATAGATCCATCCGCCTTTCTTTTGATCTTGAGAACCCACTTGTTCCCAATTGCCTTTCGGCCTGGCGGCAAGTCAACCAAGTCCCAGACATGATTAACTTTCATCGACTCCAACTCTTCCTTTATTGCTTTCAACCATTCCTTTGAGCTTGACCCCGCAAGAGCTTCCTGCACGCTCTTTGGTTAATGCTCATCAATCCGAAGTCATCTCACGGTCAATCTCTTCGAGAGTTACCATGTAGGCTTCATCCTCTATGTCGAAACGTCGACGAGGAACTAGCCCGCGCCCACTACGGCGCAAGTGCATGTCAGATCGCTCACCGTCTAAGGTAGCTATCACATCTGCACTCCTACTCCCACTAGGATCTTCTGGATGAACCCCAGGTTCATTATCCATAATCTGAATCCCTGGAGTGACAAGACCACTATCTTGTATCTCAAAGAATTCCAATGATTCTTTGTTAACTTCTGAAAGAGATGGAAAATCATTATCAAAGAATGTTGCATCCCTAGACTCAAGTTCCGTTCTCCTCTCATTCTCATCTAGTCCAATGAAGACATGGCCCTTTGAGGGTTCGGAATATCTCACAAAGATACACTTTCTTCCTCTCGGGTCCAAGCTTTCCATATTGGTGAGAAGTAGAGTGAACATATGCTGCACATCCCCATGCGCGCGCAAGTAACTCAAATCTGGCTTCTTTCCGGTCCACAACTCATATGGTGTGTAAGGAACCAATTTGGTTGGAACTCTGTTGAGGATATAGGCCGCAGTTAGCAAAGCATCTCCCCAATAAGAGATGGGTAGATTTGCCGCGCCATCATGGATCTCACAATGTCTAGCAAGGTTCTATTCCTCCTCTCAAGCAACCCCATTTTGTTGTGGAGTCCCTGGAATAGTAAGTTGTCTAGATATCCCCTTTTCATCACATAACACTTTGAACATATCGGAGAGATACTCTCTACCTCTATCTGTTCTAAGAGTTTTAATCTTTTTATCTAACTGATTCTCAACTAAGCTCATGAATTTCTTAAAACATTCCAGAGCTTCTGACTTATGAGAAATTAGATAAATGTGACCATACCGTGTATAGTCATCTATGAATGTGATGAAATAAGCCTGTCCTTTTCTAGTATGCACATTCATGGGTCCACACACATCTGAATGGATAAGTTCTAAAGGAAGAGAGGCTCTCAAAGCCTTTTTAAATGGTTTTCTAGTTGCTTTTCCTGCTAGACATGACTCACAAAGTTGGCAAATCGAGATAGTGAACCTTGGCCTAAGAGACCTTCTCTTGCCAACCTGTTCATCCTATCTAAGCCAATATGTCCTAGTCTAGCATGCCACAAATTAGAATTAATACACACAGTATTTTGGCAAACAAAAGCATTACTAGAATTAAATGAATAATCAATTGTATCCAATACAATGAAACCATTATTAAGAAAACCATAACCATAAACTGTATCACCCAGATACAAAACCAAAGAATTGTTTTCAAATACAACTCTAAAACCATGTCTTAAAAGATAAATAACAGAAACAAGATGTTAAAACCCTAATAATATTTCCCAAAAATTCATTCAAGAATGCAAGAAATAACAAGATAACACTGGTTTCTATGGTGCCAGCCACCCCCACACCTCACAGTGGTGTCCCAACAACTCTCATAAAACATTCGATATCCTCTCTACTCACTTGTCCCTCTATTTATAACCCTCAATTATCCCTCTATTTATAATTTCAAATAACCCTAACTAACCCTCATTCCACATGGCCTCATCCCTAGGGTAACCCTAACTAGGGTAACCCTAATTATTCCCTCTTTTCTCTCTTCCCTCTTTCCCTCTATTTATTATATCAAATAACCCTAACTAACCCTCATTCCCAAGGCCCTCATCCTAGGGTCCAACACACCGGCCCCTCGAAAATCACCTTGTCCTCAAGGTGATGGAATTGTTGAAGTTTAGTCGTGTGATGGTGCCGCATAACCGTAGTGAATCAAAATCATCCTCCCAGGCTCAATAACACACCCACTGCTCAAAATCAGACTTGGAGCGTCTTTTTTTTTTTTTTTTTTTTTTTTTTCTTTGGCCGCACGAAATTAATCCCCACGCACCCCCGCATCTCGGAGCTCGCGTGCAGCTGTTGGAAGACGGTGGATTTTCCTCGATCACCGCAGCCCCAACCTTGCCGCCTCCCTTTCTATTCCGAAGTTCGGAGGTTGAAGACGATGAATTGCTGGTTTGGTCCGGCGGATTTGGTCGGGTTGGTTTGGGTTTGGTTTGTTGACTTTAATGGTAATGAAAAGCAATGGGTGTTGGTGCAACGATTTGGGCCAGGCCCATATTAAATGTTTGAGGTGGGTGGGGTCCAAATATTTAAATCCAAGGGTGAAGAGAAATGGGTTGGGTATTTGGTTAAAAAATACGATGGGCTAGGGTATAATGGGTCTGAGATTGGGCTACTGAGATAGGATGGGCTGGGGGTTAAGGAAATATGTTGGGCCCAAGGTGGGTCTTTTAAATGGGTAGTGTCTAAAGGCAGACCATGGGTTAAGAGAATTGGGCTGGAGATTGGGCTAATGAGGTAGGTTGGGCTTGGGGTGAATGAAATAGGTTGGGCCCAAGGGGGTTTCTTTGGGAACCAAGCGGCCCAATCTTTAAATGGAGTTCGTTTGGGCCCTATGAGTGAGAACAATCGTACCTGAATGTGGCCCAAATTAGAGGAACTGTGGCTCTTAAGGAGTGAACCAAACCCATAAATCATTCTGGTGTGAACCAAACCAAACCCAAAAACCTTAAATATCCATCTTCGTCTTCCTCTCCTACAAACAGCAGCTCTCGCCACCACTTGCTGGTTTCCAGCGATGGCCTCTGGCGCTTTCGATCCCCGCTTTCTTGCAAACCGGTGATCGAGCTACATCTTCCTCGTTGCGGAATTAATCCGGTAGGTTTCAACAACGATTTCTCTCATTCTCTTCTTCTCTCTTTTCCAAATATGGCTCGCAACCACCGCAGTGCTCGTTTGATCTCTTTCGGCGATTTCATTCGGCAGCTTTTCTGTTGGATGTGCTTGGTCTCCCATCTCGACCACTATAATAGCTCCCATAACTTCTTCCCGGTTATTTTCCAAAGTCACACACACATCTCACCGGTCATCACCAAACTCAATCTGCAGGGCTTCTCTGAAACTTACCCAATCCAACTTCTGCCAAGACCTTGCGTATACCCAATCAAGTGCATCGCCATCCAAATGCTCGAGAGCTATTCCGAGCCAATACTCACACTCAATTTGGTGTTGCCGGCAAAATTGCTCGACTCTATTAACCACTCATGCGCTCTTCCATCACCGGAAAACAAGATAAAGCCATCACCTCACCTCCCCGGATGTCCCCGTACATTGGATGCCAATTGTAAAACCCAATAATATTTCCCAAAATTCATTCGAATGCAAGAAATAACAAGATAACCGGTTTCTATGGTGCCAGCCACCCCCACACCTCACAGGTGGTGTCCCAACAACTCTCATAAAACATTCGATATCCCTCTACTCACTTGTCCCTCTATTTATAACCCTCAATTATCCCTCATTTATAATTTCAAATAACCCTAACTAACCCCATTCCCATGGCTCATCCCTAGGGAACCCTAACTAGGGTAACCCTAATTATTCCCTCTTTTCTCTCTTCCCTCTTTCCCTCTATTTATTATATCAAATAACCCTAACTAACCCTCATTCCACAAGGCCTCTCATCCTAGGGTCCTAACACAAGATTTCGCCGAATGTCCGGAGCATCAAAGACATCATGGAGTAACAAACCTGCCACCTCGCAAAACTAATTTGCATGTGCCTATGCCATGAACCTCCACGCTTGAGCTGTTCCCCATCGTAAATCTTTTGCTTCCTCTTGGAATACGACGGTATTCCACGAAGCTCGAGCGTTCCCTTGTTATGTGTTCTGTCGCACCTGAATCAACAATCCAGAAAGGATTTAGTTCAGCAAGCATAGTAGAACTTGTTACATAACAAGATGAGGTATAACACACAGTACATACCTTTTGCTCTAGTCAGCAAAATCACGACCGGCTTTCGGCATTTGAAGCAAATCAAAGCTGATTTCTTCTTGCCAAGCACTAGTCCCCCTTGAACGCTTGGGGCCACTCTTGTTTTTGTTCCCACCCTAGTTACTTTGCTTGGACCGCCGAGGTTGAGCTTTCTCTCTCTTGCGCTTGAAGCCCGCACCCTTACTAGTGCTAGCTTCAGCAACAAATACATCAGTTTGAGGGGCATCGGCCAACATCCGGTCCTCATCAAGCTCAAGGTGCTTGGCAGCTTGATCGAAAGTCTTGACCTCATCAGCATGAGTCAAAAAGATCTTCATATGCTCCCAAGTCTTTGGCAATAACCTAATGACTGCGGAAACTTGCTCCTCATCAGTCTTCTGGCGCCCACACGCGCTCAACTCACTAATCATGTTAGACATGATGGTTATATGCTGCCTCATGGTGTGACCCTGGCGCATCATCTTATAACCGTCAAAGGTGAGTCCGAGCTGGTGGCCTCTTATGGTGGAAGTCCCTCCATACCGGAACTTCCACGACCTCCCACAAAGACTTTGCAGTCCTATGCTTCTCATAACGAAGCATCGGGTCATCCCTCATGGAGCTCGGATTGTAATCCCGGCTACCCGGTCTTTCCTCTTCCAAGCATTGTATGTATCAAGGTCCCCTGCGATCTTTGTGCAAGTGGTACCTTCCTCGGGTGGGTTCATGGTCCGGTTTATGGTCTCCAAAGATATCCTCGCTCTTCCAGAAGATATTGCACCTTTCGGTGCTAGAGGTCATAATTCCTCTCATTCAACTTATCTCCTTTAGTGAGGTCAGCAACAATGCTCTTGGTAGCAACCATTTTTTCTAGAGATATTACATACAAGAATGAGTTCAATAAATCTAGCATAAAACACAACTCATGCAACAACAAATCACACTAGCATAGTCAACCTATGGGATAAGCACTTAAACCAAAAGAGATGCTAAAAAACATTCAATCAAATTCTCATGCAAACCCACATAGACTTATACACTAGCTTCATTCTGTGCAAGAAACATGATTGACAGACCCATAAATAAAAAATAATTTTATTAAAATAAAACATGCAATCATGTTCAAGCTATGAAGTGGTTCACACAGAACACTTCTACCTCATTAGCTCCCACTAGGCCCCATTAGGCCCTCAATGCTCAAACACCACACAGATTGTTGGGCCATTGGTGTCCAGTAAGTTAGAAACACATTCTGAACTGAACAAACCAATATCCAAAAAAATCCATCTCCTGACGGATTGCCGTCGCCTGCACGGAATTCCGTCTACCTTTTATGCCCAGACGGATGACCGTCTGCCCAGACGGAAATTCTGTCTGGCATTCTGTGACCAGACGGACGACCGTCTGGCCCAGACGGATGACCGTCTCCCAGACGGAAATTTCCGTCTGGGTCACTATGATTAGTCTGATAATAACCTTCTGGTCCACAGTGACCAAAAAACGGCGATTTTTCCATTTTTCTTGAACGAAATTAAAAAAAAAAAAAAAACGGAAAACATGTTTTTTCACCCAAAAAATCATCCAAAAAAAATCCAGCATTAATTATTAAACAAAAATAATAATCATCCTGGATTATCAATTCATGCAAATTTTCATTAGGGAAATTCACAAGGATCCTCCCACTCGGATCCGAATCAAAATTAAGGGTTTCCAAAAACCCTATCAATTCTCCCATGGGTTTCGTATTAAACCCTTGATCCTCCCATTGGATCCATACAATAAGATTAAACAATGGGGAGGAACAAAAAACGTGGGAACCAATGGCTCTGATGCCAATGTTGGTAATACTCCATATATATCAATATTGTTTAATTGACGGGGGAAAGATTCCTTACCTGAATTCGCTTTCCCTTTTATGAAGTATTCGCAGCGGAAGTCTAGATCCACGTTCTCGTTCCACCACCAAAGCTTTACCGGGGAGATTCCACAATCACTAGGAAAGGGAATGATATCCACAACCCAAATGCCGTGGATTAATGGAATGAAGATCAAAAGCGAGGAAAGGAAAAAATTTCCAAGCCTGCGATTCTAAGAGAGAGGAAGAGAGAGATGGAGCCACCGTTTCTCAGAGATAAATCTCGTGCGAATGAATCACACACTTACTCACTAATGCGGTGGTTACCAAAATATATAACCCTATTTTGTAACCGCCCTAATAATGAGTTTCCAATATTGCCCTTGGGCATTTAATTTATTAATCATATTAATAAATTCCAACAAACACAATAGAATTTGAAATGAGAAAATATAGGCAACTGTCATAAACACTTTTCTTAAACCCTACACTCAACACAAATGAGTCAAAACGTTTGTTCAATTGCCTAGGAGCCTGTTTATGTCCATAGAGAGATTTCTTCAACAAGCAAGCTTGTGATTCCTCTCCAGCTGCCGAGATGCCTAAAGGTAGTTGCATATATATCCTTTCTTCTAAATTGCCATGAAGAAAGGCAGTTTTCACGTCCAATTGCTCTATAGTCATTTTGTTCTGAGCAACAAGGGACAACAACAACCTTATAGTCTTATACTTGGCAACTGGAGAGAAAATTTCATCATAATCCACCCCTTCTCTTTGAACAAAACCTTTTGCAACAAGTCTGGCCTTATATCTTTTGGAATTATCAATTCCATCATCCTTGATTTTAAATATCCACTTATAAGGTAATAACCTTTGATCCTTGGGCTTCTGAACTAGTTCCCAAACCTGGTTCTTATTTAATGAATCTAATTCATCATTAATGGCTTGAACCCATAAATCTTTATCTTTGGAACCCAAAGCTTCTTCATAGGAACTAGGTTCATCTAACCCAATATCAGAGACAGAAATATCAGTCTCATGTGCAAAATTGGCTACATACCTTCTAGGTGATCTAACCACTCTCCTAACTCTATCCCTTGCCAATTGGTAACTACTTAGATCAGAAACTTCTTCCACCTCTCTAGTGGAAGTCTCAGGAGAGGGCAATGGCCCATTCTCAATCTCAGAAACTACAACCTCAGATTCTTTATTACCAGAACTAGGTTGAGGGGAAGTCAAGGGTCCTTTAGGTATACTAGAATCAAGAGTCTGAGCAGGACTTAAGAAAACATCAGCCTGCCCTAAATCAAATTGAGTGAAGTCTGTCATTCTTTGATCAAGTGGATTCAAATTGGTATTGTCAATGGAAAGACAAGGGAACACACTCTCCCTAAAGAGAACATCCCTACTAACAAAGGTCTTAACACCAAGCACAGTCCTATCCCATAGCTTATATCCTTTCACCCCCTCAGGATACCCTAGAAAGATGCTCTTTTTACTCCTGGGTTCTAATTTACCAATGCTCTGGTGAGCAAAGGATTCACACCCAAATACCCTAAGGTAACCAAGACTGGGAGGTTTCCCCCACCACATTTCCTCAGGGGTTTTAAACCCTAAGGTAACAGAGGGACTCCTATTAATTAGGTGAACAGCTGTTGTAACAGCTTCACCCCAGAAACCCTTAGGTACCCCTGAACTGATGAGCATACATCTAGTCTTGTTTAAAATTGTCATATTTATTCTTTCAGCAATGCCATTTTCTTTGAGGGGTGTATTTAACAATCCTATGCCTTTGAATCCCTTTGTCATTACAAAATCCATTAAACATTTCATTAACAAATTCTAATCCATTGTCAGTCCTTAATGTTTTAACTTTCTTTTCACTCAAGTTTTCTACCAAAGCAACCCAATGCTTGAACTTTTCAAAAGTTTCATCCTTGGTCTTCAATAAGAAGATCCACACTTTCCTAGAGTAGTCATCAACAAGGGATAAGAAATAAGAGTTTCTACCATAAGACAAGACTGAAGCAGGTCCCCACAAATCAGCATGTACATATTCTAATATATCCCCAGATAAGTGAGACCCAGCTCCAAAGCTTAACCGGTGCTGCTTACCTAAGACACATGACTCACAAAACTCTAAGTTATCAATGACATCCTTGCCAAACAGGCCTTGTTTACTTAGAGCTTGCATTCCTTTATTGCTTATGTGTCCTAGCCTAGCATGCCACACACTAGTGATATTTGACTCACTTGACAAACAACAAATATTGGAGATATTATTTAGGAATGTACTACCATCAAAAACATACAAACCAGACTGAGAAATGCCCTTTAAACATACATGAGATCCCTTAGATACGTGAAAGACTACCCCAGAGATACAAGTTACAAACTCAGCACTGTCAAGGCTACTAATTGAAATCAAGTTTCTCTTTAAGTCAGGTATGTATCTAACATTATGTAAGGTGAAAACAGATTTATTGTGATTCATCAATTCAACAGAACCAATACCAACTACATCACATAAATCATCATTTCCCATCATACCTTTGGCATTATTTAACTCAGACAAGTGTGTAAACTAGTGTATGTGTGGACACATGTGATAAGTACAACCTGAATCTAAAATCCATCCTTCTTGCCTACTAACCTCGGATATGGTAAGCACCTCACTGATGTCTTCATAGACATTGGCTTGACCATTCTTGGGTCCAGGCATATCAGAATGGGAAGTCTCCAATTCCTTCATTTTTCTCTTATATGCAAAGCAATTTTTCTTAAAGTGTCCTACTTTTTTGCAAAAGAAGCATCTCTTGAGGTTTGTATCAGACTTGTTGTTCCCATTATTATTCTTATTGTTAGTCTCATCATTTTAAATTACTTTTCCCTTCCCTTTGGGTCTCCCTTGTTTGTAAGAGCCCTTGCCCTTAACAAACAGGTTTTCCCCACTGCCCTTAGTCTTACCAGAAGCCAATAGTTCAGACTCCCTATTCTTTAAGGCATTAATCAATTGTTCTAGGGAAATATTTTGACAAGCATACTTGATTGAGTTCTTAACAACAAGATAATCATTATGAAGTGAATTCAATAGGATAATAGACAAGTCCTGATTTTCCAATTTAGTCTTCTCCCCTGTATTTGCTAAGTCTTGAATCAGCTTCTTAAATATATCTAGGTTCTTGTCAAGGCTGATTGTAGGGTCCATCTTAAACCCATATAACCTCTCCTTCAAATAAATTTTGTTACCTAGATTCTTTTTCTGATTGATCTATTCAAGCTTATTCCAAAGTTTAATAGGAGTATTGTCATCATCATAGGAGTATTGTCATCATCATCAAGACACCTGATAACCCCATCAGTGATGTTCCAGAGCATGCAACCAATTGCATTCTCCATCACTTCAGTCCTCAAGACTGGATCAATACTTTCAAAGAAAGCATCTGGGTCATCTATTGATCTTAGGAGCTTTTGCTGAGCCATTAAAGCTCGAACCTTCCTCTTCCAAATCCCAAAGTCCCCTGTGCCATCAAACTTCTCAATATCTACCCTGGAACCCCCCATAGGAGTATCCAAACTTAGGTAGCTAGGGTTCCCCCCTAGACCTACAGCTCTACTAGAGCCTATGGTAACTACACTAACCACACTGGGAGGAGTATCCTCCCCTGGTAGACAGAAACCCTTACTTGGCTCCACTTTGAACCTCGTACAAGACCCTAATCAGTATACAAGAATACTATTCACAATACTGATTAACCAATTCTGAAAAAATAAAAGATTATTCTAACAAAGAGTTAAATAATCAATATTAATTAATCACAAAAAACATAAGCTCAATTTATATAAGTTACAGCAGCCTAATAATCAGATGTTAACACCACAGATCAATACATACCAAGTATTAGATCAATATTAACAAGAAAATTTAGACAGCAGATAGTATAATCAGAGAGGCAAAAATAAATGAGATTAATTAAACCCTAATCATATCAGAATTACCTACCTAAACTCAGATTGTCACCCAACAGGTTACAAACACATTAACAGAGTATACCACGATTATATGAAACACTTTTAACAGAGGTTTTTATAGAACCGAATCATAATCATAGCACATTCATAACATATGAAATGACACAATTTCATAAGGTTAACATTATGACAGAATTGAATAGAGACTATAAGAACCGAATTGTTATTCATATATCAAAGGTATAAGCAGCGAAAGAATTTTAAAGAAATTAAGATTGTAACCTAAGACAACCTTAAACCGTATAAGCAACCTTCAAATTTAGGATTTAAATGATTCAACAATACCTAAATGAAGCAGGGAACATGAATGAGATGGCTCTGATACCAATCTGTGATTGTATTATCAAACCTCATGCCCTAAAATCTTGTGGACCGAACATGCAAGGGTATTCACACATCAGAGAAGAAGAAGACATGATTACGGAGTTCGGCATATGCCTACTCTCCGGGATTCAGGTATGAATCCAATTCACTAAGCCTTTGGGAAGTTACAGATTTAGAAGAAGAAAGAAGAGATTACAAATACACCTGATACAAGCAACCATAGGTCTCCAAAGTACCATCGAGTGCTCGCCATACTCCAGCGATCAAAAGCCCTATATCACCTCCTTCAAGAACCAAGGATATTTAGAGCTACAGGCAATCGAACACGACGGCCATGAACAAACCTTCAAGAGAGCTCCAAGAAAAACCCGTAGAACAGAGAGAAATCTCAAAATGAAAAAACGATTTGCATATTACCCCCCTGAACCAACCCAGCCTTCTAATAAACAATAGGCTGTGAACCAAATGAACCCAATCGGTTCGGTTCATGACTAAAGCAGTACAAATACCAGATTACCCCTAACACCTGCTTATTGGACTAAACTTTATTTTAAGTTTTAATGGTGCCCTACAGATTAATAAGCACTATGTTCAGATTAATAGGCAGAGTATTATGATTCCAACTCTTCCCTAATCTAGTCCTCAGAGTAGCGAGCGAACCGTGGTGGATAAAATAAAACTATTTCCTGATTGCAAATGCAAAATCCCAGGTTCTAGTAAGATTGCCTTAGATATTGAAGAAGATGAAACTTTTGAGTTCAGAATAGAACAAGAATTATTAGAAGAAGAATATGAGTTTGATTCTTGTTATGATTGCAAATGCAAAATCCCAAGTTCTTGTAAGATTGCCTTAGATATTGAAGAAGATGAAACTTTTGAGTTCAAAATAGAACAAGAATTATTAGAAGAAGAATACGAGTTTGATTCTTATTATGAGATTGAAACAAATTATTTAGATTTTAGAAGATTTGAATCTAATTTTCATGAACTGACAATCCAAAAGGTTCTAGAAAAATTAGAAACATCAAAGATTATACAGGATAAAAATCCTTTAGAATTTTGGCATATAGATAAGCCAATGATTGAGCTAAAAATAAAAAACCAAGATATGAGAATTGTAACAGGAAACCCTAAGTACAATTCTAAAGATGATGAAGAATTTGATATGCATCTCAAAGAACTTAAAGAGCTTAAATTAATACAAGATTCCAATAGTCCCCATCGATCAGCTGCTTTTATTGTAATAAAAGAATCAGAAAAGAAAAGAGGAAAGAGCAGGATTGTGATCAATTATAAAAGATTAAATGATAATATTGAGGATGATGCATATAACATCCCCAGAAGAGATTTCCTTGTAGCATTAATTGACAAAGCTAAGATTTTCAGTAAGTTTGATCTTAAGTCTGGTTTTCACCAGATAAAAGTTCATAAAGATTCGATTCCCTAGACAGGTTTCACCACAAACAGAGGACATTACGAATGGAATGTAATGCCTTTTGGATTAAAGAATGCCCCTTCTGTGTTCCAACGCAGAATGGATAAGATATTTATAGATTATAGAGAATTTATTGCAGTTTATATAGATGATATTCTAGTTTTCAACAAAAATGAAAAGCAGCATGTTGAGCATTTACTCATAGCTTTCCAATTATTTGCTAAACACGGATGAGTAATTTCTAAGAAGAAATTAGAAATTGCTAAAGAACAGATTAAGTTTTTAGGACTTGTTCTTGGTAAAGACTTAATCTCTTTACAAGACCATATTTAAAGAAAAGTCTTAGAATTCCCAGATATACTTGAAAGAGTTACCCAGATAAAATCTTTTATAGGTTTAGCTAATTAAGCTAGAAACTTTGTCAAAGATTTGGGAAAAATTAGGCCAAATGAGTTTTCACCCAAGTCATTCATATCCATCTAATCTGTTTACAAAATTGGATCTTCCATTAAATGGTCTAATACTCATTTTGAAAAATATGGACCAAATCTGAAAGTCTTATCTTGAGAATACTTAATAAAGTCACCTTTAGGTTTTACACTATTTTCAGTAACCTTTAGCCTGTTCAAGTATGAATTTAGGTTTTCAATTTCAGCACTTGAAACAGTACTTGGTTGACTAATCTTGGATTCTATCCTATCAAGCTTCTCCATGATGATCTTTAGCATTTCTAGTTCAATGTTATTTTGAACTATGATAATTGTATATGGAACACCTACAGCTTTGAATTTGGTTATACCTACATTTTCTTCGGATAGGTCTCCCCGATAAGATTCTTTCAATCTTTCTTTAACTCTCATATAGTCTACACTACAAGAAAGACTCATATTCCAAATAATCTTTTGGTTAACTTTTCAAGGTTATCTATTTTTGTATCTATCAGAGACATTCTTTTCCTGAATTCTTCAGATTCTTGCTGCCTTTGAAGGCTCATCTTTTGGGCTTCAGCTTCTCGTTTTTCTAGATTTGCTAAAGTTTGCCTTTCTATATCTTTAGGTTCTCTTAATCTTAATTGGTGGATCAATTCTCGTATTTCATCTTTGGAAGGAATTTTTGATAAATCTAAGGCAAGGATTATTTTCCTATAATCTTCAATCTTATGATTTATGTAATCTAGATTCTTAAGAATCTGAGTATTATCTTTCTCTAAATCAAGAGTTTGATTTATTTGTTTTAATATCTTATTTTTATGTCCTATGATATCAGCTCTTTTATCTATTGTATTTTGGACCTTACCCCAATTATCTTCAAGACTTAGGCTCATGCTAATAATTAGATCCATGAGAGAGTTAATTATTTAATGAGTATCATCTGAATCTCTCACATGCAGCCTATGCCTAAAATGTATAGATTGGAAATAGCATTTGACCTTATATCTGTCTATAGTAGTGATAATCTGTCCTACCTTATCTGAAACTTCAAGACCAAGATAATCTAATCTTTTTAGATCAGTCATAATTATAGCAATTTTCGGTATCTGTAATTTCATTATCATCTCCATAATCTAAAGGGTAATAATCGGAATATTCTTCGCTGAAATAGAAATCTTCATGACCTATTTCATGCCTATAACATATCTCATCAACAATTTCTTCAAATATTAAAATAAGAAATTGTTTTATCATAACAATGATTATGAAAGAAATATAATCAATCATTTCTTCCAAATA
Organism: Hakea prostrata; assembly: GCF_041222555.1. Lineage (NCBI taxonomy): Eukaryota > Viridiplantae > Streptophyta > Magnoliopsida > Proteales > Proteaceae > Hakea > Hakea prostrata. The sequence continues at coordinate 52,278,641 of NC_142607.1, forward strand.
ATTATCCTAAACATCTTTCAGAGTTGGTAAGGTATACTTCCATCCTGTAGCTATATATCTTTGCACGTAAGGATCTAAATCAAAATGAATATTTTGATAATTATCTAGACATTTTTCGAAAATAATATCTTTTACTTCATCAGGAAGCTTATGTAAATCTGAATCTTTACTATAAATTATAAATCTAACAAAAGACTTATAATAATCTTTCATAAAACTTGTCTGTAAGCCAAATTCACCGTAAATGGCTAATCTATCTATAAGCATAAAAAACCTCTGGTAAATGTAATACATCAAATAAAACTAAGGGCTTGTTTCATGTTGTAATTATGCAATGCAAAACTACTACTTACACAGTCACAGAAATCGTAACTGCTCTGATACCAATATGAAGGAGGAGGAGGAGTCCAGAAAGTTTTGAGTTCGCTGGATCGAACTATGCAAACCTAAGAATTAAGATATGGACTCCTCTGTTTTTTATGCTTATAAACAGAGTAGCCATTTACGGTGAATTTGGCTTACAGACAAGCTTTATGAAAGATTATTATAAGTCTTTTGTCAGATTTATAATTAATAGCAAAGATTCAAATTTACATAAACTTCCTGATGAAGTAAAAGATATTATTTTTGAAAAATGTCTAGATAATTATCAAAACATTCATTTTGATTTAGATCCTTACGTGTAAAGATATATAGCTACAGGATGGAAGTATACCTTACCAACTCCTGAAAGATGTTTAGGACAATTATTTGGAAGAAATGATTGATTATATTTCTTTCATAATCATTGTCATGATAAAACAATTTCTTATGTTAAAAATATTTGAAGAAATTGTTGATGAGATATGTTATAGGCATGAAATCGGTCGTGAAGATTTCTATTTCAGCGAAGAAGATTCCGATTATTACCCTTTAGATTATGGAGATGATAATGAAAATTAAAGATACCGAAAATTGGTATAATGATGACTGATCTAAAAAGATTAGATTATCTTGGTCTTGAAGTTTCAGATAAGGTAGGACAAATTGTCACTACTATGGACAAATATAAGATCAGATGTTATTTCCAGTCTATGCATTTCAGGCATAGGTTGCATGTGAGAGATTCAGATGATACTCATTAAATAATTAACTCTCTCATGAATCTAATTATTAGCATGAGCCTAAGTCTTGAAGATAATTGGGGTAAGATCCAAAATACAATAGATAAAATAGCTGATATCATAGGAGATAAAAATAAGATATTAAAACAGATAAATCAAACTCTTAATTTAGTGAAAGATAATACTCAGATTCTTAAGAATCTAGATTACATAAATCATAAGATTGAAGATTATAGGAAAATAATCCTTGCCTTAGATTTATAAAAAATTCCTTCCAAAGATGAAATACGAGAATTGATCCACCAATTAAGATTAAGAGAACCTAAAGATATAGAAAGGCAAACTTTAACAATTCTAGAAAAACTAGAAACTGAAGCCCAAAAGATGAGCCTTCAAAGGCAGCAAGAATCTGAAGAATTCAGGAAAAGAATGTCTCTGATAGATACAAAAATAGATAACCTTGAAAAGTTAACCAAAAGATTATTTGGAATATGAGTCTTTCTTGTAGTGTAGACTATATGAGAGTTATGTTGGACACAACCTTTTGGTTTGTGTAGGATTTATGGATAAAACCTCTAATAATTCTACAAATAAGTTTAATGTCCAGATAGATGATGTTATCCAAGGAATAGCATCAAAACATATAGCTTTACAGAAACCAGCCATGATTGATCCAATAAAATTGGTAGGATTAGAATGGGATGTCACACAACTCATCCACCAAAAAGATAATAAGGTAATTACTCCGACGGAGAATACTTTTTTGCAAGATTCACTGGGTAATTCTTTTGTTTTTTTTATTATTTTTTTTTTTTTTGGAATTTATTAATTTGATTAATAAATTAAATGCCCAAGGGCAATATTGGAAACTCACTATTAGGGCGGTTACAAAATAGGGTTATATATTTTGGTAACCACCGCATTAGTGAGTAAGTAACTGAGTGATTCATTCGCACGAGCGAATCTCAGAGAAACGGCGGCTCCATCTCTCTCTCCCTCTCTCTTAGAATCGCAGGCTTAGAAATTCTTCTTTCCTAGTATTTGATCTTCATTCCATTAATCCACGGCATTTGGGTTGTGGATATTATTCCCTTTCCCTGTGATTGTGGAATCTCGCCGGTAAATCTTTGGTGGTGGAACGAGAACGTGGATCTAGACTTCTGCTGCGAATACTTCAAGTAAGGGAAAGCGAATTCAGGTAAGGAATTTTTTCCCCATTAATTAATTGAATTGAATTACTTTTGAAGTATTACCTACATTGGCATCAGAGCCATTGGTTCCCACGGTTCTTTGTTCCTCCCCATTGTTTATTTTAATTGTATGGATCCAATGGGAGGATCAAGGGTTTTATACGAAATCCATGGGAGAATTGATAGGGTTTTTTGGAAACCCTTAATTTTGATTCGGATCCGTGTGGGAGGATCCCTGTGAATTTTCCTAATGAAGATTTGCATGAAGTGATAATCCATGATGATAATTTTTGTTAATAATTATTGTTGGATTTTTTTCATGTGTTGGATGAATTTTTGTAAAGAAAAAAAAAACGTGATTTTCCGTTTTTTTGAAAAAAGTTCCGTTCAAAAAAAAAAAATCGTTAAATGGGGAATTGACGTCTGTGTACCAGATGGATGCTGAGAAGGTGAGCCATCTCAGAATCCGTTTGGTCACAGAAGCCAGACGGACTCTCAGATGGTGCGCCATCTCAGAATCCGTTTGGTCACGAAGTCGAGATGGACTCTCGGATGGTGCGCCATCTCAGAATCTGTCTGGTCACAGGAGCCAGACGGACTCTCAGACGGTGCGCCGTCTCAGAATCCGTCTGGTCACAGAATGCCAAAAGGACTGTCAGTCTGGTGAGACGGCAGTCCGTCTGGGCTGATCGACTCCAGACGGAGAGCCGTCTTAGAATCTGTCTCAGACGGATTGTCAGACGGTGATCCGTCTCAGAATCCGTCTGAGTTTTTTGTCCAATTTTGAATGTGTTTCTATTTATTGGACATCTATGGCTCACAATCTATGTGATGTTTGAGCGTTAAGGGCCTAATGGGGCCTAGTGGGAGCTAATGAGGTAGAAGTGTTCTGTGTGAACCACCTCATAGCTTGAACATGATTGAATGTTTTATTTTAATAAAACTATTTTTTATTTATGGGTCTATCAATCATGTTTCTTGCACTGAATGAAGCTAGTGTATAAGTCTATGTGGGTTTGCATGAGAATTTGATTGAATGTTTTTTTTAAGCATCTCTTTTGGTTTAAGTGCTTATCCCATAGGTTGACTATGCTAGTGTGATTTGTTGTCGCATGAGTTGTGTTTTATGCTAGATTTATTGAACTCATTCTTGTATGTAATATCTCTAGAAAAATGGCTGCTACCAAGAGCATTGTTGCTGACCTCACTAAAGGAGATAAGCTGAATGAGAGGAATTATGACCTCTGGCACCGAAAGGTGCAATATCTCCTGGAAGAGCAGGATATGCTGGAGACCATAAACTAGACCATGAACCCACCTGAGGAAGGTACCACTGCACAGCATCGCAGGGACCTTGATATATACAATGCTTGGAAGAGGAAAGACCGGGTAGCCAGGATTACAATCCTGAGCTCCATGAGGGATGACCTGATGCTTCGTTATGAGAAGCATAGGACCGCAAAGTCTTTGTGGGAGGCCGTGAAGTTCCAAAGATGGAGGGACTTCCACCACAAGAGGCCGCCAGCTCGGACTCACTTTTGACGGTTATAAGATGCGCTAGGGTCACACCATGAGGCAGCATATAACCATCATGTCTAACATGATTAGTGAGTTGAGCGCATGTGGGCGCCAGAAGACTGATGAGGAGCAAGTCTCCGCAGTCATCGGGTCATTGCCAAAGACTTGGGAGCATATGAAGATCTTCTTGACTCATGCCGATGAGGTCAAGACTTTCGATCAAGCCGCCAAGCACCTTGAGCTTGATGAGGATCGGATGTTAGCCGATACCCTCAAATCGATGTATTTGTTGCTGAAGCTAGCACTAGTAAGGGTGCAGGCTTCAAGCGCAAGAGAGAGAAAGCTCAACCTCAGCGGTCCAAGCAAAGTAACCAGGGTGGGAACAAAAACAAGAGTGGGCCCAAGCGTTCAAGGGGGACTAGTGCTGGCAAGAAGAAATCAGCTTTGATTTGCTTCAAGTGCCGAAAGCCTAGTCATTTTGCTCGTGATTGCACTGAGCAAGAGGTATGTACTGTGTGTTATACCTCATCTTGTTATGTAACAAGTTCTACTATGCTTGCTGAACTAAATCCTTTGTGGATTGTTGATTCAGCGCGACGTAACACATAACAAGGGAACGCTCGAGCTTCGTGGAATACCGTCGTATTCCAAGAGGAATCAAAAGAATAACGATGGGGAACAGCTCAAGCGTGGAGGTTCATGGCATAGGCACATGTAAATTAGTTTTGCGAAGTGGCCAGACGCTGTTACTCCATGATGAGCTGTATGCTCCAGACATTCGGCGAAATCTTGTTTCTGTTATTTATCTTTTAAGACATGGTTTTAGAGTTGTATTTGAAAACAATTCTTTGGTTTTGTATCTGAGTGATACAGTTTATGGTTATGGTTTTCTTGATAATGGTTTCATTGTATTGGATACAATTGATTATTCATTTAATTCTAGTAATGCTTTTGTTTGCCAAAATACTGTGTGTATTGATTCTAATTTGTGGCATGCTAGACTAGGACATATTGGCTTAGATAGGATGAACAGGTTGGCAAGAGAAGGTCTTTTAGGCCAAGGTTCACTATCTGATTTGCCAACCTGTGAGTCATGTCTAGTAGGAAAAGCAACTAGAAAACCATTTAAAAAGGCTTTGAGAGCCTCTCTTCCTTTAGAACTTATCCATTCGGTATGTGTGTGGACCCATGAATGTGCATACTAGAAAAGGACAGTCATATTTCATCACATTCATAGATGACTATACAAGGTATGGTCACATTTATCTAATTTCTCATAAGTCAGAAGCTCTGGAATGTTTTAAGAAATTCATGAGTTTGGTTGAGAATCAGTTAGATAAAAGGATTAAAACTCTTAGAACGGATAGAGGTAGAGAGTATCTCTCCGATATGTTCAAAGGGTTATGTGATGAAAAGGGGATATCTAGACAACTTACTATTCCAGGGACTCCACAAAGAAATGGGGTTGCCGAGAGGAGGAATAGAACCTTGCTAGACATGGTGAGATCCATGATGGCGCAGGCAAATCTACCCATCTCTTATTGGGGAGATGCTTTGCCGATCGCGGCCTATATCCTCAACAGAGTTCCAACCAAATCGGTTCCTTCCACACCATATGAGTTGTGGACCGGAAGGAAGCCAGATTTGAGTTACTTGCGCGCATGGGGATGTGCAGCATATGTTCACTCTACTTCTCACCAATATGGAAAGCTTGGACCCAGAGGAAGAAAGTGTATCTTTGTGAGATATTCTGAACCCTCAAAGGGCCATGTCTCCATTGGACTAGATGAGAGTGAGAGGAGAACGGAACTTGAGTCTAGGGATGCAACATTCTTAGAGAATGATTTTCTATCTCTTTCAGGAGTTAACAAAGAATCATCGGAATTCTTTGAGATACAAGATAGTGGTCTTGTCACTCCAGGGATTCAGATTCTGGAAAATGAACCTGGGGTTCATCCAGAAGATCCTAGTGGGAGTGGGAGTGCAGATGTGATAACTACCTTAGACGGTGAGCAATCTGACATGCACTTGCGCCGTAGTGGGCGCGGGCTAGTTCCTCGTCGACATTTCGACATAGAGGATGAAGCCTACATGGTAACTCCTGAAGAGATCGACTGTGAGATGATTTCAGTCGATGAGCATGAACCAAAGAGCGTGCAGGAAGCTCTTGCGGGGTCAAACTCAAAGGAATGGTTAAAAGCAATAAAGGAAGAGTTAGAGTCGATGAAAGTTAATCATGTCTGGGACTTGGTTGACTTGCCGCCAGGCCGAAAGGCGATTGGAAACAAGTGGGTTCTCAAGATCAAAAGAAAGGCGGATGGATCTATTGAGAGATTCAAGGCTCGTTTAGTGGCTAAGGGCTACACCCAACGAGAGGGCGTTGATTATGAGGAAACTTTTTCCCTTGTGGTTAGGTTTGCCTCAATTCGCCTCATACTAGCCATTGTTGCTCAGTTGGACTTGGAGCTTTATTAGATGGATGTAAAAACTGCTTTTCTCAATGGAGAACTTGAGGAAGAGATCTATATGGATCAACCTCAAGGCTTTGAAGCACATGGACTTGAGCGCAAAGTGTGCAAGCTTAAGAAGTCCATATATGACTTAAAGCAAGCATCTAGACAGTGGAATGTGCGCTTCCACCAAGCTATGATGGAAAATGGTTTTTCCATGCTTGAGGAAGACCACCGTGTTTACACCAAGAGATCTCGATAATAATTATGTCATTCGACACCGTACGTAGATGACATACTTATGGCTAGCAATAGCAAGGAGCTATTGGAAACCATTAAGAAATGGTTGTCCTCCGTATTTGATATGAAGGACATGGGTGAAGCAAGCTATGTGTTTGCATTTGAGCCTTGATATGGGTCCTAAGACTCCAGAGGAGAAAACCAAGATGGAAAGAGTTCCATATTCCAGGCCGGTAGCCTTATGTACGCTATGATGTGTACTAGGCCGGATATTTGTTATGCAGTGGGTTTGGTTAGTCGGTACCAATCAAACCCTGCATAGAGCACGGAAAGCGGTCAAGAGGATATTGAGATATCTCGGAGGAACGAGTAACTACATGTTGTGTTACCAAGGATCGGATTTGCGGTTAGTTGGCTATAGTGATGCCGACCGGGCTGGAGACATCGATGAGCGCAAATCAACCTCGGATATGCTTTCTTGCTGAATGGCGGGGCCATTTCGTGGTGTAGCAAGAAGCGTGCTTGTATATCCCTCTCGACCATGGAAGCGAGAGTATGTGGCATGCTCACTGCGGTTCAAGAGGCTGTTTGGTTGAGGAGATTTCTTCGACATACTGGGATTGTGATGACATCCAAAGAGGCTGCCCTTGTCTATTGTGATAGCACGGCAACTCTTAGCTATGTCAAGGACCCCAAGTATCATGGGAAGACCAACTATACAGTTGAGATATCACTTTGTTAGAGACATTACATCAAGAAAGAAAGTTGTACTTAAGCACATATCTACTAGTTTGATGGTAGCTGATACCAAACCTATAGCCAAGGATGTTTTTATTTCTCATGTAAAATCCTTGGGCTTGCGTAGATTGTGACTTATTTTTATACTGAGACTTTCTTATTAATGAGTAATATGAGTTCATTCCAGCATTTTTTTTATTATTCACTTTCTGTGTGATTGTGTTTTGCTAGCATAAAACAAGATATGTCAATAGGCAAGAGAATGGCTCACTCACACGAGCATTCGCCTTTGGCGCCTTGGAGGCGAGCAGAGATGAGACAGATTGTGAATGACTTTGTGTAGGTCAATTCATAATCATGATGTCGCCTTGATTTGGAATCAAGATGAGTTTCTCTATTGTAAAGAGAATCGACATGAATGTTCCCACTATTCATGTTGCCTATAGGAGCCGGGTGCGAGTACTTTATGTGGCGCTAGGGTGGCGACAATAAAGTAACTCGGGTTAGGCGCAAGAGGTTGCGACTAGACTAAGACCTGTATGGTGTTGAGATGGACATACGTTCTATTGTATATAGAATGCTCCACCATAGCACATATATCATACTATGTGTGCTTAGCGATCATTGGAAATAAGAGGATGGATCCCTGCTCCTCTCATTGTGTGAGTCCTGGACCTTATGGTCCATTAGTGTTCTTAGTGACTTTCGACGACATCATGAAACGAAGGGTTGATGTGGCTACTTTGGGGTGTTACCTATGGTCATGATTGATTCGACCTAAAGGGGCACTACCGGGAAAGGAGTCAATCCTAAGTGTAGTGATGGTCTGGGCGAAAGGAAAGGTTTGATTCAACCGCACCCTAAAAGTGTTTCTTTGGCGCCAATCGTATGTGTTACAAGAGTGAACATTTTAAGGACAAGAAGGTGATCTCTCGGAGGGATCGAGATACCTTTAGTCCGGTGAGTTTGAATAAACCTAGGACACCGTGTTATACTAATGCTTATTTGATTTGTTTCTATGAGTGATGTGCCATTCTCGCCTTCGGGAAGGTTTCTAGTTTGGGGCTCACGCGTGCAGTGTATATCACCGGTCGCACGACCCATTTTTCCAAGATGACTTGTGGATATTAGTGTCTGGGACACAAGTGGTCTATGTATCCGGGATACATAGTGAAGAGATCAATATATATGTATATCTCGGGATATGCATATGTCCTGGGACACAAGAGGTCTATGTATCCGGGATACATAGCGAGAGATTGAATGTGTATATCTGGGATACACAAGTGTGTCTGGGACACATTGAAAGATTAACACTTGCCCTTGTGCAAGTGGGAGATGTTGGAATTTATTAATTTGATTAATAAATTAAATGCCCAAGGGCAATATTGGAAACTCACTATTAGGGCGGTTACAAAATAGGGTTATATATTTTGGTAACCACCGCATTAGTGAGTAAGTAACTGAGTGATTCATTCGCACGAGCGAATCTCAGAGAAACGGCGGCTCCATCTCTCTCTCCCTCTCTCTTAGAATCGCAGGCTTAAAAATTCTTCTTTCCTAGTATTTGATCTTCATTCCATTAATCCACGGCATTTGGGTTGTGGATATTATTCCCTTTCCCTGTGATTGTGGAATCTCGCCGGTAAATCTTTGGTGGTGGAACGAGAACGTGGATCTAGACTTCCGCTGCGAATACTTCAAGTAAGGGAAAGCGAATTCAGGTAAGGAATTTTTTCCCCATCAATTAATTGAATTGAATTACTTTTGAAGTATTACCTACACTTGGAAACTCAACAAAGAGTATCTACAGATAGATGAGATGAAGATAGTAATAGCATCAGTTCTGAATTTGAGTAGATTTGATGGACAGAGAAAGCAGAAAACTCTGTGAAATTAGAGAAAGAGTTGTAAAAAGAGGAGATGAGAGAATGAGGTTAATGGCAGAAGATGTTCTCAAAAGACGTGGGATCGTATTTGAAGACGATATCCATAAAGAAGCTGCTGAAATTGAATCCAAATTTTTAGCAAAAACAGATGATGAGCCTACTAAAGAAGATGACACAGAATCAATCCCTGAGTCATCCAATTCCAGTATAAGAGTTAGAATGGATAGGCAAGATGTAGATATGAACCAGATTCCTTCTGATTTGGAAGATGTTGGTGAAGAATTAGATAAAGATAATCATGTAGGAATGAACATGCAAGGAGCCCCATATGACCCTAATAAGCCATATGGACCAGATAATTCAGATATGAAGTTTGGAGACAAACCTAGATTGAAGATAGAAAAACTAGATTATGATCTTGAAAAGATTGGACCAGGAGATATAATTAGGCCTCGTGGAAGAGAAATGCCTGTAGAACCTCCAATTAGATTAGGATTAGATTCCATCACAGGAACATGAAGGTTACTAAACCTAGGACACCATGACCCTCAGAAATGGGACAGTGTCATAGATGTCCTGAAGAATGTCGTTAACGAATTCTTTAAAGAAACTCGTAATTGGTCGGCAGAAGAGATGTATAGATATTTGGAAACCTTTTTAAGGAGAATCCATGAAAGCTAACTTGGAAAGATTTAAAACAGAATATCCTAAAACATATAGTGGACTTGTAAGCCTAGGGGTAAACCCTTACAATTTTACAAGTTACATCCACATGATGTGTACTGGACAAGATCCCAATAGTGCACAAACGAAGGTCCAGGCTATGGCTTTAACTAACCTAGAACAGTTAAGCCTCCAAAGCTACAGATATATAAAGCCATTCCTTAAGTTGTATTACTACTATACGAGTATAAGTGGTAATATTTTTACTAAGGAAATAATGGACAAGTTATTCAAAAAACTACCAGGACCCCTTGGAACAAAGATAAAAGATAGTTGGACCCCAGTAGATGGTGATCCAGCAAAAGATAATGTGTGTATAAGAATAACACATATAATTACAAAACTAGTTGAAGAATGTACTTTTATACAGATACAAAGACAAGTTCCAAAGTACAGATTTCGGATTCTGTAAAGATATTTTCACTACAAAAGCATTTGGTGAAAGAGATAAAGATAATAGACCTAGGAGAAAACCAAGATATATCCAAGCTCCTAGAAGACCTCAGATAGGCTATTATAAGAAACCCGAAAAAGATATTACCAAGAAAAAAGAAATTGGTATTTAAGAAGATCCACTACGAAAAAGCCTTTCCTAGATCCCTAGAAACATGCTAGTAGATATAATCCCAATAGGAATTATAAGACTAGATTGGCATGTTATAATTGTGGAGATACCAGTCATTTGGTAAAAGAATGTCTCAAATTAGTTAATACAGATAGCAAAAGAGCAATGGTAGTACAAAATACCAATGAATGCTTAATTGCAGTAGATTAAGAGATGTCAGATCAAGAATCAGTATACAGCGTTGTATCAGTAGAAATACCAGGTACTCAAGAAGAAGATGACGAACCATACCCAGATTTGATTAACCAATTAGTTAATCCCTCAGTCTTACACATTAGGATGGTTAAAAATCAGTGTGAAAAGGATAAACATCTTTGGAAACACAAAGGTGGAAGATACCATATTGCTTGTTCAGGCTGTAGAAAATACCCTGGATTAGACATAAGATATCAATGCAGAAATTGCCTTGATGAAAGATGTGTATTTTGTTTAGATAATTCGGTTAATTCTTGTTGAAGAAAGGGAAAGTAAAATTACTATCCCAGAATTACAAGAAAAAAGAGATTCTACTAAACTAGAACTATTACAAGATGAATTAGCAATTATCAATGCTAAAATAGCTGAAGATCCAGACTTTGATATCAGATGGTTTTCTGAGGTAGCTTTGCATCCTCAAAAATCTACAAAATACAGCTTAGGATATTAACATATTTATTCCATATGATTGTATCCTTGAACCCCAGAAGTTAACTGTCATTGAGACATTTGTTACTTATACCATCAGTAATAAGTTCGGGATGATAATCAAAGATAGATCTTATTATGCTTCACAAGGTGTGCAAATCCTTGGAGGTGTATTAGATGCAGAATATACGGATCCCATAAAGATTTGTATGATGAACCACAATGATAAAGAGATAGTTATCTCCGAAGGAGAAAAGATTGCCCAAATCATAATTATACCAAATTATGGTATTGGCCCTGAAATTATGAGAAAATGAGGTTTTGGTTCTACAAACCAACCAAGCACCTCAGCCCAGATTCCCACAGAAATACAGATTCCCCTCTGTCAAACAAAGGAAGATTTAAAATCCATTGAGGTGGAATGCCAAGTTAAAGTTGGCAATAAGATAGTTTCTTTGATTGGAATAATAGATACGGGATGTACAATCAGTACAATGAACCCTAAATGGTTTAATGAGCCTAAGTTTTAGTAGATATACCACCCACTATCAGTAGAGGAATAGATGGAATACCCCACACAATAGATAAGATGCTGAAAAATCCGTTAATTAGTTTCAAAACTAATTGTGGACAGAGTCAGTGGTTTCAGATGGGTAAAGTTTGTCCAAGACTCACTCCGTGGGATAACCTACTTATTGGACTAAACTTTTTTTTAAGCTTTAATAGTGCTCTACAAATCAATAAGCACTATGTCCAGATTAATAAGCAGAGTATTATGATTCCCACTCTTCCTTATTCTAGTCCTCAGAGTAGCGCGCGAACCGTGGTGGATAAGATAAAACCATTTCCTGATTGCAAATGCAAAATCCCAGGTTCTTGTAAGATTGCCTTAGATATCGAAGAAGATGAAAATTTTGTGTTCAGAATAGAACAAGAGTTATTAGAAGAAGAATATGAGTTTGATTCTTGTTATTAGATTGAAGCAGATTATTTAGATTTCAGGAGATTTGAATCTAATTTTCATGAACTAACAATCCAGAAGGTTCTAGAAAAATTAGAAACATCAAAGATTTTATAGGATAAAAATCCATTAGAATTTTAGCATATAGACAAGCCAATGATTGAGCTAAAAATAAAAAACCAAGATATGAGAATTGAAATAGGGAATCCCAAGTACAATTCTCAAGATGATGAAGAATTTGATATGCATCTCAAAGAACTCAAAGAACTTAAGTTAATACAAGATTCTAATAGTCCCCATAGGTCAGCTGCTTTTATTGTAATGAAAGAATCAGAAAAGAAAAGAGGAAAGAGCAGGATGGTGATCAATTATAAAAGATTAAATGATAATACTGAGGATGATGTATATAACATCCCCAGAAGAGATTTCCTTGTAACATTAATTGACAAAGTTAAGATTTTCAGTAAGTTTGATCTTAAGTTTGGCTTTCACTAGATAAAAGTTCATAAAGATTCGATTCCCTGGACAGCTTTCACCACAAGCAGAGGACATTACGAATGGAATGTAATGCCTTTTGGATTAAATAATGCCCCTTTTGTGTCCAACGCAGAATGGATCAGATATTTCTAGATTATAGAGAATTTATTGCAGTTTATATAGATGATATTCTAATTTTCAGCAAAAATGAAAAGCAGCATGTTGAGCATTTACTCATAGCTTTCCAATTATTTGCTAAACCCGGATTAGTAATTTCTAAGAAGAAATTAGAAATTGCTAAAGAACAAATTAAGTTTTTAGGACTTGTTCTTGGTAAAGACTTAATCTCTTTACAAGACCATATTTAACGAAAAGTCTTAGAATTCCCAGATATACTCGAAGGAGTTACCCAGATAAAATCTTTTATAGGTTTAGCTAATCAAGCTATAAACTTTGTCAAAGATTTGGGAAAAATTCTAGGTCCCCTATATGCCAAGACTTCCCCTAAAGGTGAAAGAAGATTTAACCAGCAAGATATTAAACTAGTCCAAAGGATTAAACAATTAATTTCTACGGTCCAGCCAATGAGATATCCCAAAGAAACCTATTATCATATAGTTGAAACAGCGGTTTCACAGGAAGGATGGGGAGCTATGCTTAAAATTAGGCCAAATGAGTTTTCACCCAAATCCAGTGAAGAAGTTTGTAGATATGCTTATGGATTACACCAGAATAAAAATCTAGCAGCTATAGATTTTGAAGTAGAATCTGTGATCAAAGGGTTAGAATCCTTTGAACTATTCCTCCAAAATAAAAAGATTCTTGTGAGGACAGATTGCCAAGCTATAGTCAAATTCTACAAAAATCTAAATGAAAGTAAGATCTCCCAAAGAAGATGGTTAGTCTTTAGAGATACCATTATTAACAAAGGTTTTAATGTTACTTTTGAACATATTAATGGTAAAGATAATTTTCTTGCAGACGGGTTATCTAGATCCTTATTTGGAAAATGATGACTTGCAGGAATTAGAGATGGCTGATTCTCAGCCCAAAGATATGACTGACTCACAGTCGAAAGATCCCACAGATATGACTGAATCCCAGTCGAAAGATATTTCAATTGAAGAAGTTATTGCTTCTGTGGTTAACCCCCAAAGCAGCAAAGATTCACTTCCAAAGCTGGGCAGTGCTAACTTGAAAAGGAAGCACATACCTAAGAAGATTATGTACGGTCAAAGATATCTCTATACCATTGACCAAAAGTTCCAATTCAAAAGCCTACTCGAGGTGGATGAACCAGATAAAACAATTCTAGATAATTTATGGATTTCTCATCATCAGAGCATCCATGATCCAGCAGATAAAGGCAAGCGTGACTATTTCTCAATGGTCATGAATTGTCTTAACTTTCAGATGAATATGGCTTATTCAAAGTAAAAAACAAGCTAACGATATTACGTTGTGTTTCGGGGAAGACTCCCTGGAATTTATACACAATGGTCAGATGTTGCTACATGTATTAGAAATATTGACAAGCCTCTTTACAAAGGCTATGTTGACCTTTCTGAAGCTTTGAAGGATGCCAGAAAAACTCTGGGCATCAACTTTTACAAAGATCCAAAGATCGAAAAGGTTGACCAGAAAGATTTCAAAGGTGCACTCATGGCATGTGATGAGTGTTCCGTCACAAAGATGGAAATGAAAGATTTAACAGAACAATGTGAGATATACAGGACAAGTTCACTACGTCTTGTTGAAGAAGTTAATAGTCTAAGGCTTGCAAACCGCAAGCTTGACAGTGAAAAGACTGAATTAATAGCTCATTTGCTTCGTGCTAAAGATCTTTTAAGCATGAATGAGTCTGAGATTATGACTTCATTTGTCAACAAACATAAGAAGAAGACAAATGAAATCTCAAAAGAAAAACAGATTGTTGAAGCTCTTGAATCACCCATTCAACAATACATAAAATCTATTGACGAAATGATGGTGAAAGTTAAAGAGCTAATAACAGCGGAAGATGGTGGACCCAATTCATCCAATTCTTCAAAATCAGATGGCTCATAGAAGATTCCCCAGAAGAGATGAGCACAACAGGAGGTTTAGAAGAATAATAATTGCTGAACTTGGAGATCTCCTCATTCCAAGGTGGGTAAACAGATATGGACAGATAATTGGACGGAAGTTGAAGAAAAATAAGAAGGTTACTTGCTTTCTCAAAAAATATGAGAAAAAGCATGAAGATAAGATAACAAAGAAAGCTATGAGGAAAAGTCGTGCCCGCATCATTGACATGATAGAAGATCAACCTCTTAAGTTCAACGAGACTATTGAAGAAATCATCAGTCTCGCATCAGAAGATTTTGAAGTAGGAACAGTAATTGTCTAAAGACACTCCTAGCGTTGCTGCTAACGTTGCAAAGATGCTGCTGACGTTGTTGCTGACGTCAAAGATACTGCTGACGCCATGATGACGTCATCAAAAGCTGCGATGTGACTTTAGGATAAGAAAATCTGAACTGAACGAATCATCGTTCAGATAAGATTCTTTTTATCCTTTTATCTTTTATCAAATTATTTTTTATGTTTTTTGAGTTTTGATGTCTATATAAGCATGGAAGAAAATTCGATCGAAATGCCTGCAAAAATCCAACTCGAAACGAAATTTAGTAGTAGGCACGAAAAGTATCCATTTCGTTTCGTATCGACCGAAATTTCGGTCGATACGAGTCGAAATTTCGGCCCGATACCATATCGGGCCAAAACGACACTTGCGTAGGCTATAAAATACCCAAACTTGAGCTCATTTTCGACCTACCATTAGTTTCGACTGTTTCGAGCGATATCGCCCAGGAGATTTCGACCTGATTTTGCATTTTTTGCTCATTTCTCTTGCTTTCATCCCATTCTACACCTAATTTCTAGTATTCCATTTCCTTCAAACACTTGATTTGCTCCTCCATTTGTGCATTTTCTCAAATCTTGCAAGGTGAGTAACCAACTTCCTCATTTTTTTATTTTTGTTTCATTTGTGCCTTAAATCATATTAGATTGCTTCCAAATTTATATATATTTACTTTAGAGTGATGATCTATGAATTTGTACTGTCAAAATTATTTTTTTATTCTTCCTACTATTTTTTTATTTTTCTGTTATTAAAAATTATTTACTAAATTATGTATATTGTTAAAAATGTTTATGTATAGTACATGTATAAGCTTCAAATGGATGTATGTGAGAGTTGAGACACCATATTGCTGTGATGGTGTTGAATTAATTTTTTTCTTCTGTTAATTATGTAATTTTACTGTATTTAATATATATTTAAATAATTAAAAAAATAATTAATTTATGTTTTAAATTTGAAAATAGGAGAGTATTAGTGGAAGCATGTATGCAATTTTTTGAGGATGTTGTGGATATTTTTAAGATAGTTAGTGTGTATTTTATATATTTTAAAATTATTTATATATTAAAAAATACTTATATAGTTATACATATTTTTTTTTATATTTAAAAATAGGAGGTTATTATTAGAAGCATGTATGTCATTTTTGGAGCATATTGTGGAGCTTTTCAATATACTTAGTGTGTGTTTCTTGTATCAGGCACTCTATTTTAAAGATGTCAGACATAGCTTGGGATCATAGGAGGCCACTGACAACTGATAAGAGGAAGAATGAGTGTAATTACTGCAAGAAACAAATAGGAGGTGGGGCCACTAGATTGAAGGTGCATCTAGCTGGTGGCAACAAGGATGTAACAGGGTGCCCAAAGGTGCCTGTAGAGGTCAAGAAGGCAATGGCCTCATATATTAGTGGTGGAAAGCAAAAGAGGAAAGAGAAGAGAACACAGAGGGATGAGTTCGAGGATGCCTGCTTAAATGACCTTCCAGATCCTGAGGGTTATGGTAGGGATGAGCCAGGAGACAGTGACCCTGATCCAGAGGCCGATCAGTTGAGGAGGGCGATGATGATGAGTAGGGAGCAACAGAGGATTGATGACATCAGGAGGCAACAGAGGGGTCTGGGTTGTGGGTCCTCTAGAAAGACAGTAGGTATGGGAGGCATAGGTGGCTCCCAAGTCCCTATGAGGAGGTCTCAGAGTGTGAGGCAGGAGGCTCCTATCCCACGGGCCCCTACAAGGGGTCAAGCTTCCTCAGCACATCCTACAGATCCGGATCTTGAGATTCTTCGCAATGATCCGGCCCTATTTGCGAGGCCTGAGCATAAACAGAGAAAGTTGAAGCACTTATGGGGGAGTGTGAAGGAGAAAGTGGGGATGGCTTTCTCCAAATGGGCGCATTACCATAGTGTTCCAGCACATACAGCTTAGGGGCCCTACTACGAGAGATATGATTGAGCGAGATAGGCGAGGGTGGGAGTGGTGTACAGGGCCCCACTCCATATGAGATATATAATGTGTATTTGCCTAAGCATAAAGAGGACATAAATGAATACATTAAGGGATTAAAGCCCATGTGGAATCATTATGGAGTGACTCTGATGGCTGATGGCTGATGGTTGGACTGGTCCCACTAGACGGTCCATCATCAATTTCATGTTGAATTGTGATGGGAGGACAGTGTTCCTCAAGTCAGTAGATGCATCCGGTGAGAAGAAGGATGCAAAATACATTTACAAATTACTGAAGCAAGTGGTAAAGGAGGTTGGAGTGGAAAATGTAGTTCAAATTGTGACTGATAATGGCTCCAACTACAAGAAAGGTGGGTTGAAGATGCAAGAGAACTCCAGGTATCTAAAGTCTAAACATATAGTATTAATTTTCATTTGTAAATACATATATTTACATTACACATATACATGTACACTTTATAACTTTGTATTGATGGCTTGATGCCTTGATGGATGGACAAATATAGGCTCTTTTGGACTCTTTATGCTGCTCACTGCATTGACTTAATGTTGAAGGAGATTGGAAAGGTCAAGCTTGTGAAGAATACGGTGGACCAAGCTCGACATGTTAGCACCTTCATATATAACCACACCTATGCATTAAGGATGATGAGGGACTAAGTGTCAGGGTGAGTTAGTGAGGCCAGGCATAACCAGATTTGCTACTAATTGGATAGCACTGCAGAGCTTTGAGAGTAGGAAGACTGGCCTTAGGAGTATGTTTGCATCAGAGGAGTGGTTTAACTGGGAGGGTTCTTCATCAGTGGGAGGAAGGAGAGCTCAGTTGACTATCCTTGATGAGAGTTTCTGGCACAATGTGAAGATAGTAGTGAAGATGCTTGAGCCTGTGGTGAATGTGTTGAGAATGGTAGATCAGCAAAGAAAACCTACTCTAGCACACATATTTGCTGCAATAGATAGGATTAAGCAGCAAGTTGCTCAAGTCCACCCACGCGGCAACAAGAAAGTCCTTCAAATCATCAACAATAGATGGGAGTCTATGTTGCAGCATCCACTGCATAAGGCTGGTGAGTTGTTAAGTTGTTAAGTACTTAAGTGACTTAAGAATTTAATTTAATTTTCATTATGTTATCACACTATTAAGGCTTAAGCATTAACTATTCCCTTTTATGAGTTATGACATACTTTTTCTTACACAACATACTATTTAAATCCCAAGTACCATTACAAGGACAATCTTGGGATGAGGCAAGATTTGATGGATGATGTCCAAACTGTAGTGGAGAAGTTCAAACCGGATACAGCTAAACAAGCAGTCATCCTTATGGAGGTGAGATAGTGATTAAAATCATTTGATATTCACAATTCGTAGTTTTATACTAAGTCATTAACCTAGTAACTACTAACTAGTTATTGTTTTTTCTCTTTATATATTAGATAAAGGCTTTTAGGGATGCCACTGGGAGCTTCGGTCGTGCTGTGGCCGTATCGGGACGGGAAACCGCCCCTGTGGTAAGTTCATTCATTTATTTCATTATACATTTAATTATTATATTCTATCTTTAATTTAGTTATTTAAGTATTAAAATGACTTGGAGTCTATGTTTGTTGCAGCTGAGTGGTGGTTGCAATTTGGACGTGATTCACACAACTTGAGTAGGATTGCAAGCAAAGTGCTCTCCCAAACATGTTCTGCCATTGGTTGTGAGCGAAATTGGAGCACCTTCAGCCTCATTCACTCGAAGAGGCGCAACCGATTGGGTGTGAAGCGTCTAGAGGACCTTGTCTACCTACACTATAATATGAGACTGAGAGAGGATCATATTAGACAGGGGATGGACAGAGAGAGCACCAATATCGAGTTGGCCGACATATTTGAGATGGATGATGATGATAACCCGATAGTTGACTTGGATCGGGGATAGTGGAGACGGATTGCTTTGGATGAGGATGGAGGTCTTCCCAATAGTCGGATTGCGAGAGGAGATGGGGGCTGATGTGGGGGACTTCATGGCCCGGGAGGGGAGGCCACATGCAGAGCCCGCCCCGTCCTTTGTGCCACACCCTAGTGCATCCACCCAGAGTGAGGATTTGATTTTCTGGTCTGACATTGAGGATGGGGTGACTCAGGCCTCCGGCGATGACGACGATGGTGGTGGTGATGACGGTGATGGTGATGATGGAGGGGATGAGGAGGGTGTGGGACCTCGTGATCAGGATTCAGCTGATCCTAGGGAGAGACCACCACCACCACCACCTGCTGGACGTGAGAGTCAAGGGGGGGAGGACGACCACCGAGATTCACAGGAGAGAGTCAGTTCACCCACGCGACACAGGATTCAGACCATACTGGAGCTGCATCTCGAGGCAAAAATGTTTCCTCTACATATTCGAGGAAGGGGAAGGGGAGACAGCATGGCTGGAGCACAGAGGACACGCCATCATATGGGTCCTACCGTCCATCCGATGCCGAGAGCTTGGTGGGATCTATGAGATCGATGAGCATTGATGATGGTAGAGTCCTCATATGATACTGCTGTGGAGAGTATTGGTTCTACCGAGTCGACTTATGGTTATGGTCCTTATGGTTATGGACCATATGGTGTCCCTCCTGGCTATCAGATTCAGGGTCAGGCCAGTCAGCCACGACTGGAGCCTTATGGTTATGGAGCGGCCTATGGAGCTTATGGTGTCCCTCCCACTGTCGATTATCGGAGTCAGCCACTGCGACCTTATTAGTATCCTTATCCTTCTCCTAGTCCTGAGAGCCAGGGGCAGGGTGGTCTTTCATTTGTTGAGCAGATCTTCCACACTATTCCACAGCCACAAGGCCCACCACCACCAGTTCCTTTGGAGATTCACAACTTCCCACCGTTAGGGAATCTTATGCATGTGGATGAGGCCACATACAGAGGTGCGTTTTTGACTATGTCCAAAACTATATGGGGCGGGGGCAAACATCAGGGGAGTTAAATTATCAATTGTATGGGGTGCAGACGGAAGAGGGAGACCTTGAGGCTTGAATAGAATAGACTTGTAAGTTGTAAGTTGTAAGTTATAAGTAATAACAATACAGCTTCTTCTCTGATTCATGTACTATATACTTGGAATGTTGGATGAATGGATGTTACATTTTCAGTAGTTTTTTAGTAAACTAGTAGTTATTATAGTGTTTATTATGCTTGAAATAGCTAGTATGCAAAAATCCAAATCAATTTGAGTGCATTTGAGGCTCGAAATTGAGTTTTCAAGAATCAGGAAAAAAGTATCCAGTTTCGAAATTTTGACCGAAACCTCGAAATTTCAACCTTTTCCAAGGTCGAAATGTTCATTTCGATCGAATTTTTTACCTTGTATATAAAGAACATTTGCGTTTGAGTAATGTATCTGTTTTAAGTAGGAAGGTGTCAGAAAGGTTGTAAGTTTGTAATATCTAGCTAATGTTTATGAAGTACCTTATTCCAATATTGCACTAATCTTGAGAAGATCCAAGCGTAGGAAGACTGAGTCTTCTTCTGTAAGTTTCTTTCCTTATTTCTTTTAAGATATAGGCTTGTAGTAATGGAGTAATTATGTATTTCATATCATTTTGCATGCATATTCGAGGTGGATAACCGTGGAACATGCCTATAGTAGTGCCTCTGTTCTTGGTGACGGCCACCACTGCATACATGTAGGAATATCTGCATATTCCATCAATAATCCTAGATGAGTAGTTTCAGTAATAACCGAGGCTAGGTGTATGCGCAGTTGAGTACAGGTTGAAAGAGACCCAACTCCAATGCTACCTAGAATTGGTGAAACACTGTTACGAAAGCTGATGTTAAATAATCAGGATTATGAATTATTCAGAAGTTCAGATGACTGTTTATAACCCCGTGGAATAGTCGGTGAGGTGCCTGACGGTTTGAAAGTCTGTTTGAATCTTAAAGAAAGAGTAGAGTTAAAGGACCCTATCTGATAAAGCCAGAGGAATAGGCTATACCAGTCATGGACTGGGTAAAGGCCTCAGCAGAGCCGTGAAGGGCAGTGAATGTAAGTCCCGTTGTACCGGCAAGGTTGTAGAGGTGCCAGATGAGTCTATTGATGTAGGCCTCTCTTGGCCTAAAGAGACAAAGACCATTGATTTGGTTGGGTTACTCCTCAAAAATTTTAAAATTTTCACATGACCTTGCATATCATTCTAGTGTTGCATCCATGCATTTAGATCTCAAAAAGAGTTGAAATCTGGTTGAGAGTAAACAGAAAGGCATTCCTTGGCCCAAAAGGAAATGCAGAAAGCATCCTTGCTTTGCAGTGCAACTTCTAGAGCGGGCTTGGCCATAAGTTTCGGTTGGTTCGATGTAAGTATGCAGGAGCCCTGTAGGCCTCGTGTTTTGCTTCTATTTATCTCAGATATACTGATTAAAATACTTTGAGGGTATTAGGCATAATTGCATATAGGTTTGCATAGTTCGATCCAGTGAACTCAAAACTTTCTGGACTCCTCCCCCTCCTTTATATTGGTATATATATATATACCCAAGCCTCCGCTTCCACCACAGGTCTCCAAAAATGGGTCATTTAAGTCGTCCACCAAAATATGTCAATGCGGGTCTATCTTCCAAATCGAGCACAAGAATTTGGATCACAACAAAACAAGATCAATAGTCTTGAAAGAATTATTTTGGGCACATTTGGGATCCATAGAACTTAGCTTGGAATTTTTGGTTTATCGATTTAATGGGCCTAATTATAAGCCCCAAAACCAAAAGTAGGGGTAATGCTAGTACATGAAATTGGTGGTTCAATCGAGTGTTTTCAGGTTGGATTAAGATATTAAAAAATGCAACAAAAAACTCTGTTTTCAGTTTATTTACTTTATTTAGTGTATTACAGTCATTAGAAGTCCTTTTCTGAGTCATTTTCAAGGAGTTTTGGTGCCGTTGAGCAATGTTTATGGGATTGATATCAAATCTGATCTCTTCTTCTCCCATTTTTCTTGCAAGAAGCTTTAGCTCATCTCCCCCTTCAATCAATTTGATGTTTTCCCCATAGAAAAAAATTCGAGGGAAACTCAAGTTTCGACCAAGTGAAAATGGGAAACCTAGGTGGGAAATTGGAAAATTTCGAGGAAACTTAGGACTTTTTCGTGCAAGTTTCGACAAGTTTTAGGGAGTATTTTAGGGTGGGACTCTACATTTAAGTTAATTAGAGTATAGAGAACACATTGGAACATGCATTTTGCTAAAAAAATCAATGTATATATGTAATTCAATGTACATAACATCAATGTAGAGTTGTCCGAGAAATACACTATAAACTTAACTACTTAAGTACATAACATTCAATATATAACTTCTAACTTCAAAACATCAAATACAAAGTAACTGACAATAAAAGGAAAGTACAACTCAGTGCTAAGAGGAGTGCCTTTGAGGATCCATCCTGTGAGCTGAGTGGTACCATGCTTGTAACATCTTCTCCTCTAACCAACGAATATAGACATCCCATGACATTTTATGCCTATGGTTGTCAAGGCAATCGACAACCTGCAACTTTATAAGTTTGGTCATCAACATGCCTAAGATATCTAGTACAAGGGAATACACAATTTGGATAGGGAAGTCCTGGTGGAGGGGGTATTTGTCGTGGTATTTGGGAAAACATGAAAGAAACAAAAAAATTGAAAATTTGTGAAAGCTACGAAACTTGCAGGAAAAAGTCTCAGGTTTCCACGAAATTTCCCAAGTTTCCACAAAATTTTCCAGTTTTCCACGAAATTTCCCAAGTTTCCATGAACTTTCCATGTTCCCATGAAATTTGGGAATTTTTTTTTCTCATGAACCAACTGGGTAGAACCAAGTTTTGACAGGTTTCGAGGTTTCGACAAAATTTCAACGGTTTCGATCGAAACTTCGGATTTTTTTTCGGTCCCCTAGTTTTTCGTTTCGAGGTTCCCAAAATGGAAAATTTCGGTTGAAATTTGCAAGTTTCGACCGAATTTTGTTCTATGGTTTTCCCTTAACAACACCATTTCTTCCTCTATCTCAAATCTGATCATAGATGTGATTATTGGGCCTGCTTGATATAAGATCATTAATCCAGATTTTTGGATTGTATCATGAAGAATTCAGTAACCTAGAAATTAGGCAAAGAAAGCTAGTCACCTAGATCAGTTTCTTGCAGACTTGACTTACTTCAAGTCTCACATGATTTTTCATTATTTTTTCAATTTCATAAAACTTACTTAAAGTACATACGAGCTCTCATTATATTTTCAATTTCATAAAACCAGGTTTTGATTTATCATGCTTAATTTCTCATTATAACTGTTCACTGAATAGCTGATTTGTACCTTTACTGCCACCATAAAGAAGGGTTCTCAAATCTTTTTGCATTACCACATGCAACTTTAAGGGAGTGATGCAATGATGGTGACACAAAACTAACCAGAAGCACTAGAATTTGGCAACTGACGATTAGATTCCCATTAGCCATTCTGAATAAGAGTGAGAAAATATCAGTTGGCTCTAGAATCTTGATCTTTTACCTAAAGGGTGAAACTGGTGCCAAAGGCTTCTACACAAGTAGGGTCTGGGGGGCAATTTTCCAACTCAGTCTTACCCCAACAATTTTTGTGGGGAGGCTGTTTAAATGCCTTGACCTCAGTAAAACTGTGGTTCACCAACCATTGTGCCAAGGCTTGCCCGTAATCTAGATCTTTTACCTACCGCTGTAATAAATTTTATTTCACTCAAAAAGTTCAAGTGCAATATCATTTCGACTCTAAATTGTTGGGACTTCAGAAGAAGCTTTGGCAACACCAAGTTCCCAATTGTCAAAGATATTAGTGTCTTCTTCAAAAAAATTATTTATTTTCTGTTGATTATTAGGATGAGCATTTGGACCATACAACTGATGTTTACCAAGAATTAACTCACAAACACAAAGATGCCACAATATATGTCTAGAAAAAAATAGTCATGCATATAGTAAACTCTGAAGCAGAATGCCCGAAGGATGGCAAATACCTTTCGACGGCCTTCACCTGATATTTGGGCCAATATCTTACTGTTGGGGCTAACAACAGCAAATGTAGGCCATGAATTCACCCCCAGTTCTCGCCACAGATACATATCCCCATCATTAACAACCTACATAAATTTACAGATGCATTTAGACAGAATAAAGCAATAGAACCTGCTGTACACAAAATGAGTAATTAAAACTAGAGGAGCTTACAAACTCAAACTCTCCTAAATGAAATTTGTTATGTGGGTCCACTTTTTGGATTTAAATACATGTATAACAGTATAAGTTCTATAATTAAAGTAACGCTGTCATGGTTGTCATTGTCTTTACTTTGTTGGTCCAGTGTCTTTACATTGTAATTGCTCTTTGATTAACACAAATAGCCTCCAGCATTCTGTGGCTTGACTATTCTCCCCATTACTCAAATTGTGGGCTGTGCTTTCTTCCATCTCTCATCTTCTTTTCAACTTATCTATTTTTTTTATTAAGACAAGGTAACAATTTGGGTTCTGTATCAGAGCATTGATTTCACTACCTGGACTCCTTAATTCCTGCACTGAGAGCGGTTATGGTATTTCCCGACATTTTGATACACAGCCACATATACTGTTTTTTGTCTGCCATAATCCTAGTTTTTCAACATATACAACTAGGTTCCATCATCATTCTTGGTGAAGTTACCGGAGGAAGCTCTTTATCTGAGACTCTGAAAAGCCCTAAACAAATGTCAGAGTCTTTTGTGTTTAGCTATCCACGTTCGATTTTCAGTCTTTCAACTCGGTATGTGTTTTGATTGATGACGCTCGTTATCCCTCTCCTCCAGGAAACAGAAGTTAGAGCTTATATCATTGACAAACAGAAGATGGACTACTTTACCTGCCATGACTTCCATTGAGTATAAGGAGTTGACAACAGGGAATGTTACATTGCTTTGTTGGTTGTGGAACAGTATGAATCCTTCTATGGCTACAAATGTAATGTTTGATACACAGCCAAACATATTTTGGATGGTCTCATAGAAAATAGAATATGTTCAAATTATATGATTTACACAGTAGTTCTAACCTTTTAAGCAGAAAGGCGAATCAGTTGGTGACTACCGCAGCATTCTAATACTAGTTGTGTCCCAACCTTCTGATTTATTGATTTATGTAGCAGGAATCATTTTTATGATTTATGTGACAGGAACTCAATGTGTACCAACCTCTTTTTATTAATATTGGAGTTCTTAAATGTCAACATGCTCAATATGTGGTTAGAAAATCTTTATTTGAATCACTCTAACCCCAGCCTGTGAAGTATTAAGTATTAGTTGGTCAAAAAACTCTGAATGAGGCCTATAGTAGGATTTCAATAAATAGAATTCCCCCTCTTATCTAAATCTACATCCACCAGTTCTTCCAAGGACAACTTTACTTTAATTGCAAGTCATGGTGGCCATAGTCAGGATACTAGATTTCTCAATAGAAGTCATGGTTCAGGGGAAGCTTGTGGATAAGGTGTGGTTGGTCCTAACCAGCAATGAGATCTGTTCAAGGGACAGTACGTCTTTACAATTTTAAGTATCCAGTATGGTTTGAAAAATCATAATAGTAAGATCAAGAAAGAAAAAGCACTCACCATGGTCGCAAAAATATGCTCAGTTGAGAAGTGTTGGTCAGGCATGGCGACGTCAATGTGCTTGACAACCATTTGCTAATATTGTTTGGCTTTTTGGGAGTACAGAAAGGGTACTATGTAATGACACTAATCAGAGTTCTTCCAGAGGTGTTCATGATGAAGTGTTCAATCAACTATGAAAGCAAGTCCAGCAGCTTGAGAAATATCTTCTGCATCTACTGCCTCATTGGCTCACTTAGATAAACCCACATGTCACTTCCTCTTCCTTCATTCCTAGGTCATTGACTCAAGCACATCTTCACACATGACTGGTAAGCCAACTCTTTCTTTTCAGCAATCTAATTGTCCATCATAAGCTGTTCTTGCAGACAGATCCTTTACTAATGTTACTAGTCATGGTGCCATTCTTCTGCCTTCATCTGTTTTGTTATCTACTGCCCCTAATGTTTCTAAGGTACCCATTGATCTTTTCTTAGCTTAAAAGTCATGTTCACTGCTCCATCACTCTTTACCCTTCCTGTTGTGCTTTCCAGTGTCTCAAGACAAACATAATAACTGACAGGGGGCATGAGAAGGAATATACTACTTTGATGTTGCTTTCTCTTCCTATACATTGGCAATACCATCTGGGAAATCATTCTCATTCCAAGACAGCATGTGATCTCTAGAATGTTAAAACTGTAACTATAACAAAACTTGAAGCAAACATAAAAAAAAAAAAAAGCTTACTTGTATGATGTTGATAAACAAGATATTGGTAGAATGGCTTATTGATCAATTGATCTCAAGCCCTCTATTTATAATTAAGTGGAAAGTACACTATTACAAGGAATAGAATTTTACATGAATACAAACTCTAATCTAACTCCTATACAAACTCTAATTGAACTCCTAGTAGAATCCAGCACTCCCCTTCAAGTTGAGGCATAGATATTAGTCATGCCCAACTTGCCTACAATAGGAAGGAAATCTCTTTCTTTCAAACCCTTAATGAAAACATCTACTACTTGGTCTCCAGATCTTACAAAAGGCATGCAGATAAGCCCTTGTTCCAACTTTCCTATGACAAAAAAACTGTCAATTTCAATGTGCTTAGTTCGATCATGTTGTACCGGATTATTAGTGTTGGATTCTATTAGGAGTCTAATAAGAGTTTGTATAGGAGTTAAATTAGAGTTTGCATTCATGTAAACTTCTATTCCTTGTAATAGTCTACTTTCCACTTAATTATAAATAGAGGGCTTGAGATCATGGATCAATAAGCCATTCACCACAATCGTTTCTTTCAACATGGCATCAGAGCCTCAATTTAATTAGGATTTTCTTCTTTTCTCCGGGCCCGAACACAGCACACGGAGGACCAAGCGGAAGAAACAGGGAGCCAGAGACGAAAAGCACAACAAACCAACGACGCCACGAAGGGAGAGAAAAGACAACTAAAAAAGGAGGAGGACAGGGCGGAAGCAGCGGGGCCGGGCCCCCGGATGTATTGTTTTTCAACTTTTTAAGTCCTTTTTGAGTTTTCCACCTTGTTGTAGCCTTTGTCCTAACACTCTCTTCTTTCTTTTTTCTCTCTTTCAAACCCATCGCAATTAGGTCACCATCTACCGCTGCACTATCTTTTCGGTTGCAAACGAAGACCAGAAAAAAAAGAATATCTTTTCTGTTGCAAACGAAGACCAAAAAAAAAAAAAGAGAGAAGAAGAGAAGAAGAGCCACCGCTGCTACTAACGCACCTGCTGCTTCCAAGCATTACCGCCGCTCGAGAAATTCTTCAGTTCCGATCGATATCTACGGCTGCTACTATCATTGCTGCTACAACCGCCGCTTCTGCGCAATCGGGGGAGAAAAAGAGGAGAAAAAGCGAGAAGAAAAACCGCTGTTTCCTGCGCCTCAAACTGGTATCGTTCTTCGGTTTTTCTCGCCACCGAAAGAACAACTAAATCAGACGGAAAGGAGAGAGAGGACGAGAACCACTTCCGCTATCTGCTGCTGTTTTCTGCTACTTCAGGAGAAGCCGAACAGAATCACTGCAATCCGTCACCATCCCCATCGTCAAGAAACCAGGTTTGAACGTGGAGTACGATCAGATCAGAGTGCAAGTCTTAAGTTGTTCTCCCTTTCCTACACTAGAACAGTCTTATGCTCTTTTTCAGTGTGAGGAAAGTCATCGATTAGCCATGCTTCATACTCCTATTATGGAGAAATCAGCTTTACAGTCTTTTCACACTAAATCTGATCCAACTAAGAAAATTGTCAAATGTGAGCATTGTCTCAAACCATATCATACCAAGGCAAATTGTTGGAAACTGCATGGGAAGCCTGCTAATTTTGAGCAAAAACGAGCACAAAGAAAGGGAAAACCAAAGGCTAATCTCTCTGAGACAGTTTCCACCACACCCTCTGCAAACGTTGGTTTCTCACCAGAGGAGTTCGCTACTCTGCAACGTATTATGCAGTCTTTTACTGCCGGTACAGCTTCGAACACTGCTTCCTCTACTACCCATACCAACTCCTACCTTGCTACTTTAGGTAAAACTTTTACAAGCTTTCAAGCTTCTTCAGTTTCTACTCCTTGGATCATTGATACAGGAACCACAGATCATATGACAGGTTTATCCAGCTCTTTCTTACAATATTCTCCAACCTCTGGAAAGGATAAAGTTCGAATTGCTGATGACTCCAATTCTTCCATTGCTGGAAAAAGGACCATTCAGCATTCTCCATCACTTTCTTTGTCTAAAGTTTTACATGTTCCCTCTTTCTTTACTAACTTGTTCTCTATAAGTAGTTTACACATGACTTGAATTGTAAAGTGACTTTTTTCCCATCTTACTGTATCTTCCAGGATCTGGTAACAAGGAAGGAGATTGGACGTGGTAAACTAGCCAATGGACTTTATTTGCTCGAGCCGATTGGAGGATCTACTTTTGCTTTGACTACATCTTCTAATCCGGTCCATTCGGTAATATCAGATCTTCATCAGTGGCACCATAGGATAGGTCATCCCCCTCTAGGAACTCTTAAGAAAATATTTCTTGATTTGGTTTCTTCTTGTAATGAGGATAATTTTTTTTGTGAAGCCTGCATTTTTGCAAAGCAGACTCGTTCTACTTATTTACCTTCTCTTCATAATAAAAAACATATTCCTTCTATGCTAATTCATATTGATGTGTGGGGTCCCTGTCGACGTGTGTCTATTACTGGTCATAGGTACTTTGTTACTTTTATTGATTGTCACTCTCGTTCTACATGGATTTATCTTTTAAAACAAAAAAATGAGGTTTTCCGATGTTTTCGTGATTTTCATAATATGATTAAAACTCAATTCAATGCCACTGTGAAGATCCTTCGCAGTGACAATGGCACAGAGTATATTGATGGTGACTTTCAAAGATCTCTCTGACTCTAACATAATACATTAGACAAGTTGCGTTGTGCCCAAAATGGGGTTGCCGAAAGGAAGAATTGGCATCTCTTAGAGATAGCCCGTTCCATTATGATTGCTATGAATGTATAGGAGTTAAATTAGAGTTTGCATTCATGTAAACTTCTATTCCTTGTAATAGTCTACTTTCCACTTAATTATAAATAGAGGGTTTGAGATCATGGATCAATAAGCCATTCACCACAATCGTTTCTTTCAACAATTAGTAATACTAATAGCAGCCTTGTTGTCACAATATAACATCATAGGGTGTGGAACTTGGACTCCAATATCTTGCAACAAGCCTTTCAACCATAGTAGCTCACAAACTCCACAAACCATAGCTCTATATTCAGCTTCGGTACTAGATAAAGCTACCACATTCTGTTTCTTACTTCTCCAAGTAACTAGATTTCCTCCAACAAAGGTACAGTAACCTGAAATTGACTTCCTATCTGGAGATCCAACCCAGTCTGCATCAATGTATGCTTCTACTTTTAGATTATCAGTGGGTGACAAAAGTATTCCTTTTCCAGAAGTCCCCTTCAAATACTGTAGTATTCTAGTAACTGCTTTCATATGAGCTAAATATGGATGATGCATGAATTGGCTCACTATCCCTACAACATAAGCGATGTCTGGCCTATTGTGGGACAAGTAAATAAGCTTCCCTACCAGCCTTTGGTATCTTCCTTTGTTCACTGATTCTCCCTCTTTTTCTTTAAGTTTAGCTCCAGCTTCAATAGGGGTATCAACTGCTTTACACCCCAACATTCCCACTTCTGATAATAGATCTAGGACATACTTTCTTTGGGATAGGAATATACCTTTCTTTGATCGAGCCACCTCAATCCCTAAGAAATACTGTAACTTCCTAGATTTTTAATTTCAAACTCTTTGCCAAGAAAGTCCTTCAACTTTTGAATTTCTTCACCATCATTCCCTGTGATGACAATATCGTCTACATAGACAATAAGAAATGTGATGTTAGTACCTGACTTTTTGACAAATAGTGTATGATCAGCATTGCTTTGCTTGTACCCAATAGAAGTCATTTCCTTCAGGAAGCGTCCAAACCAGCATCTAAGAGACTGTTTTAACCCATAAATTGACCTCTTCAACCGACAAACTTTCCCTGTAGTATTGTCATCGAAGAAACCATGTGGGATTTCCATATAGACTTCTTCTGCTAACTCCCCATTTAAGAAGGCATTCTTTAGTCTAGTTAGTGCAAGTTCCAGTCTTTTTCACAACTACAGACAACAGAATTATGACAGTGTTTAGTTTCACAACAGGGGCAAAGGTCTCCTGATAATTAATCCCATAGGTCTGGGTAAACCCCTTTGCAACTAGTATAGCTTTCAACTTGTTGACTGATCCATCCATATTTTGTTTAACCACAAATACCCATTTGCAGCTCATTGGTTTTTTTCCTGGAGGAAGTGTAACCATCTCCCAAATGTCACTTTCTTCATTGCCTGCATTTCCTCTACCATAACTACCTTCCATCTCTTATCAGCATAGGCTTCCTGCCAACTTTTAGGAATAGATACAGATGACAGAGAGGATATAAAAGCACGATAGGAGTCAGACAAAGTGTTATAAGAAACATATTTAGCTATGGGATGTTGAGTAAAAGATTTGACCCCTTTTCTAACAGCAATAGGAAGATCAAAAGAAGATACCTTAAGGGGAATAGTAGAATCTGATTATGGAGCAGGAGACTGAAGTGGTAACGCATCACCTTTCTCCACCTGCTTTAGCCGGTTGTAATTCTTTCTCTGATAAATCTGCACCTCCTTATCCTAGTCAATCTGGTTTTGAAAGACCCCAACAGTGTATCTCACAGGAGTGGTCTCCCCCTGGCTAGGTTCTTCACATGGTTCAGAAAACAAAGGGGGAGGATTAGAGTCCTCAGGTATATTGGCCGAAGTCTCCCCCGTCAGGAAACTCTTCTGGGACTCTTAAGTTGTGTTGGTGTGTGATAAGAAGATCTAGAGTCGGAAGAACACCTCTCCTCTAGTACTCTCCCCCTGGAGAGGTGTATAGTAAGGGCAAGACTCATGAAAAATTACATCCATGGATAAAATGGTTTTCTTGGAAGGAGGATGATAACATTTGTACACTTTCTAAGTAGTAGAATACCCAAAAAATATGCAGCGTAAGCCGCGGGGAGCCAGCTTACTTTGGTGGGCTGTGATTCTGGCATAACACACACATCCAAAAACCTTTGGGGGAATAACAAAACAAGAGGCTCCCTAAAGAATCTCATTAGAACATTTAAAACCAAGTATGCTACTGGGCATCCTATTCATAAGGTAAGAAACAGTGAGTATAGCATCACTCAAGTATTGGTCAGGTACAGTCATAACAATCATAATGGAACGGGCTATCTCTAAGAGATGCCGATTCTTCCTTTCGGCAACTCCATTTTGGGCAGCCGTATCAATGCAACTGGTCTGATGTATTATGCCAGAGTCAGAGAGATATCTTTGAAATTCACCATCAATATACTCTGTGCCATTATCACTGCGAAGGATCTTCACAGTGGCATTGAACTGAGTTTTAATCATATTATGAAAATCACGAAAACATTGGAAAACCTCATTTTTTTTGTTTTAAAATATAAATCCATGTAGAACGAGAGTGACAAACAATAAAGTAACAAAGTACCTATGGCCAGTAATAGACACACATCGGCAGGGACCCCACACATCAGTATGAATTAGCATAAAAAGGAATAATTCTTCTATTATGAAGAGAAGGTAAATAAGTAGAACAAGTCTGCTTCGCAAAAATGTAGGCTTCTCAAAAAAAATTATCCTCATTACAAGAAGAAACCAAATCAGGAAATATTTTCTTAAGAGTTCTTAAAGGGGGGTGACCTAGCCTACAGTGCCACTGATGAAGGTCTGATATTCTTGAATGGACCGGATTATAAAATGTAGTCAAAGCAGAAGCAGATCCTCCAATCGGCTCGGGCAAATAAAGTTCATTGTCTAGTTTACCACGTCCAATCTCCTTCCCCGTGACCAGATCCTGGAAGACATAATAAGATGGGGGAAAAAATCACTTTACAATTCAAGTCATGTGTAAGACTACTGATTGAGAGCAAGTTAGTAGAGAAAGAGGGAACATGTAAAACTTTAGACAAAGAAAGTGATGGAAAATGCTGAATGGTCCCTTTCCCAGCAATGGAAGAATAGAAGCCATCAGCAATTCGAACTTTATCCTTTCCAGAAGTTGGAGAATATTGTAAGAAAGAGGAGGATAAACCTGTCATATGATCTGTGGCTCCTGTATTAATGATCCAATGAGTAGAAACTGAAGAAATTTGAAAGCCTGTAAAAGTTTTACCTGAAGTAGCAAGGTAGGAGTTAGTATAGGTAGTAGAGGAAGCAGTGCTCGAGGCTTTACCGACAGTAAAAGACAGTAGAATATGTCGCAGAGTAGCGAACTCCTCCAGTGAAAAACCAACGTCTGCAGAGTGTGTGGTGGAAATTGTCTCAGAAAGATTAGCTTTTGGTTTTCCCTTTCTTTGTGCTCGTTTTTGCTCAAAATCAGTAGGCTTCCCATGTAGTTTCCAACAATTTGCCTTGGTATGATATGGTTTGTGACAGTGCTCACACTTGACAATCTCCTTAGCCGGATCAGATTTAGTGCAAACAGACTCTTAAGGTTGATTTCTCCATAATAGGAGTATGAAGAATGGCTAATCGACGACTTTCCTCACACTGAACAAAAGCATAAGACTGTTCTAGTGTAGGAAAGGGAAAACGACTTAAGACTTGCACTATGATCTGATCGTACTCCACATTTAAACCTGCCAAGAAGTCATATACCCGAATCTTATCAATGTGCTTCCTATAAGTAGTCACATCATCTGGGTTAGTGGGTTGATAATCCCCATAATGATCCAATTCCTGCCAAAGAGATCGCAACGCGGCATAATATTGGGCCACAGTCAGTTCCTTTTGGGTAGTCTCATGAAGCTTCTTTCATAGCTCATAAACTTGTGCATCATTCCCTAATTGTCCATATGTTTCAATATTAGCCTTCCAGATTTAGACTCCAATATCAAGCAATAGATATCCACGGGCAATATTTTGGAATCATGGAATTCAAAAGAAATGACATAGTAAAAGAGTCATTCGAGATCCATTTATCCTGTGAAACACCTGTGGTAGTAGGTTTGATAGTGATGTCCGTAATGTGTTCAACAAATCCTCTTCCGACGATAGTCAAGTAAGCAGATCGGGGACCAAATCAAATAATTTGTCCCATCAAATCTTACCGAAAGAGGATGAAGAGTGCGGTAATGTTCGGAGCCAGTGGGAGCAGGAGTATCATCAATAGTTGTCATGTTGACAAAATTATCTACAATTCTCCAGTCTTCACCCTTTTGAAGTAACAGAAATGTCGTAGAATGCAATAGCCGAACAACTCAAACAAATCTACTCTTTTTTTTTTTTTAACTAAAACAAATAAACTCTGAAAAATATGAACCCCTGAAACATAATATATATATATATATATATATCAAAATAGGATTTCGAACCAGAGAATTGGGGGACAAAATATGGTTCAAAAATGTGGTCTAGTTTGGTCCAGGTGGGCTTAATAGGTTTTTAGAAGGGCCAGCTTAAATCGAGATTTCAGAAGGGAGATGGGATTTCCGAAGGGGTTACCGTTTACCTGGGTTTAGGACGATGGCAGAGGCGAATGGTAGAGGCGATGGCAGAGGTGATGTCGATGGTGATGGCGGAGGCGATGGCGATGGTTAGATGCAGAGATCGATCGTATTTTTTTTCCGGCGGCAACGATTGATGCCTCTGTTCTTCGAAACCCTTTATGAGCTTTCAAGAAAGGTTTCTTCGTAACTCCCACTTCTTCTACCACTTTGAAACCCTTTCTGTTCTTAAAGCTCAGCCGTAAACAATGGAGAGTAATTTAATTGAGAAATCGCTGAAACAAAAGGGTAAAGATGCTCAACTAGCTAAGCAGCAAAATCTCAGATGTTGATGTCGAGGAGGATGGAAGCAGAGGCGATGGGTTTTGGAGAGACCTCTCGGCAATGGAGGTAGGTCTTCTCAGCGAAATTTTTTCTCTTCCCTTCCCTAATCGAACTTAGGCTCTGATATTATGTTGATAAACAAGACATTGGTAGAATGGCTTATTTTTTTTGGATGAATAAATAATTATATTAAAAAAACGAAAGCAAGACAACAAGGTCTTTAAGAAGAAGACTAAAAAGCAGAACTAAGACCCCATGAGACAACAATGAGCCTGTTCCTTGGGGTATCATCAACAGGGGGATGGGGAATAGCTATCAGCCTAGAAGAAACATCAAAATAAATGGCACTCCAAATCCTATCTATGGATTAGGATTTGGAAGTCCATCTCTTATGATTGCGCTCCCACCAAAGGTGATGGATCAAGGCACAATTCACTAGCTTACCAATCCGATCGCAAATGGAAGTACTTGAAAAGGTTCTCAAAATCCAAGACCAATCTCAAAAAAACCCATAGGATCGCTTCAAATGGGGCCAAATGGAAGAAATGGCTTTTCCCCAGATAGATCTGGAGAAGGGGCAAGAAAAGAAAAGGTGCTCAAGGTTCTCTAAACCGTTCCAACAAAGGATGCAATTGGGATTGGCATGGCTATGGCGGTCAATAAGGAAAGATTGGGTGGGGAGGGCTAAGTTGAGGGCTCTCCAAAGGGTAAGGGAATGGCAGGGAATGTGGCCTTTGAACCAAACCAAAGTGGGCCAGGGAGGCTTCGGGTTATGGGATCTGATAAGGTTCCAAGCAGAGAGATGGAGAAGGTTTTGGAAGGGGAAGGGATCCAGATAATGAGGTCTCTCGGAGTGTTAGAGAGAGGGGGGAGGGAATCCCAAACCTGTGTGAGAATGGGGAGGGGGGAGGGGATCCATGACCCATTTGAGATGAAACTAGACAAAGGAGTGGTTTTGGGGATACGGGTGCTGTAAACAGTGCGGGGACCAAATAATTTATAGAGAATGCCCATCGGATGCCACGAATCTAGCCAGAAGGAGGTGGTGGAACCAGAGGAAATGGAAATAGAGATGGCAGAGATGGCACGGGGACGCAGCAAAAGAATTTTCCTCCAGACCCAAGAAGGATTGGGGGGCAAGGGGACAGTCCAAAGGGAATCACATCGCAAGTGGTAAGAGTAGATCCAATAACCCAAATGGAATCATGCTTTATAGCAATTTTCCATATAAGTTTGAGAGGCAGGCAATATTGACATCAGAGATCCACTGGATTCCCGAGCCTCCTTCGGAGGTAGGGCGGCAGATGCAGGACCAACTGATCGGATGGATGAAACGCGAGGCTTCCTGTCCTTTCCAAAGGAAGGCACAAAAAGAGACTCCATAGCATGGATGGTAGATTTTGGAATCGAAAAGATCCCGCACCAATAGAGATAGGAGGACTGAAGCTCAAACCGAATGAGCACCACTCTCCCAGCAAAATATAGAAGCTTGCCCTTCCAGAGTTGGAGCTTCTTCCGGATGTTGTCAAGCATAGGGAGGCAGTGGTGACAAGTGAGTCTACCAGGGATAAGGGGGAGACCAAGGTAAACCATAGGAAAGGAACTAGGGGAAAACCCCGACAAATGGAGGAGAGAGGCATGAAGTTGATCGGGGATACCCGAGAGAAAGATGGTGGATTTGCTGAGATTGACACGGAGCCCAGAGAGGGCTTCAAACTGCGAGAGAGCTGCAAGGATGGAGGAGATGGACAAGTGATCCGCTTTAGAGAAGATCATAAGATCGTCAGCAAAAGCAAGATGAGTTAGGTTTAAGGACCTGCACTTAGGGATGGGGGAGATGAGAAGCTGGTCACTCATGGACTGAAGGAGCGGAAGAGGACCTCTAAGGCAAAGGAGAAAAGGTAAGGAGAAAGAGGGCAACCTTGGTGGATGCCAACCTGGGGTTGGAAGAATCCAGCCGGAGAACTTTGGCGATGATGGAAAAACGGGGAGAAGAGATACAAGTTTCGATCCAATGGATGAAGGGAGGGAAACCCATAGAAAAAGGACATCTCTACGGAAATCCCAGCGAATAGAGTCAAAGGCTTTATGGATATCAACCTTGAGGAGAGCGGCCGGGGAATGATTGGAGCGATCAAATCCCCTGACAATCTCCTCACAAAGGAGAATGTTATCCGCAATGCTCCGAACCGAGATAAAAGCCGATTGATTCGGACTCACAAGGGAGGGAAGCACCAGCTTAAGTCTATTCGCAAGGATTTTGGAGATGAATTTATAGAGGAGAGGGAAATGGGGTGGAAGTCCGAGCAAGAGGAGGCTCCTTGCTTCTTGGGGATAAAGCAAAGAAAGGTTTGATTAATGGAAGAGAGTTGAGAGGGGTTGAGGAAGAAACTGTGGATAGCATGGATAAAATCATTCTCAATAAAGCTCCAAGAGGCAAGGAAGAAACCCATACTGAAGCCATCGGGACCAGGAGCCTTGTTAGGCTTGTGGGAGCGAATGGCAAGAAGGATTTCTTCAGAAGAAGGGATGGCACAGAGAGAGGAAATGGCAGAAGGATCCACAAATTTGTTGATGAGATGGGTAGGAAGGGGAGAGCGGGGAGGGAGAGAGGAGGGGGAGAGGAGGTTGGAAAAGAAGGAGACGATCTCGGCCTTGATGCTGGCAGGGTCAAAGATACAGACACCATTATTGGTGATGAGGGAAGGAATGGAGTTGAAATTATTTCAGGCTTTGAGGGACCAGTGGAAGAAGGCAGAATTTGAATCCCCCAGATTGAGCCACTTGATTCTAGCTTTCTGGCGGAGCAAGCTTTCTTCTGAGGAAAGGAGGGAGGAAAGATCAGAGGAGAGAGATTTTTCCTCCTCGGAAAGGGAGGAGTTGAAAGGGTCAATTTGAAGGAGGGCTTGGATGGACTAGAGATTGGAGCGGCAGGAAGATACTTTAGTCGAGAAATTACCAAAGGTCGAGGAATTCTAGGATCGCAGGGCTTCTTTGGTGTTGCGAAGCTGACGGGTAAAAGCAACAAAAGGGAGAGAGTGACATTGGACAGGTTTGGACCAAGCTTCCCTAACAGTGTGGAGGAAAGAATCACTAGAAGACCGCATGTCAAATAATTTGAAGGGTTTTGGGCCAAAGGAAATGTTAGGAGAAATTTGGACAAGGCAAGGAGAGTGGTCGGAAAGATTGGAATTAGAAAAGGAGGCATGGGAAGAGGGAAAGGCGGAGAACCAAGAATCATTGGTCAGGAAGCGATCGAGTTTAGAGGCGATGCGAGCCAAACCCAAGCGGCGGTTATGCTAAGTAAGGGAATCGCCCGACCAACGGCGATCGGCTATCCCCGAATCATCAATGCAAGCATTGAAATCATCCATCGCATTAGGATCAAGGGCGGAGCCTCCGAGCCTCTCATGGGAAAACCTAATGACGTTAAAGTCGCCACCAATACCCTAGGGGATATTGGTGGAAGAGGCGGAAATAGATTTAATATCCTCCCAAAGAGGGGCACGATCGGAGGCAAAATTGAAGCCATAGATAATGGTGAGGAGAAAAGGAGGGGAATGGATGCCAAGGATGCTGAGGTGCATAAGCTGCGGGGTGGAGTGAATAAAAGAAATTTGGAATCTAGAGGAGTCCCAAAGAATCCAAATACGACCATTGATAGAAGGGGAAGAGTTAGATATAAAAGACCAAGAGGGGGCAATCCGAAGGGCATTATCCATTTGGACATGAGTTTCAAGTAAGGCACAGAGAGATACTTTAGAAGATTTTATGGTGTTTTTAACATCAGCTTGCTTTGTAAGGGAGTTGAGCCCCCTGACATTCCAAATAAAGAAATCAAACATAGCTAACAAAGGGGGGGCATCCATGTCGCTGCTTGGGGAGGGGCAAAGTGGGTGGGGATTCTTACACAGGGGGGAACTGAGTGGGGAGAGTGTTTCAAAAATGTCTGGATCGATGGTTGAACTAGAGGAAGTGGAAGTAGACTCAGGAAAGGCTCGGTTCATGGGGGTGATGGGTTGGACAGGGTCGGTAGAATGGCTTATTGATCAATGATCTCAAGCCCTTTATTTATAATTAAATGGAAAGTACACTATTACAAGGAATAGAATTTTACATGAATACAAACTCTAAATTAACTCCTATACAAACTCTAATTGAACTCCTAGTAGAATCCAACATATGATGATTTGCATGAAGCTTAGATGGAGCAACCTCCTGGGTTCAACAAGAATGGACAAGAATGTCCAATTCTCAGTCAATTTCAACTAAGATTTAGTTCCGAGGTTTGTCTCCATGGAACTATGTTCTTGACCTTCTAAGTGAAACAAGAATGTTGTGTGGTATTTGTTAGAAAACAAGCATTAAATAATCAAAATAGCAGCTGAACTTGAACAAAGAAAAGAGAGAAGAAGAAGAGAAGAGAGATGAAGAACTAGTAGAAGAGGCTTGTGATTCTTGCTTAAGAGTCTAGAATCAGAGAGCCCTTTTATTTATAGCTTCTAATAAATCTAATACAACTTGAGAGACAAGTAATTTTCCTCTAGAAAAAGGAAACAAAAAAGTACAACTTTAGTAACTTCCTAGCTCCTAAAATAGAAAATTCTGAAAATAGAAACTACTACCAAAATAGAAACTATGCTTTCTAAAAACTCCTAAAACTTATGTAGCAAGACTCCAACATTAGAAATAGAAAGTAGAGTAGCATCACTAGCATATACTGTTCACGTGAACAGTACCGTGAATAGTAAAAGCAGATTTTTTACTGTTCACGTGAATAGTGTTGTGAACAGTAAATAGCCCAAGTGTATATACTTCAACACTCCCCCTCAAGTTGGAGTGTACACAAAGAAAACTTCAGCTTGCACAATACGAATAAACTTGAAAAGTAGCACCAATCTTGAATCGTGTAGCAATGGCATATGTCGATAAACACTGAGAAAACTTCACCCAGGAGATAATCAACACCAACTTTAAAAAAAAACTTTAATTCTTCATGTCAATAGAACCATCCAATATTGAGAACAATCAACGATGTTGAAGACGAACAAAGTCCATAAGTATAGTAGGATCAAAGACACTATCCATATAATGCCGGTAGTAGGGAGAAATATCCACACTAGATCTTCAAAATTGTAACTCCAAAGTCCATATAAATGCTTCACAAGAACGCAAGTAGTAGGTAGGCAAAAAGCATTATCCATGTAATGCCGGTAGTAGGGAGAAATATCCACGCTAAATCTTCAAAATTGCAACTCCAATGTCCATATAAATGCTTCACAAGAAGGCAAGTAACAGGTAAAGTATAGGTAGGTAAAAGACAATATTGATTATTGTGGAGCAAGTTGGTAACGTAGTATGGGATACTACGGACCAAGTAGGTAGGTAAAGGACAGTATGAGTTACTGTGACCAAGTAGGTAAGGTAAAGGACAGTATGGGTTACTGCGGACCAAGTAGGTAAGGTAAAAAATAGTATGGGTCACTGCGGACCAAGTAGGTAAGGTAAAAAACAGTATGGGTTACTACGGACTAAGTAGGTAAGGTAAAAGACAGTATGGGTTACTACGGACCAAGTAGGTAAGGCAGTATGGGTCATAGAAGAAAATTCGACCGAAATTCGACAATTTCGGTCGAAATGTCTGCATTTTTAAAAAACGAAACGAAATTTCAATTATTTCGGAAAAGTGTCAAACGAAATTTCGGAGATTTCGACCATTTTAACCGAAATTTCGACCATTCCGACCAAAATTTCGACATATCAGCATTCCAACTTGTTTTTCCTTAGTTTTTGTTGATTTCTATCCCATTTTCACCTAATTTTCACTACTCCTTTGCCTTCAAACACCACTTTTGCTCATTTTTTGCCTCCAAACACCTCCTAAGCCACAACAGCTACAAAGGAAACTCCAGCAACAATAGAATGTGAAGCATGAGCCACACCCAACAGTTCCAAACTTCCCCTTTTTTTATTTTTGTTTTGTTCATGCCTTAAATGATCTTGTATTGCCTTGAAATTATATATGTTTAGCCTAGGACTATGATCTATAATTGTGTTTTGTTAAACTTATCTTTTTCTTATTTGCTACCATTTTTTCATTTTTTATTTTAATAATTATTTTCTAAAATTATGTATTTTTATTTTATGTATATATGATATATAGGCTTTAGCTTTATATATTTGAGACACCATCACTTGATCTAGTCGGTCATTTTATTTTGTTGACTTGTTGTATATGTAACCATTCTACCAAACAATTCATGTATGTTGTTGATTCTATGCATGTATGCAATACAGTTTGCACTTGTCGAAACCA
Source organism: Hakea prostrata (assembly GCF_041222555.1). Classification (NCBI taxonomy): domain Eukaryota; kingdom Viridiplantae; phylum Streptophyta; class Magnoliopsida; order Proteales; family Proteaceae; genus Hakea; species Hakea prostrata. Next base: position 52,318,946 of record NC_142607.1, read on the forward strand.
GCCATTTGTTAGTATACTTGAATGATAAATTTTCAATAGTTTTGTTTTTTACAAAATACTAGTTCCATTGTGTTTATTATGCTTGAAATAGGTAGTATACAAGAATCCAAATCATTTTGAGTCCATATGAGGCCCGAAATTGAAGTTCCAATTTTCAGAAAAAGTGTCCAGTTTCGATCGAAATTTCGACCGAAACGTTGAAATTTTGCCCTTTTGCAAGGTCGAAATTCCTGTTTCGGTCGAAATTTCTTCCTTGGTATGGGTAACTACAGATCAAGTAGGTAGGTAAAAGGGCAATATAGGTAATGATACTGTTGTAGAATGCCATAAGTTGAGGGCAAAGATCTTCACTAATAATATCCATCAGCACATCTTGAGTAGATATAGAATAAGGTACCATTCTCCCGCTCACGTGTAGAATTACACGTGGACAATTAATGATGACTAGTGACAAGCATCTTAAAAGTATGAGCACAAAAGAAACCCAAGAAGGAAAAGTAGCAGCCACAGAGCAATGTATTATTCACCAAGAAAGCTGATCAAGCAGCAGAAAATCATCTCACAGGACAAAGTCTTGTTCACCAAGGGGGAAAAAAAATTATGGACCACCGCTAACCCTTAGGCATGAGCAAATTAGATCAGGAAAATATATATATATATATATTGAACCAGCTTGGAATCTCAAAATTGCAATAGTCGCTACAGCAATCCACTCAGAAGAAGTGCAATAACAGTAGTTGCAGTAGCAAATAATATCAGATCTCAGACCATAGCAACAACCTTCTGCTAGATTTAAAACTCTAAAAGATCTTGATATGAAGGAAAAGTAGTCCTCTAGGTCTTTGTAGAAGTTTTAGATAAAAAGAAGGCTAAACTTGATTCTAAAATAAACAACGGAAGCAGTAGTAAAGCAAGACGACAACAACAGAATTTTTCAGAACAGAGAAATTCATTGAAACAGGGTACTAGTATACGATTTGCAGCAAAACTTATAGCACAGACAATGGAAGACAATACTTAGGTCTTGCAATCCGAATTATGGGCATATCTTCGCAAGAATCAAGAGGAATCCCAGGACATCAGTATAATGCAGATCAAACTTCAAATTTGCACAAAAAAATAGGGTAATAGCAGCCTCAGTTGAATCAAATAGGTAGACATATCCCCATAAAGCTTGGGGCCTTTTTGTAGTATTAATACATAAATACTTGGTGCTTCAAAAGTCAAAGAAGAAGGGCATCCATTCACAATTACTGCAGCGAAGGTTGGGGCTACCTTAGATAAGAAAAAGGGAAAAAAAAAAAAAACCAAAACTGGGCAGCCAAGAGAGAGAAAACAGTCCCTAGGTTGATTAAACTTACTCTGATGCCATGTTAGAAAACAAGCATTAAATAATCAAAACAGCAGCTGAACTTGAACAAAGAAAAGAGAGAAGAAGAAGAAGAGAAGAGAGATGAAGAACTAGTAGAAGAGGCTTGTGATTCTTGCTTAAGAGTCTAGAATCACAGAGCCCTTTTATTTATAGCTTCTAATGAATCTGATACAACTTGAGAGATAAGTAATTGTCCTCTAGAAAAAGGAGACAAAAAATTACAACTTTAGTAACTTACTAGCTCCTAAAATAGAAAATTCTGAAAATAGAAACTACTACCAAAATAGAAACTATGCTTTCTAAAAACTCCAAAACTTATGTAGCAAGACTCCAACATTAGAAATAGAAAGTAGAGTAGCATCACTTGCATATATTGTTCACGTGAACAGTAACACAGATTTTACTGTTCACGTGAACAGTACCGTGAACAGTAAAAGTATATTTTTTACTGTTCACGTGAATAGTGTTGTGAACAGTAAATAGCCCAAGTGTATATACTTCAACCATTTCTATTTTAGAAGTTAGGAAGTTAATAAAGTTGTAATTTTTTGTTTCCTTTTTCTAGAGGACAATTACTTGCCTCTCAAATTGTATAAGATTCATTAGAAGCTATAAATAGAAGGGCTCTGTGATTCTATACTCTTAAGCAAGAATCATAGGCCTCTTCTACTAGTTCTTCAAAAAAAAAAAAGGTAAAAGACCAGTATGGGTTACTGCGGACCAAGTAGGTAAGGTAAAAGACAATATGAGTTCTTGTGGACCAATTAGATAAGGTAAAAGACAGTATGGGTTACTGCGGACCAATTAGGTAAGGTAAAAGACAGTATGGGTAAAGACATGTAATGATATCGTTGTAGAATGCCATAAGTTGAGGGCAAAGATCTTCACAAATAATATCCATTAGCACATCTTGAGTAGATATAGAATAATGTACCATTTAGGTAAAAGGCAATATTGATTATTGTGGACCAAGTAGGTAGGTAAAAGGCAGCAAATAGCCCAAGTGTATATACTTCAACAGTATTTTTCTAAGCCTATAGGTAACCCTAGAGATCCTAACATCAAACTTGGGCAACTGATGGCAAGAAATTTGCAGACTAACATCTATGCAAAATCATATATTGTACCGCTATGTGACCTGATATATCCTTTGTTGCTTGCGTGATTAGCAAATTGGCAAGTCAACTAATCAGATCTATTGGGAGACAGCATGTCATACACTTATAGGCAATCTAGGGAAGGGTCTTATTTATTGTTGTATGGGTCGCACCAATATTATTGTTTATTTGATGTTGATTGGATTTGGTGTTCATGGTGATGGAGATCTAATACATGCTATTGCACCTTTCTCAGCAGTACTCTTATTATATTAAGGAATAAAAAGAAAATTAAAATAGCTGATGAAATGTTGTAGTTGCAAATAGAGAATGGCTCGCAATGTAGTTGAGTTGGTGAATCTTAGATCCTTCATTCAGAAGCTTAATTTTTATCAAAAAACCAATGGACATGCTTTCTGATAATCAGACAACTACTTGCATTGTTAGTGTTAGAAAACAAGCTTTAAACAATCAAAATAGCTGTTGAACTTGAACAAAGAAAAGAGAGAAGAAGAAGAAGAGAAGAGAGATGAAGAACCAATAGAAAAGGCCTGTGATTCTTAGCTAAAGAGTCTAGAATCACAGAGCCCTTTTATTTATAGCTTCTAATGAATCTAATACAACTTGAGAGACAAGTAATTGTCCTCTAAAAAAAGGAAACAAAATATTACAGCTTTAGTAACTTCCTAACTCCTAAAATAGAAAGTTCTGAAAATAGAAACTACCACCAAAATAGAAACTATGCTTTCTAAAAAACTTCCAAAACTTATGTAGCAAGACTCCCACATTAGAAATAGAAAATATAATAAAAACAATAGCATAATACTGTTCACGTGAACAGTAACGTGAACAGTAAAAATCCCAAATTTACGTATACTTCAACAGTTAGTAATCCTGTTTTTAAGGCAGAACTATGCATATTGAGAGGATGACCATTTGTTGTGATGTGGTATGAAGAAATTGATTTCGACTATGTTAGTTCTAATAATCAACTTGCTGACTTCTTTAACAAAGCATTGTTTCAACAGTTCCAAGCTACACGTGTGAAATCTATGTGCCAGCTTGAGAGGGAACATTATGTAATTAAGTGGGTAAACAATTAGATGTATCTATTGGTTCTATATGTCAGGGGTACTATTGTTATAACTGTCATAGTCTTTGCTATTGGTAGGTTTTGTAGGTGGAGCATAGACCCATTTTTTACATTATAATTTCTCTTCGATTAATATAAATCAACCCCCTCATCCTCATGGTTTGGTATTCTGCACATTACTCAAAACAGGGAGCTGTGTTCTTTTCCCTTCTCTCATCTTCTCTTCTTTCCTTCTTATGGTCAGGTCTGGTTCAGGTTCTTTATAGTTACAGTTTTAAGATTCACGACACTGGTGCACACTAGTGAAGGAAAGGGATCAACAATTATGTCCAAGAAAATTTCCTAGCTCAGAGAATCAACATGCAGCATAAATAATTTAAAATAGCGAAAAATGAGATGCCCTGATAGAAGGTATATGATTTTTTCCCGACTTGCTTTAGAACAAATGCATTAAGAAAATCTGCATAGAGTGGGTATACAATGAGAAGCAGGTTTCCTATGGAAGCAAGGAAACATGCTCCATATAGTGCATATAATATGATGAATCTATTCTTAAGAAACCTAGACACTTATAGAATATCAAATGTATAAAATATGAAATCCGAACATCTGATTTACTGGATGAGTGATGTCATAACGTAGAACTGCACTACGAATGGCTTCTGAGTCTTTCTCGTTATCAAACTTTGCAGAATGAACACCAACAACAGTGAACTGCAGAAACATTTAAGCAATGGTTATAATGGAGGACAAGTGATAAACTTAATAATGTCAACTTAAACATGCCCATATAATATTTCTTTTTGATTGAATGAAAAACAGAAGTACAAAAATACTGCACCATAAGCAAATTTCTGTGCACATGATCATCATCATCATTCATAAATCATAACCTCATCCCCATCCAACTAAACATTAATCCCATCCATGATTCATATAAAGGATTTCAAACAGAATCCCTGCTACTGTATCAGGAAATAACTGTTTGGCATTCTCCTTCACCTGGACTAGGGATGGGAAAGCTTGACATGGTGGGAGTTTCACACTAAAAGAGAGATATTTTCTATAGGGTCAAAGATTCAAAAGCCGGTTGTGTAAGGATGCTTTCCCATACCACCTTGCATCCTGACTAGTCTCACACTATCACCCACTCCATAAGCACGTGGGCCACCTACTAGACAAAACCATTATCCATGGAGTGATTGGTGTAGGGAAGGAAATTCTGCCCAAACGGTAAGCGTCGACAACCCTCTTATTTCATATATACTAATATTTAGAAATTTAAGCATGAATATCCAAGCCACACACATAGATTCAACCAAGTCAGATATCAAAGTTAACTGATTCAATAAAAAATCTACTCTAGTGATCAAGATTTTAACATTGTATTCACTCTGGGCAGCCTTCATGGGACCAAGCAGATAAAATGGCTTAACATTTTCAAGGCAAAAATGGATAACATGATAGTCCAGAATTGGCTTAGATACTTAAGCTTTCAAAAACGAAGCCCACAGAGTAATGAACAAAAGACAGACAGAAGTAAACCTTACCGGCTTATCTTTATACTTTTTCTCCAAATAATCTAGATCTGGCAGCACATGCATACAATTAATACAGCAGTAGGTCCAAAAGTCGAGTACAACAACCTTTCCTTTCAAATCCTGTCCAACCAAACATAGTGTTGAGAAAATGATAACTGAACCTAGCTCAAGTAGTCACATATATATACACAAACATGCATAAATATTGGCAACTGAGTTGTAATAGCAAAATTTTAAGAAGTCCAAAATTTAAGGATTCTAGTACTGTTAACTGGTTCTGGAGCTTTATTTGAAGAGGCAACAATGAGACACTTCTTTTTTTTATCTTCTTCTTCTTTTCTTTTTCTTTTTTTTTTTTTTTTTTTTGGGGGGGGGGGGGGGGGGGCGGGTTGTGTGGGTGTGGTGGATGATATTGGTTGGAAGAAAGTAGTGTTTCTTAAGAATCTGGGATTTTTAGGGGTTGAGCTAGGGTTAGGGTTAAAGTTGAGTGTTCAATAGGTGTTAGGGAGGTTAATCCTAAAGGGGCTTACGGTTTGGGTGAGGGGTAAGGAGATTTAGGTTTTGAAATATTAGGGTTTTAGTGTTTCTAAGGAAGAAGATGAATTGGCTAAACCTAGGGTCTTAGATTAGGTACATGCTGTTTTGAGAATTCTGGAAGTTCCAGAAGTTACAAGGGTGGAGGAGGAATAAGAAGAAAAGAAAGATGGGGTGCTGGGAATTGATAACCTAGGGTTGGGAAAGGGATGGGGTTAAAGGGCAAGGGCTGAGGGAGGGAATGGATGCCGCCAAAGGGTGGGGGAAGGGGGAAGGAAGCTATGCGATGGGGGACAGTGCTGTAATGCAAAAATTAGGGTTTGGGAGGGGTAGAGGAGAGTTGCAGATGCAAGGAAGAAGAGGGAAGGGGCTTGGGTTGGGTGGTCTTCACTCTTCAGTACTTACTTAGAGATGCAAGGGTGCAAAGGCTTCTTCAAAATTCTGCAGAAATCTTCAATTGATGGGCCCCTTCATGGGAACACATGACCTCTTAACTCTTGCTCCTTCAATCTCAGCTTTATTTTATTAATCATAATCTCTGAATAGTACATTATAGTGAAGCATATATATAGCCTTCAGAAGGAAATCACACAAGGACTGTAATTTAGAGAACAAAAACTCCTTTGACTAAGGACTCACACTCAATGATTCTTTCTTGTCACACTCTAGAAGAGTCCAAATTGAAATCTAAGAGTAGATATGGATTCCTTGCAAGAAGTAGAACAAAACTAGAGGACTCCTTTACTACTCAAGGAATCCTAGCCTAACAAGGACTCTTCAATAACTTAACCAACAATGACTCAGGCTAAAAAATAGAAGTAGATCTAGGGTCCCACAAAAAAAATGGACCCAACTAAACCCTAAGTGCTCAACCAAAATGCCCCTGCTGGTACTAGAGGGACATAAGGTATGGGGAAGCAACACTAGGCCCTATTTTGGCCCTGAATCTGGTTCACATTAAAGTTACAGTAGTAGGAGGAACCATACTGTCAAGCAGGTAGAGACCATTCTGCACCTTACCATGTCCAATCGTTCTATATGTGACCAAACCCTGACCAACTCAATGAGAAGGAAATCATGGAATATGCAAAACAGAAGACAAGGTGGAAGAGTAACGAATGGTTCCTTTCCCAAAGATCAAGAGAGGGATCCATTTGCCACACAGTCTGCATGTTTTCCCGACAAAAGGGAGTACTGATGGAATTCAGTAGACGAATCAGTCATGGGATCAGTAGCCTCAGAAGCTATAATCCAGGAGGTGGTACAATCAAAGCACAAAAGGGTAGGTCAGAAATACCTTGGGCTTGATAATTACCAGAAGTAGCAGAGGCAGTTATTAATGTAGTGATAGTGGGGGAAGCTAGTAGTAGTCTATGAAGAAATTGCAGTTCCTTTAGAGAGCTTTGAGAGCATGTCAGCTTCAGTGGAAGATGCAGACTCAGCTATAGTTTGATTGGCCCGAGTATTTCCCCTGTTCTTTCCACAACCAGCCTTTCTTTTTGCTTCAAAATAATGGGCTTTCTGTGAAGTTTCCAACACTTTCATTTTTATGCCACGGCTTTCCACAATGTTAACACTTGATAACTTCTTTTAGTGCCTCTTTGTTATTTCAAATTTTAAGTCTGAAGGGCTGACCAATTAGGCACAGAAGAAGGGAGCATTGCAGCACAATGGCAATTTTCAGTGTAAAGAAAAGTATATGATTCCTTTAAGGTAAGAAAGGGATCTTGACTGAGAATCTGAAACCGAATAGGGTCATATCAACACTAAGTCCTGCTAGGAAATCGTTACTAGGGTCTCATTAAGATGCTTAAGATAGGCTGCAATATCATCCACATTATTTGGCTGGAATGTGTTGTAATGGTCAATCTTCTACCACAGAGCACTAAGGTTGTTGTAGTACCGAGAGAGGCTCATATCCTTCTGTTTGGTCTCATAAACTTGTTTATAAAGCTCATAGACCTGAGCCCTATTTCCAACTTTACCAAAAGTCTTCTGTGTAGCAGTCCAAAGATTAGCAGTAGTGTCCAATAAAAGGAAGGTATTGTGTAACTCTTGATCTAATTAGGAATGTTTCCAGATAATCATGTTCAAGCCATCGATCTTGTGCTGATCCAGGGTGAATCACCAGGAACAGCTTGTAATGGGAGCAGGAACCAGCCAGCGACAGATTGGAGTGAAATTCCTTGCTGCGATTGAAATTTGGGAAGAATCCTTCATTGTTTTTGCTCAATAAGAGAAGAGAGACTCATTTTAAGCCCTGCTCTGTACCATGTAGTGAACTGAGAGGAAATTGCACTCTGAAGATGATTTCATTTATTCACTGTAATAAGGTATCTATAAATTTACAGATCATAGACTAGAACCAACTTAGAGAGGGAATAGATGTACAAAACAGATTAGAAAAGACACAAGAAATAATTAGAAGTCCTAAAAACATGAGGAGAGGGGTCTCCTATTCTAATTAGGACTCTCCTCAAATGCTAGTTCGAGGAGTCCCTCCCTCTCACAACAGAAAGGAACCCAGACTTTAAACACCTAGCACCCAAGCACATTATGGACTTTAACAACCAAAGAAACTAGCAGTTGAACTTTAAGCACCAAGCACAATCAGTTAACTTTTAAAAACAGGGACTCAGTTATGCAACAGCCAAGGTTGCTCAGTGCAATATTCGATACTTTGGTCCATTCTACTCATCCGATTAATGGGGGGCACAAAAGGAGGGCTTAACCAGCTAACTACAAACTAATTTTAAATGGATTGTAAATAGAAATAGGAAACTAGTTGCTAAAACCTAGGGAACTAACTCTTAAAACCTAGTTAACAATGTAAAAGGCTAAAAGGACTTCAAACAACAAAACCCCAGTTCTTGCAGGGGACTGTGGTTTCCAATATAATCTGATTAAAGTAAAAAGCTAGCGTTTTGTCACCACAACTTACAATACATGGATGGAACGTAATCTTGGAAGACATAGTTGCATGTCCAGATCTTTCAAACAATTTGGGACAATATCTCCATTGACACTAGAATCAAGCAGCCTATGGTCTCCTCTCAGTGAATAGACTCCCCAAGGAATAGGATCGTTGTAGATTACCCTTTTTTCTTTTCACTTGCCCCATGCATCTCCTAGCTATAGGTTGGACTTTACTTTGCATTGCATTTCTCTTGCTCCCTTGTCTTCCTAGGAAATCCTGGGAGGTGATACCTGGGCGAGCTATTAGCTTTATGGATGTACAAAAGTCCCAACCTAGGTCGCCTAGGTGTGTCCTTGGATGCCTTGGCCTGCCAACTGCCTTGTGATCCAAAGCAAACTTTTATGGGGCTGATCAGAACAATAATAATAACAATAACAAGCCTTTTCCCTACTAAATGGGTCGGCTACATGGATCCTGCCTTCCAATCGGCTCAATTTGAGGTCATACTAGATATAAGGCCTAAGCTACGCATATCCTTTCGTACCAATCCTTTGAAAGGTTATCTTATGCCAGCCCCTAGTTCTTCTAATTCCTTCAATCTGGATTAGATCGCTTCTCTAGACAAGGGCATTTAAAGGCCTCCATTGAACATGGTCGTGCCACCTCAATTGACTTTCTCGTAGCTTATCATTTATGGGATTGATATTTTTATTATTTTATGTTATATTGATTCTTTAACACACTATTATGTTGTCTCATATAGTTGTGTTGCCTAAAGTAATTATTTTTCTTTTTTTTTTTTTTAATATGCTATCATGTTCCAAGTGTCTTGCCTTATTGTTGTGGATATGCTTATATGGTATCTTATATTTTCTTTATTTTTATTATATATATATATATATATATTGAACGAATTATTATTGTTTTATATCATTCTAAGTCATAAATAACACAATTATACAACATCACAGTGGTACATACCAAGTAGACAATAGTAGATAGCATACACACCTACGGCACCTGGCTACCACCTTGGGTTGCATTGTCACTTTGATAACTATGATGTGGAAATTCTGCTGATACAATATTGGCATGCAATCCAAGAGTTAAAGATTTTAGAGCAGACAACTTCTTGATATATAGGACCATGCTGAAGGATGACACATATCACTTTTCACCAAGGCACCAATGTCCGAACTTATATACGTAGAATTTCGATGTCCGAAGTAAAAGAAGCTTTAAGGAGGATGAAACTCGGCAAGACACAAGGTCCTGATGAAATCCCAATTGAAGTATGGAAGAGCTTAGGAACCCATGGACTAGTTTGGTTGACTAAGTTGTTTAATAAGATTATGAGCACAGGGAAAATGCTAGATGATTGGAGGAGAAGTGTTGTGGTTCCAATTTACAAAAATAAAGGAGATATTCAAAGTTGTAATAACTATAGGGGCATTAAATTGATGAGCCATACGATGAAATTATGGGAGAGAATAATTGAAACCCGTTTGAGACACTTAACTATAGTTATGGAGAACCAATTTGGGTTTATGCCGGGAAGATCTACAACGGAGGCTATTTACTTAATTAGGAGACTTATGGAAAGGTATAGAGAATGTAGGAAAGATCTTCATATGGTATTTATTGACCTAGAAAAAGCTTATGATAGAGTCCCTAGAGCGTTAATTTGGCAAGTACTAGAGAAAAGAAGTGTTGCAAGTAAATATATAGATATAGTTAAGGATATGTATGATGGTTCGGTGACTAGTGTTAGAACAAGTGGGGGGACAAAGTAATGAATTCCGATAACAGTTGGGCTACATCAAGGGTCAACTTTAAGCCCATATCTATTTGCACTGGTAATGGATGAATTAACCAAAGACATTCAAGATGAGGTCCCCTGGTGTATGCTTTTTGCGGATGATATTGTGTTGATTGATGAGACCCAAGTGGGGATTAATACCAAATTAGAATCATGGAGATTAGCTTTGGAATCAAAAGGCTTTAAACTTAGTAGATCGAAGACAGAATATTTAGTTTGTAACTTTAGTCATGATCGGGTAGATGATGAGGTGGTGATACTTGACGATAAAGAGATTCCTCAGAGCGATTGTTTTAGGTACCTAGGTTCAATCATAAGTAAAAGAGGTGATTTGGAAGATGAGGTTTCCCAAAGAATTAAAATAGGGTGGATGAAGTGGAGAGGTGCGTCCGGGGTCTTATGTGATCGGCGTATTCCATTAAAGCTTAAAGGAAAATTTTATAGGACTGTTGTTCGACCAGCTATGATGTACGGTGCAGAGTGTTGGGCTGTTAAAAAGAATCATATAGATAAACTTAGTGTAGCAGAAATGAGAATGCTAAGATGGATGAGTGGAAAAACTAGGATGGATAAGATAAGAAACAATCATATTAGAGTTGGTCTGGGAGTTGCTCCCATAAGTGATAAGCTTAGAGAAAGTCGTTTGAGGTGGCACGGCCACGTTCAACGGAGACCTATAAATGCTCTTGTACGGAGAAGTGATATAATCCATATTGAAGGAACTAGAAGAGCTAGGGGTAGACCTAAGATAACCTTAGGAGAAGTGGTGAGAAAGGATATGTATAGCTTAGGCCTTGTATCTAGCATGGCCTCGAATAGAACTGATTGGAGGGCAAGAATCCATGTAGCCGACCCCATTTAGTTGGGACAAGGCTTATTGTTGTTGTTGTTGTTGTTGTTGTTGCTGAAGGATGACACATATGGAATAGATATCAAGAAATCCATTACTTGGTAATACCGGTAAAAGTAAAACTACTGAAAGCATGTTTCTTGAGAAGACCATGCGTATTATAGTTAGAAAATTTGGCACTAAAATCCTTTCAACAGTCACAACAATAGGAAATCAAGAACTATAAACATAAGGCATAGCAATCCGCAGGTGCTCATTCTAAATATACAAAATTTTGCTGAAAAAGCAAGAGAGGAATCATGAAACAAATTTCTAATGATCTAAAGGTGAAACATTTTCAATAACATCAAGTGACAAATAACCATTTGTCAGGATGAAGAGGTTGAAATATTAACATGAAAACAAGACTAAACAAATAAGGGGAGAACTGTAGGCATCCACATATATTCCAATAAACATTCACGATAAACAAAAGGTTTAGAAACAATTCTCAATATGATAAATGAAAGACTTACCCGACGGAATTGGAGTGGAGCCGTGTTTAGCCAATCAAGTTTGGATGGAAATTCTGGCACAACAGGGGCCGTCCCTCTTGAATAGTGAAGAATGAGAGTCAAAATCAAATTGATAAACTGATTTTTTTTTTTTTTTAAATTATGAAACTTCTGAGTTAAACATAGAAAATTGCATTAGAAACAACATTTAATAACCTTGCTTCCAAATCTGATATGTAGTTGATAAAATTTTCAATTCTTCCAGATTGTGATTCTCCTAACAATGGAAAAAAAGTTTGTAAGCTTTAATATTTTCTGTGATTTAATGAAAATAAAGAAAACTGCGCAAGCCATTGTTTCCTTAGGAAATTAAATTCCTAATAAGTTTATGAGAGATCCTTATTAACAAGCAAATATAATACAGTAAACACCTTTACCTTCATTCCGTTCAAAAGAAGGACGACTGACTCCAAATAATAAATTCACAATAGCCTTTGGAGATGCATATTGCATGGCCTGCAGAGACATCAGTTTTCATATTCACATACTAAAATAGAACCCAAAATAATAAATGGTATCTCCTGTTATCCATTTTCCTACAATCACTCAGAAGGATTATGACAATGAGAATTGACCCAAATACAACATAAGCACACCTCTGTTTAAAAAGGTATACCTTCCAATTTGTGACGGTGAAAAACAGGCAAGAGAAAGCAATTCCCAAACTTCCATATCTTAAAATGTCTCGGCGAGAACCCTGCAACCTGTCAAAAAATTATTTCTGCAGCCTAGAGATTAGGTCTGTTTGTTTAGCCAAAAATAAAAACTCACCATAGGTAACGCTCAGATAACTTGATCAGAATAATAAGTGGCATAAGTTTGATTCCCACATGGAGTCTTACTGAGGTGCAAATCTATGTTTTTTCTGGGTGGACTGCCAGTTTTACTTTCAGCCTTTCCCTTGGTTCTGTTCAATTCTAACATGTCTCAGATCAGTAGTTTTTCCATGAAAATCCAATCTATAAGTATATTTTGCTGCACTTTGATCTGCTTGTTTTCTAACTTCGTTTCTCCAGTTCCAGTTCCTGTTAAATCAAATGTTAAAGGAATCTCACAGGAACACTTTATCAGATTTTCTGATCCAACAGAGTCTAGATAAAAAGAAAATTTCCAAACTTTCTCCTAAATTCCCTAAGTTCCGTAGTTCTACTCTAAGTTTAACTGATATATTCGATACTATTTGTATACACTATATCAAATCAGTTCCTGTTTATTCCTATTTTAGCACATCCAGTCATCAACTATTCTGTTCAGATCCTTAGCAGAGATCTAATACCACATAATAAGTACAGTCGGAGTTTCATTGAGTGCATTATAAGACTAGGAACGTCAGTTGAGGTGATTTTGGTCATTTGCAACAAAGACCATCCGAAGAGATGCAAAAAGGTGAAAAGTTCCTTCTGGGACCACCCTGCCAAAGGAAGCTTGACCTATTTTGCAATAGTCATGGCAGAAAATCAGATAGATCAAATCTATGATCAGACAATGCAATATCTATGATTAACTCCCAAACCTCAAGGTGAATTGGACTGTGATATAAATCAGTGACTCATGTTGTCATTTGAGGCTGAAGAGTTTATTTGGGATTTCCCACACAAAGCCCAATTGTATTATTTTGTCATCAATGTTCTGGGATCATGCCCAGTCCAGCTACTGAAACATCATGACCTGAGTCCCAGTCTCCAAAGGGATGGATCAAGCTTAGAACAAATTTTCTCACAAACCGTTGATTTATGCTGCATGCTTCAGAGGGCTGCTGAGACATTACTTTAAGAATTGGACCATCTGCCAATCAAGGATCCAGCACATGAATATTATACACCAGTTCATGTAAAACAGAAAGCTTAATGTTGTAACATGAGACTTGAAACTATTTGAGTGTGTTTGTAACTCCATATATTTCCAGGGCTCTACTTGTGATTACTCAATTCCTCTCATTATCAATTGAACATGGCTGTGCACTCCAGAGTAACAAGCCATTATTCCCCACATTTCCTCATGGTATCAACAAGAAACATTCTTGAGATTCTTTCCCAAAATCCAGAGCCTTACTGCCACTATCTCTCTCCTCACCGATTTACCTTTTAGGCTCTCATCTTCTTCTCATCTTCATCTCTGACCTTTCTTTTTTCCTTTCATTCCGATAAAAGCTTCAGACCACAAGGGGTCTTCTGCATCCTTATAGAGCTCTCAGATTGCCTTAAATGTTTATCTGAGATAGGGAGACCTATCAATGAAGATCAAAATCTGTCAGGATTTGAGATTGAGCTTTTCAAGGTATTGAGAGGTAGATCAATTGTTTAAGGGTTTCGAGGCTTGCATCAAGTTTTTAGGAACAGGATTGACTTTACAACAGTTTTGTTTCCCCTTCCGATTCCTTATTGGTCCTTTTGTGTTGGTTTTTTGATCTCTTAAAGCCCCTTTCTGAGACCTCAGCCATTCTGCAGCCTGAAACCATTGCAATCACTCACTCTGAACTTGGCACATCCTGCGCTAGCTCCATCAAATTGTATGAAAGCAACTATTTACTATGGTATTGCTCTGTTATACTTATATATCTTATGGTTATGGTTAGCTGGTTACAAAGCCTACCATGGCTTGGCCCCTTTCAAGAAGTGGCTCTCTGAACTATGATGAAACTTTTTTCAGTAGTCCACGTGAGGCCAACATACATTTGACGAGCAAAGACAGAAAAACCAAAGGAAATTATTAGTGCCTGTAGGGAGATTGATATATCTTTTATTCTCTTCCATATTCAACGAGACATTGCTCATGTTGTGAATTTATAAGCCAGTACATGCACAATCCACTCTCCCACTCATTCAAATGCCATACAGAATCCGCACTCCACTCGCTCAAATGCTATGTATCTCCGTTTGAGATAGAAGTTAGGCCCAGGAAATGGGGTTCTTTGCTCTCCTCTGAATTACCTACTTATAGAGGCATTCACAGATGTTAAACGGACGCTGATTAGGCAGGCACTTCAATCGATCGTAGTGCTACATCTGGCTATTGTTTCATTGTTGGAGATCGCATGCCTGGTGTAGCAAGAACAAGCTGTCTCCACAAGCTCTCTGTTTTTTCTATAAATCTCCCATGATGTTGTACCTGGAGTATCTACTTCTAGTTCAACTTGACAAGACCATGTGGAAGTAGACCATGAAGTCATTAAGCCAAAGCTTGACCATTTGTTCATTCTGGTGATTAGTTGGCTAATGTTTCTACAAAGAGCTTGGTAGTTCATAGTCAGTTCTAAAGTTTATCATTCTATTTTGTGAAAGTTAGGTGTGTGAGACAACTTAGAACAGCTTGAGGGAAAGTTTTGTAATGTGAACTTATAGGGTATTTTGGGTATATATTAGTAACTTTGTATAGTTTTAAGGGCTACTTGTAATTACTCTCTTTTCATTGTTATAAATAGAACATGGCAATGATCTCTTTAGAGATAAATCATTATTTTCCCCAACTCTCTTTTATGTCATACACAAATGATACAAGTATAATATGCTAATAATGCATGCATTTACTAATTATGCAGTTGGATCTAATAACTGAAGGTGATGCTTCTCTAGCCAAACTTTGGCAATGTTTGTTCTCAGTCCAAAGCTCAAGTAAAGGAGGAGGGTCAGATTGTCAAGCCAACAAACGGCATCATAGAAAACCCAACCAAACCCTTTTTACATGGATTCTACAACCCTACATGATAAACAATATGCTAGGGCATTCAATGACATAATAAGTGATGGCTATACTATGGCCTAGCTGTAGCGATAACTGAAAGTAGGAACAGGTTAGATACAATGTTCAATACAAATGATGCACCATGTGAGTGCCTAGATGCCATGATGAGTAGGTAAGGGCTCCCATGCCGTGGACCAATGTGGGTAAAGAAGCTAGTCTAGAAACGTAATTAGGTTGACATCTTGGAACATAAGATCTGTAACAAGTACAAGCTTAAATTGATAAATGTTATGAGGAAAAGAATGATTAATATAGCTTGTAATCAAGAACCTAGATGGAAGAACAAAAAAAGCTAAGGAGTTTGATGGGTTTAAACTTTGGCGCATTGGAGATAAGAGTAATAAAAGTAGAGTGGTCATAATAGTGAATAAAGATTTAAAGAACAACGTGGTGGGTATCAAAAGATTTGGCAATAGGATTATATTTATCAAGCTTGTGCTAGAGAAAGAGATCATAAATATAATTAGTGCATACACACCTCAAGCTTGTGCTCGAAAGGGATGATCCAAATGGACATATTAAGCTCAAAGGAGCTACAAAAGTATATATGGAGGATATGGTTTTAGAGAGAGGAATGAGAAAGGGATCAGAACATAGACTAGCAGTTTTGGATGTGTGCCAGACTCCACAAACTCGTAAAAAGTCTTAGGTTAATTATCCAAGGATAAAGTTGTGGGGCAAAAAGGAAACAGCTTGAAATCTTTTGCTGATAAAGTAGTTAGATGAAGAAAATGGTAATTTAAGGGGGAGACAAATACGATGTAGGATGAGATGTCTACGTGTAGTAGGAAGGTAGCTAAAGATGTCATATGTGAATCGTAAAGAAAACACCATTCCTACAGAAAGACTTGGTGGTGCGATGGCAAGGTTCAAGCAACCATTAAAAATAAGAAAGCTAGCTTCAAGTCATAGCAAAAGACTAAGGATGTAGAGACCTGCAAAGGTAGAAGTTGGCTTGAAAATGAAGCTAAGAAAATTGCGGGAAGAACAAGGGCGAAAAAATATGAAGATCTAATAATGATCTAAGCAAAAATGAAGGGGGACAAGCTATTTATGAGATAGCTAAAATAAGGGACAAGAAAAGTAGAGTTCTCGACCATGTTAGATGTATTAAAGGTGAAGATGGTATAGTACTAGTGCATGATGAGGATGTCAAGAAAAGATGGGAAGTTTATTTCTCTAGCCTACTAAATGAACATACTTCAATAATATGTGCCTGGAAGATTACACTATTCATCATGGTACCAATTTTCAAACAAATATACAAAGAATTATGATGTCCAAAGTAAAAGAAACTCTATGGAGGATGAAAGTAGGCAAGGCACATGGTCTTGATAAAATCCCAATAAAAGTATGGAAGAGCCCAGGAACCTACGGCCTAACTTGGCTAATCAAGTTGTTCAATAAGATTATGAGCACAAGGAGCATGCCAGATGAATGGAGGAAAAGCATCCTAGTCCCAATTTTAAAAAAAAATAAAGGAGATATTCAAAGTTGTAATAGCTATAGGGGCATACAACTATTAAGTCATGCTATGAAATTATGGGAGAGAGCAATGGAAACCTTTTTTGAGACAAAAAACCACTATTATGGAGACCCATTGTTTGGTTTTATGCCAGGAAGATCTCTAATGGAAGCTATTTACCTTTTAGGATAGTTATAAAGGTATCTAAAGTGTAAGAAAGATCTTTATATTGTCTCTTATGACCTAGAAAAGCCCTATAATAGAGTCCTTGGGGTGTTAGTTTGGCAAGTACTAGAGAAGAGTAATGTTGCAAGCAAATATGTGAATATAATTAAAGATACATATAATGGTTTAGTGACAAGTGTAAGAATTGGGGGGGGGGACAAGGTGGTGAATTCACGATTATAGCTAGGTTAAATCAAGAATCAACTTAATTTAACCATATTTATTTGCACACATGATAGATAATTTAACCAAAG
This sequence comes from Hakea prostrata, assembly GCF_041222555.1. Taxonomy (NCBI): domain Eukaryota; kingdom Viridiplantae; phylum Streptophyta; class Magnoliopsida; order Proteales; family Proteaceae; genus Hakea; species Hakea prostrata. Next base: position 52,336,408 of record NC_142607.1, read on the forward strand.
ACATACGAGATAAGGTTCCTTAAGAGTGTTTTTGCTAAAAATATTGTTTTCGTAGATGAGACACAATTAAGGTTTCATGCCAAGTTAGAACTATGGAGAGCAACAAAAGGTTTTAAACTAAGTAGAATGAAGATAGGTTAATTGTTAGCTTTTAAATGATGCTCATATTATGTAGTTTATTTTAAAAATACAAATATGTTTATTTGAGCATTGTATATATGTTATCTTAGAACAAAGTGTGTGTTTTGTTGTTTTATAAATTGTTTTTACATGTTTTTATTTAAAAGTAAAAATTATTCTAATGATTATTTGGGAACATTCATGTATGTATTTCAGTGTTGTACATTTGTATCTTAAATGGCAATTAGTGAGAGTAGCAGCACTAGTAGTGGGACTCAAGACATTACTTGGCAACATGGGGATCCACTGACTGCCAACAAGAAAAAATCCCGATGCAAGTATTGCCTTAAGACCTTGAATTCTAGTGGTTCAACCAAATTAAAACAACATTTGGCTGGTGGCTACAAAGATGTTCCAAGCGTCCCAAGGTTCCTTATGAAGTGCAAAAAGCAATTGCAGCAATTTTAAAGGGAGGGAGACAAAAAAAGGATGAGATGCCACAAAAGCAAAGGGAATTTGAGGATATAGTGCTGGCTAGACCTTTTGTTGATGTTGATGAGGAGTCAGACAACGATGAGGAGAGGAGGAGGGTTATGGGTGTTGAGTCACAGGCCGAGTGGAGACAAATAAAGGCTACAATGGAAGCTAGCAGACAGTCCTCACATTTTAAGAATTTGAGGCAATATGAATAGACAAGAGGAGTAGGTGGTTCAGGGTCAGGGGCATCCATGCCACCTAGACATAGTTTTCATGGAAGTGAGAGGACCGAAAGGAGGAGGAAGACTAGACATTATGATGCCACATTTGACCAAGACCCCTCCCTCTTCAAGCATCAAAACATCTATTAAATAAGCATTCCATATATGTTTGCTGGAGGTAAAGAAGGCAGTAGGGAGGAGGAAGCTAGGTTGGCAATCAGAAAATTCATGCTCTACAACAACATTGCAGCCAATGTAGCCAAAATGCCATACTATCAGGGGATGATTAATGCAGTTGCTAGAGCAAGTGTAGGGGTTAAAGGCCCAACAGCTTGGGAAGTAATGAATAAATATTTACCAAAGGTAAAGCAGGAAATGGAGGAATACATTGGTTCATTAAAGGAAAATGGAGTACATATGGTGTTACTGTGATGGCTGATTGATGGACTGGTCCTACTAGACAGTCCATCATTAATTTCATATTAAGCTGCAATGGAAAGACATCCTTCCTTAAGTTAATGGATGCCTCAGATAAAATCAAAGACGCTGACTACCTTTACAAGCTTCTTAGAGAGGTGGTCCTCAAGTAAGGCCACAAATTGTTATCCAAATTGTCACAGATAATGGTGCTAACGTCAAAAAAGCTGGTGAAATGTTGATGAAAAAAAAGAGCAGCAGGATCCACCTCTTTTGGACAACATGTGCAGCACATTCGATTGATCTTATGTTGAAGGACTTGGGGAAAAGAAAGTCAATCAATACTGTGGTTGACAAGGCTAAAAGGGTAAATAATTTTATTTATAACCATGGTTATATGCTGAAGATGATGAAGAACCACTGTAAGGGTGATCTAGTCAGACTTGGGTTGACTAGATTCGCCACCAACTATGTAGCTTTAAGAAGCTTCCAGAACAAAGTGGTGGGTCTATAGCATATGTTTGCAAGTGAGGAGTGGTTTAATTGGCGTGGATCTAGCCATCCTGATGCAGTACTATCCCCAACAAACCATTGCTGATGATTTCTTTTGGAGGCAGCTGAATAGGACAGTGGGCATTATAAAGCCTATTGTGTTTGTTTTAAGGATATTGGATTTGGAGAAGAAGCCCACAATGCCCCACATATATGCTGCCCTCCAACAAATGAAAGAGTTGGTTAGAGCTGTTGCCACTAGCTCCTTCAAATCCTACGAGAGGATCATCGATAATAGATGGAAGACGCACTTGATGCATCCTTTGCACTTGGCTAGTGAGTCACTTTTAAGTCTTTAAGTTTTTGTTGTATACTTTATTTACATTCTTAATTTGCTTATAAGTTATAAGTTATAAGTTATAACTTATAATTTATAAACAAGTAAACAACCAAATCACTAACCAAATTTTTTATTTCCACAATGCAAGCTTACTACCTCAACCCAAAGTACCATTACAATAATGATCTGGGGCTTAATGTAAGGTTGATGAATGCGGTGCAAGACATGGTGGAGAAGCTTGTGTCAAATCCCGTCATGCAGGGGACAATTAATGAAGAGGTGAGAACTTATTCAATTGTTTCTTCAACTTCTTGCATTAGTGCATTAAGCATATACATAATATGATAATTGAAGAATTGGTGTACAGATCAAGGAGTTCAGGGATGCCTCTGGGAGTTTTGGAAAGCCTTCTGCAGTTGCAACTAGGCAAAAAATGATCCTGGTAAATAGTCCATTACTATAAGTCATTAAGTCTATAACTTTGTAAATGATAACTGATAAGTTATATAAATATTAAGATTTACCTGCCTAATGCATTCTTATTTTTGGTTATGCAGCTGACTGGTGGGTGCTATATGGAACTAGTGTGCCAAATCTCAAGGACATAGCAATTAAAATATTCTCACAGATTTGCTCATCCTCTAGTTGCGAGAGGAACTGGAGCACCTTCTCGCTCATCCATAGTAAGGTACGGAACAAATTGGGGAGTAAGAGGCTCGAGAACTTAGTGTATGTGCATTACAACATGAGATTGAGAGTAGGGCACATACAAAATGATATAGATGACGAAAATCGCGAACCGATTGAGTTGACTGATTTATTCCACGAGCCCCCCGCAGAAGATGAGGAAGATGATGTCATATATCAGTGGGTTAGGGATCGAGGTGGCCCAGTGCTAGATGGGCCAGGAGGGCAGCCGGATCCTACCATTGCTACTGCTAGGGGCCCAAATGTTGTGGCTAAGCACGTGTCTTCGATGAGGGTTAAAGCTGCTGTAGCAGCATCAGAAGGACCAACTATACCATTTGTGGAGCCACCTGGTTGACTTGAAACAACTGCGGTGACATCTAGTAGTGGGAGTTCAGATGATGTCGATGATACCAAAGGACAAAGTGGCCCAAGTCAACCATTGAGTCATGAAGGCACTCATGCTGGTGGTGTTGCTGGTAAAAGTCAGTGTCAACAAAGGGAGTCACCTCCACCAGGTCCAAGTCATCCGACACATGCGAGCCACAGTTCTCCTATCTCTCGAACTTATGCTAGGAGTAGGAAGAGTAGATCAAACCAAGGGCAAATGAATGATGATGCGAGCATGCATGATCTTGAATTAAACATGGGAAGCATAAGCCTAGATCATGGTCATAGTGATTCACAAGAGCAAAGTTTGGACAATTGGCAGACATCGGGGTACCTATACGAGGATCAAAGCACCAGGTCAGATTAAACTGGGTATTCTCCTTATGGAGATCATGCTATTCCTCAAGACCCTGCACCTGGAGAGTACACATATGAGAGTGAAGGTGGGTTGTTAACTGAGTGGTTTAAAAACCCCTACCCACATACTCAACAGCAATATGAACAACAACAACAGGAATGGCACTTTCACCCACCCACGATTGACGGTTATCCCATAGTGCTATTCCTCCAGTATTCTGACATGGAGACATATTAGTTCCATATAAACCAATGTGTGACATACTATAGTGATGGGTTGACTTGGGAGTCATATGTGGCCACCGTTCAGAATCAGTTGATGCAGAATGCTAAGTGATACTCTTATAGTCTTATTGTCTTGTAGTCTTGTAAGTTGTAAGTTGTAACTTTGTAAGTGGTAAATTGTAATCTTGTTACTCTTTTACTCTTGTCAGTCTTGTGACTTGTGAATTGTGATTGTGAACTTATGGATTATGATTTATGACTCACTAAAAGTCTAAAACTTCTTATGGTTGTAAAATTTTGAAGACATTTAATTTCTTTGATAGTTTGATCACTTGAATACTTGATGTGTAATGTTAATGTATTTGATACTTGAATTACTTGATATCTTTACATTACATGTTGTCTAACCTTGCATTTCATAGAATTTCAGTTTTACACATAGGGTCCACTTAGAAGACATATTTAGGGTTATTTTCTCACAAATCTAAGGCCACCAATGTGTTCAAAAGGCCTTAAATAGGCTAAATACCAAGTTTCAGCCCAACCGGGGCCCTAAAACCCACCAAGATGGGCCACCGCGATTACGCCAATTTTTTGGTAGATCTCGCCATCTCGGTTGAGATCTCGCTTTTTTTAAGTGGCGAGATCTCACTCTCGAGGGAGATCTCCCACCATGATTATGACGCTATTTAACCATGAGATGTTTGATCATAGAAAGGAAACTTACTTCAAGGACCAAAGAACAAACAAGAAAAGTTACATGATGAAAAACAGGATGACAAGTTTATTATGCGAATCAGAAACACAATAAATTTTCAAAGTGTTTCTAGTAGTACACATCTTACCCTCCAAATGAAAGAACCGTTTCAATTCTCTCATTGGTAGAATATGATTCCTCAGATAAGAAACTTTTAGCCTTCTCTTTTACAATAGCTGGAGAAGGTTGTTGCAAAAAATCAATACTCTCAGAACCCTGTATCTTATCATCTGCAGTGGTTTTTCTTCATTAGGCAGCATTGTACCAAAACCAAAAAAAAAAAAAAAAAGGAAAGTCTAAATGGCTATGCAACAAAGTATCATTAGCAGGATGCAGATACACTAAAAACCAACTTCACGAGTTTGCAAATGTCTAAATAGTCTAAGAGCCATATGGGCATCCAAAGTCAATGGTGCAGAATGGTATGCCACAACTGTTAAAAAGAATTACTTTACAATGTTGAAGTGTAGAACCACATTACAAGCCAATGCTAAATGATTGTAAAGAAGAGTTCTTTAACAATTTAGGTCAAATAATGCCACATCTTCATGGGTATAAAAGACATTATATTTGCCTTGAGAACTACATACTATGACAACCAGAACCACCAACACCACCATTGAGAATGTCATAAAGTGAGACGTCTGCTATGTCCTTTCTGATAAGTGATGGACCAGCTTGTTTTAGAGTTTCTTCTGTTAATGTAGTTGTGACAGCAATACATCTGCAATCAGCAAAAAATGGAGTACATTTAATAAAGGAAGCATAATCCTTAAACCTGAAGTGAAGTCAATGTAAAAACTGTAAATCTTATACCAATTGTTTTGGGTAATAAAATATCGGGAAAGGAAAAACTCAAGACTCAGGATTCAGGAATCAAGAAATTGATCCAACCCATTATAGAAAAGGAAGATAACAAACGCAGAAATGGGTCAGAGATTAATGCAACCACCACCTATTTGGTTTGTAGCATACAAAGTTGAAAAAGAATTCCACAAAGAAAACAACACAGGAAAAGGGAATCATCAATTACAATACAAGGAAGAAAAAATATGCAGCAGATTCTGACCTCATTTGTGCAGCTTTGGCAGCTTGAATTCCAGCTAGCGCATCTTCAATTACTATACACTGAAGGAAAAAATAGACATGTACCTATTTATTTCTTAGCAATTTCCATATAAAGTATGACTCAGGCTAACCTATTTTTATTCCCACTAGAGGGACATGCTACAGGAATCTTGTTACACCATTCAAATCTATTCAGTCATAAGTATTGTAAATTTGTACGTAATTGACAAGAAATTTCCAACAAGAATCCATGTCCACAGTAAAATTCCATCACAGAATGAACCTATAGGGAGAATCCAAGATACCTTTACTGTGGCATGATAGCAAAATGAATCTAGCAAAACAGGTATTCTACAAGAAAGTCACCCACGAAAAAAATAAATTGTCCAGATATGTCCCCTGAAAATGCAACCAAATGATCAATTGTCCGGATTTTTCTTCACTTTTCCTTTCACTTGCTTGGGCAACGAAAAATAACCTAAGTGTCCCAAGCCCCAACTAGCAGTATTTCTGATTCCTAGGAGTTACCAACAGTCAGAGAGAAGAAACACTAAAGAGCATCATGTTGAGATATTATTTAACGAACATGTTTTTGGCGATAACTAACTTGTGCATTCTCTTCAGAAAGGATTATCATAGATGATTCATATAGTACCCCTTTCAAGTATCAAGACTTCTACAAAAACTAGCCGAAGATAAAGGAAGGAGTCATCAAGCAACAAAATTTATTTAGGCGGCACACAACTATGTAATGAGAGATCTAAAAACCAAGGTGACATCAACAAGGCAGTGCGACACCTGAGGAAACCAAGGGACAAGACAATCGCCTTGATAACTATGTTCAGGGACACTACCATCTGGCTCCCCCAGGGACACTACCATCTAGCTCCCATCCCCCACCAAAACCTTTTCTACCTCCTCAGCCTGGAACTTTTTCCATACCCACAACCCTAAACCCCCCTGGCCTCCCTTGGTTTGGTTCAAAAGTCACATCCCCCAGCACTCCCTTACCCTTTGGAAGGCCCTTCACCATGCCCTCCCTACCCAATCCTTCCTTATTGGCCACCAAATCCCTGTTAACCCAAGTTGCATCCTTTGTTGGAATGGTTCGGAGGACCTTGATCACCTTTTCTTTTTTTGCCCTTTTTCCAGATCTATCTGGGAAAAAGCCCTATCCTATATTTGGCCCCGTTCGAGGCGATCTTTCAGCTTTGTTAGTGAGTGGTCTTGGATTTTGAGAAACTTCCCAAGTTCTTCTTTTGCGATCGGGTTGGTAAGCTCGTGTTCTGTGCCGCTGTCCATCATCTTTGGTGGGAATGCAATCTTCGGAGATGGACTTCCAAATCTCGGTCGAAAGATATGATTTGGAATGCCATCTATTTTGATGTTTCTTCTAGACTGGTAGCTTCTCCCCTTCCTCTGATTGATGATACCCCAAGGAACAAGCTTATTGTTGTCTCCTGGGGGTCTTAACTTCTTTCTCTGGTCTTCTTCCTAAAGACCGTTCTTGTTGTTCCTTTTTCGTTAATATATTATTTATTCATCCCAAAAAAAAACTATGTTCAGCAAGTAGCACAATGATGCATATCCAGCAGAATTTTAGGTTTTTTTTTTTTTTTTTTTTTCCTTCCCTAGGTATAGGGCTAGTTTGGGTCAGTATAGGTATTGGGCCTTCCTCGGATGGTTTTCCTTTGTAATCAACCAACTTAACAGACCAACAAGAAGGATACATTAGTTCAGTATGAAACTCCCTCTTATTATTGGTCTAGTCCTCATTAGAGTTGATATATACTATTACATTAGTCCTAAGTAGATCTGATGCATGTCATTTAATTAGCCCTTATTAGAGTTGATGAAGAGTCCTTGTAAGGGTTCAGTTATAAAACCCAAGTTCAAGTAGAATTTCTATATTAAAATGGTTTCTAATTTCAGTTCAAGCTAGAGTTTTAAGACTTCTATTTTTAATCCGGATTCTGCTACTAGTAAGGCTATAAAAGCCAACCACAATATGTTATTATTACCAGTTTTCAGATTAATAAGATTTAAGCTATTGCAGCTCAGTTTGATTCAGTGAGTACAGTTTCGTCAAGAACAGTGTTCCAGCATTTGTAACAAAACTCCAAGTGTACGGGATTAGGCTCTCTTGTGGAGATGAGCAGGGATCCCTCGACAGTGGTGCATTTCAGCCTTTATTCACGTTATTCCATCTTCTCCACAGCATCATTCAAGGTTCCTATATCCATGTAAGTAGCAACCACTATATGCAATCCTCCTGTGCTCTCACCTTTTTTATTTTCTAGAATTTTTGTACTTCCTAAAACCTTAAAACCTAGAGAACCCATATCTTCCAATTTAGCCACCCAACCCCAACCAACTTTGAAGGATAAATATCAATGTATCATCATTTTCTTTCCCTACAAGTTTCAGCCCATTCTGACCAGCCAAATCCTAGAAACATCAAACCCACAGTTCCAAACCCTGAAATTTAAAATTCCAATGTCTTAGGAATGAACCATTGGAATTCAACTAAACTTGGTAAGCATCCCATAGGCATTAGAACCCTAGAGTTGCAGCGCAAACTAAGAACCCTAAATCCCAAAAACCTACCTCAACAAGTTTGCTTTTTAATCTTCTGAAGAGGAACATTTCCCCCCCTTTCACCAAAATGAGCCAAACTTTCACAATTGCATATCAAGCCCCATTATAGACACCTAGCTGAAAAAACCTCTTTAGCCCATAACCAAAAAGTCCTTCCTTGGTTTGAAAAAGATTGGTTTTGATAAAATCTTGGTAGACCTAGCCCTTATTCAACTGAGGCTACATCACACAATGGAAGTTCCAAGACAAGCTCAAATGACAAGTAAGAAGAAGTTGAGAATCCCAGTTGTAAATGTTTTATTTCCCAAGTGTTGCAACCAATTACTAAAAACACAAATTAATGCACTAAAGACCTAATGGAACAAGCCCAAACTAGGTCGTTCAGTTTTGTGACTTCTCAAAATAAAAACAAACTCCATAACATATGTCTGTACTTTTGAACTGACATCCGCACCTTTACACGGACATCTGAGACATACAGAAACTTTTTGAGCGGTTCTCAGGACCTTTGTCTACGGGTGGGTAACTATATAATAGCATGTGTCACACTTGAGCCTCCATTTTAAGCCCATCCAAGCAGTTGATAGGATGAAATGCTTACACATAAAATGGTTTTGTCATGAAGTGGTAAACATGAGACAAGTATGACTTTGTGTCCTTTTTCACAGGGATTTGGACTGGTTGGGCACAAGGAGAAGATATTATGGGTCATACAAGGGGACTTTCTTTTTCATCAACCAAAGGGGAGAAAAGGGGGGAGGGAGAGAATACAAGGTGAACCAAGGGCCCAGCCTAGCCAAATAACAAGAAACAGAGGCTCAAATGGCACGAAGCCTTACACTAGGGAAACCAAAGAACATAGCTGAACTGCAAAACTACAACATGTCTATTTTTTTCCTTTTATTTTTATTCTTCTTTCTATAAGACTTGAGGTCTACAACAAAATTTCCATTCTCGAGGTAGCGTCCTGATGAGCACATTTATGTGTGAAATCTTAGGGCATAAAGCATGCATTTTATACACTTAGAGTGGAGTTACCTTGGGTTTTATGTTGTTTTTGCAGATTTTAGGACTTTTTAAGATTTAAGCAAATATTTGGAGTTTTGGGCTTGAATCATGCAATTTTACACGTCAAGAAGTCCATTCAAATTCTCAAATGCGAAAATGGGCCTGATCTGGAGCATGATGGGCTAGAGATGTGTGATTATGGGCCAACTCCAAAATATTGAAGAGATAAAGAAGGCAAATTTGATCTACGGAGATTATAAATTATCAATAAAATCTACAGAGATATTATTGAGAGAGTCCACGTGGAGAAAAGAGTCCTTGCATACTTCAATAGCTTATTTTCTATTTGGGATTTGATTAAAGAAAGAAAAAGAGGAAAAAGAATTATATTCAGATAAGGATGAAGCAAAAATCCCGTTTTTGAATGTCTCGGTTCAGTTTCGATCAAGCCCTTCATCGAACGGCCATCCGATGTCCGATCATGCTGATTTTTGGAGGAGAGCTTCACGACTACTTAAACCTCAAATCCAACGGTGGAATTATGCATCTGATCTCTCTAAGTCAACGCGATTAGTACGTCAAAACCCTAATTGGCTGAGTCAGATAGGAACCATGAGTTTTATTCAAATTCAGCCGTGCCTCATATCTCATGTAAACTCTATAAAAGGAGAGCATACTCCATCAAAGGAGAAGGTGTTCTAGAGCTTAGTAGAAGCATTATTTCTTCTCTCTTCAGTTTATATAGGCTTTCTTTAGTTTTCTTTGCTTGCATTTGTGAGATTTTAATTTCTAGATTGAATGTTTAGGTTTAATTTTTTTTATGTAATGCAATTAAAGTTCAAGTTTCAAGTTTTTAGATTCGTTTTTCTCTGGTCTAGCAATTGCAGATTTAGATCATTCTAGATCTAGATCTAGTTGTTAGGGTTGGTTGAGATTCGAATCGTTTTTTCAATTTGCAAGTAAGTAACCTTCTTTATTAATCTTCTCTCCTCCCTCCATTCCCGCTTCTATCTACCCCTCCATATTCTTAATTTAGGATTTACTTTTAGCATTTACTTATTGTTCTCCCATCCCCTGGATCCTTGATCAGAGATGCCTACAGTCGTGCCTCTTTTTGGTTAAGGCTTCCTTTTTACTTTCTGCAATTTACTTTCAGCATTTATTTATTGTTCTCCCTTCCCCTGGATCCTTGATCAGAGATGCCTACAGTCGTGCCTCTCTTTGGTTAAGGCTTCCTTTTCCTTTTATTGCTTTGTTATTCACTTTCTGTTATTTACTTTCTGGCACTATTTTTTTCTTTAATATCCATTCCCCCAAGCGGTGGACTGTAAGCTACGGCAAAGGGTCCATGGTCAAAGTCATTATTATTATACTCCCCTTCCCTCGATCCAGAGCTGACACTAGGATCACTTCCCTTTCCTTTTTTTTTTTTATTGTTCGCATTTTTTTTCCTATCTTTTATTTATGCATTGATTGTGTTTAATTTATTTTTTGTTTCAATTCGATTGCATTAGACGTATAGATTAGGATCGTTTAGTTTAGTTAATTAGTTATCAAAAATTGAATCATTCCACTCTCGCATTACTATTAAGAAGTTGAATTATAAGTGGCATATCTCCTTGAGATCGACCCGTTAGCTACACGATACCGTGCGCTTGCGGTTACTTTTAAATTTCACAAACACGTCCATTGGGGATGCTTTTCCTGCAACCAACACGATCAGAGGCAACTGAAGGGTAGGGTTTTAGTCTCTGAAGTGTCCTCAGAAACATCTATATTGCATGAGGTAGGGAGGTCTACAACAGGGTGCTCACAAGCAGAGGGGGTAGAAGTACGAGTGATGGAGAAGCGGTCAGCCAAGCATTTGAGGTAATTGGAGATTCCTATTTCAAGAGGAAGAACCAAGAGAGGCGAAGGAAGGGAGCAGGAGCCCGGCTGAGAGAGGGAGGAGAGGGAAGAGGGGAGTAGGGGAGATGAGAAAAGAGAGAGGTAGAGGGAAGTGTTGGTGGAGCTGGGCTGAGAGAGGGAGGAAGCTAGTGGTCTGGGGAGGTGAAAGATGAAGGGATGGGTCTAGAGAAGCGGACAAGGAGTGGTAGGCCGAGAGTGGGGGATAGGCCGCAGATTGGGCTGAAGGAGAGGAGAGGTTTGAAGGGTGGACCGAGAGAGAGGGAGTGGGTCGGGGGGGGGGGGGGGAGGCAGAGCAGGTTAGTGGAGGAAGATGGTCTAGGACAGGGAATGCAGGGGAATGGGCTTGGGCTGAGATATAGGGGCAGGGGGCAGTGGGGCACACTGGTTGGGCCAAAGTGACATACAGGGGGACTTGTCCATGCTGTTTAGAACACCTGCTTTTGCACATGCAATAACTTCATGAGCATTTCTAAATTCCTTGGGTTCATATTTGGGGCAGATTCAAAACCTGAAATTTTAGCTCTTCTAGTGTGCTTGTGTTCAAATCAATTCAAACTCACACAAGAAAGTCATGGAAAAAAATATTCAGCACTGTTTGAAGGCCACTGTGTGTGGATGTTCACACTCAAAGTGCAAATACCTGCCTTGGTTAAAATGATTTTTCATACCACTTTGAAGCCCTAGGTTCAGTTTTTCACAGGGGATTGTCTGTCTTATAAACATAATACTTAAGGGTATTTTCCCATAAGGTCCTGTTTATTTTATGGAAAAGGGTGAAGTGGGAATAAAGGGGTGGGATACTATGAAGGTATTATACAAATTTCCAAAAAACCAAAGTTTTTCTTTGCATGGGATGGTAAAATAACAGACAGCATGCATTAAATGCTGAAGTACATTAAATACATTTTAGTAAGAGAATTATCCCATCCCACCCATCTTCCAAGTCCTAACAACTTCAGTAGAACTTATAGGAAAGGTGAGGGATATGGATTCTATTATTATTTTATTATTCCACCCTATTCTTTACTATTGCTTTCTTTCCTTGCCTTTGCTGCCGTCTGACCCCATTACACGTAAGGCCCATGACTCTCACTTTCTCACCCTTTTTCCCGCCAAACAGATGGGGCCTAACACTTTAGGCAGTCACTTCCACATTTTTAAATCTTGTTTTGAAAAGTTTGGAGAATCATACGTTGGGCTTAAACTTGCATACTCTGTTTTTTGGGTTCATTTTACTGTACTTCAATTTCTCTTATATACCCTTCTATCATCTTCTTCTTTGAGATTTCCTTCGTAAATCTTTTCCCGTAAGATGCTTTGTGCTTTTGTATCTTGACTGGAAACACTGAATGCATCTCAAACGAGTGTCAGTGTAAGGTTGAGTGTTATCCATTTAGAAAACACTTGGTTTGCTGTTGGATCATGGTTAAACACTTAAATGTTTGCATGGGCCAAGGAAAACTGCTGGAAGGTTTTGACTGACACCAGGAAAGCAATTGACAGAGAAAAGCCAAGTCTGGGAGTACTTAGAAGTGTATGTAGGCAAGGTTGCCAAACCACTATAAATTGAGCTCCTCTCAATTTCATTTCCATCCACTTTAAGTTGAGCTTCTATCCATTTCATTTCAATTCCTTATGTTTCAGGAAGAAGTTTTTATTTTTTCAAATAAGTTCGCATTTCACAATTCACCTCCTCTTGGGTTACCAACTTTCCAAAAGGTCCAAAACATCAGCCATTATAGGAAAATTTCGATGATATAATCACAAGCTAAACAGAATTTCACTCACATTCAAGTTCCCCATCCAACCAAGTCACTAAAAAAAATAGTCTGCCACTAGTTAGAATTAATAATGATTGCTGTGCATAATCTATAGGTAGCATACCTCACCAGGGGGTACATTCAGGATTTTCGATGCAGCTAAGAAAATATCTGGAGCAGGCTTTAAATTCTCAAATGCATCTGCTGATACAATAGCATCAAAACTGATTCAAATAGAAAAATGTTAAGGTCAACAGTGTATTAGATCTATAAAATGGTTGCAATAGAATGTTAGTCAAAATCCACATCCTTCGAAACATTGGAAGAGAAATAGCCAATAATTAAATTATTTTCCAACTAACCACTACGTTACCAAACAACCAGAGAAACGAATCAGCTCCTATCTTTCTTAATATGTGGTAGGTTGTTCAGAAAATATCTTAAATTAGATACTCTTGGGAATTTTTCTTGGTAGAGATACTCTTGGGAATTAGGTGACTATTCTCCTAACCCACCCCCAACTGTACATGCTTGAATGCACAAATGGCAATCAGTTCACCAGTGAAAGGGCTTTGAACCCATATGAATTTCGTTGACACTCAGCCCAGAAAAGCAAGCTGGAATCATCTATCATGTAGACAATAATTATTGCGATCAATTTGATGCAGGAAAAGTGCAGAAAAGGGCTCATTTAGTCAAGATGAGAATTTGGACATGTTATACCTATAATGGGCTGATGGTCTAATAGATATTTATTGTAATGGACTCCTTTAATGGACCCATATTTTGGGTCAGGAATAGGAATACAAGTTTTGTTTTATTTTTAGGTGTTTTGAGGTTTAGTTGAATCTTTTTCACTTTTTGTATTGGAAGTAAGTTCCTAATTTTTCTTCAGCTTCTATCTATTATTTGTTGCAGCTTCAGATCTAGAAGAATCAATAAGAGGAAGAAAAATGCAAAAGGAATAAAAGAAAAAGGAAGATAATACAAAGAGAAGACTGCCATTAGAAACAAAAGACAATAATGGCTATCGGCAGTTGCTGAAAAAAGAGGGTGTATCCAGTGCAGGAGGCTCCCATTACTGCAGGATCTTAGGGGGTCATAATGTATCCAACCGAACCCCCCTGCTTTCACAAAGGGCTGGTTCCGGACTTAAGTCTGTGACCATTTGGTCAAAATGAAGAAAACTTCCCATTGTACCACCGCCATTAATGTAGTACTTTATTTGATTGATCAAAACAGTAGTCAAATAGGACCTTTCATAGGGAATCAAGTTCAGATTTGATAGACTTAAGATAAAACAGAATTTATATGTGAAAGAGGGTTGAAACTAAAGTGGTATTAGAAGGATAATAGCATAACAATACGGGTTGAATAGATCTTCAAAACAAGGGCAGAACTATGATGAAAGAATTGAAAGTACAATTTGAGGGAATTGAGAATAACAATGTAACACCCAAGCTTCACACCGCAAGGTGGATCGATTGGATCGAACACCAACCTACCTTGGTCAAACACAAGGATTCTCCATAGAGAAGTGTTGAAAGAAACGATTGTGGTGAATGGCTTATTGATCCATGATCTCAAGCCCTCTATTTATAATTAAGTGGATAGTAGACTATTACAAGGAATAGAAGTTTACATGAATGCAAATTCTAATTTAACTCCTATACAAACTCTTATTAGACTCCTAATAGAATCCAACACTCCCCCTTAAGTTGAGGCATAGATATTAGTCATGCCCAACTTGCCTACAATAGGAAGGAAATCTCTTTCTTTCAAACCCTTAGTGAAAACATCTGCTACTTGGTCTCCAGATCTTACAAAAGGCATGCAGATAAGCCCTTGTTCCAACTTTCCTTTGACAAAAAACCTGTCAATTTCAATGTGCTTAGTTCGATCATGTTGCACTGGATTATTAGCAATACTAATAGCAGACTTGTTGTCACAATATAACATCATAGGGTTTGGAACTTGGACTCCAATATCTTGCAGCAAGCCTTTCAACCATAGTAGCTCACAAACTCCACAAACCATAGCTTTATATTCAGCTTCGATACTAGATAAAGCTACCACATTTTGTTTCTTACTTCTCCAAGTAACTAGATTACCTCCAACAAAGGTACAGTAACCTGAAATTAACTTCCTGTCTGGAGATCCAGCCCAGTCTGCATCAGTGTATGCTTCTACTTTTAGATTATTTGTGGGGGATAGAAGTATTCCTTTTCCAGGAGTTCCCTTCAAATACTGTAGTATTTCAGTAATGACCTTCATATGAGCTAAATATGGATCATGCATGAATTGGCTCACTATCCCTACAGCATAAGTGATGTCTGGCCTGGTGTGGGACAAGTAAATAAGCTTCCCTACCAGCCTTTGGTATCTTCCTTTGTCCACTGGTTCTCCCTCTTTTTCTTTAAGTTTAGCTCCAGCTTCAATAGGGGTATCAACTGGTTTACACCCCAACATTCCCACTTCTGATAATAGATCTAGGACATACTTTCTTTGGGATAGGAATATACCTTTATTTGATGGAGCCACCTCAATCCCTAAGAAATACTGTAACTTCCCTAGATCTTTAATTTCAAACTCTCTGCCAAGAAAGTCTTTCAACTTTTGAATTTCTTCACCATCATTCCCTGTGATGACAATATCGTTTACATAAACAATGAGAAGTGTGATGTTAGTACCTGACTTCTTGACAAATAGTGTATGATCAGCATTGCTTTGCTTGTACCCAATAGAAGTCATTGCCTTCAGAAGGCATCCAAACAATCATCTAGGAGACTATTTTAACCCATATATTGACCTCTTCAACGGACAGACTTTCCCTACAGTATTGTCATCGGAAAAACCATTAGGGATTTCCATATAGACCTCTTCTGCTAACTCCCCATGTAAGAAGACATTCTTTACGTCTAGTTGGTGCAAGTTCCAGTGTTTCTTCACAGCTACAGACAACAGAACTCTGACAGTATTTAGTTTCGCAACAGGGGCAAAGGTCTCCTGATAATCAATCCCATAGGTCTGGGTAAACCCCTTTGCAACTAGTCTAGCTTTCAACTTGTAGACTGATCCATCCATATTTTGTTTAACCACAAATACCCATTTGCAGCCCACTGGTTTTTTTCCTAGAGGAAGTGTAATCAGCTCCCAAGTGTCATTTTTCTTCATTGCCTGCATTTCCTCTACCATAGCTTCCTTCCATTTCTTATCAGCATAGGCTTCCTGCCAACTTTTAGGAACAGATACAGATGACAGAGAGGATATAAAAGCATGGTAGGAGTCAAACAAAGAGTTATAAGAAACATATTTAGCTATGGGATGTTGAGTACAAGATCTGACCCCTTTTCTAACAAGCAATAGGAAGATTGGAAGAAGATACCTCGGTAGAATCGATTCCGGAGCGGGAGACCGAAGTGGTAACGTATCACCTTTCTCCACCTGCTTTAGCCGGTTGTATTTCTTCCTCTAATAAGCCTTCACCTCCTTATTCTGGTCAATCTGGTTTTGAAAGACCCCAACAGTGTGTCTCACAGGAGTGGTCTCCCCCTGGCTAGGTTCTTCACATGGTTCGGAAAACGAAGGGGGTGGATTAGAGTCCTCGGTTATCTGGCCGAAGTCTCCCCCGGTCGAGAAACTCTTCTGGGACTTTAAAGTTGTGTTGGTCTATGATAGGAAGATCTAGAGTCGGAAAGAACACCTCTCCTCTAGGACTCTCCCCCTGGAGAGGTGTATAGTAAGGTCAAAACTCATGAAAAATTACATCCATGGATACAATGGTTTTCCTGGAGGGAGGATGATAACATTTGTACCCTTTCTGAGTAGCAGAATACCCCAAAAATATGCAACGTAGGCCGCAGGGAGCCAGCTTACTCTGGTGGGTTGTGATTCTGGCATAGCACACACATCCAAAAACCTTTGGGGGAACAACAAAAGAAGAGGCTCCCTGAAGAATCTCATTAGGACAAAAACCAAGTATCCTACTGGGCATCCTATTAAGAAGGTAAGAAGAAGCGATGAGTATAGCATCACTCCAGATCTTGGTCGGTACATTCATAGCAATCATAATGGAACGGGCTATCTCTAAGAGATGCCGATTCTTCCTTTCGGCCACCCCATTTTGGGCAGCCGTATCAACGTAACTGGTCTGATGTATTATGCCAGAGTCAAAGAGATATCTTTGAAATTCACCATCAATATACTCGGTGCCATTGTCACTGCGAAGGATCTTTATAGTGGCATTGAACTGAGTTTTAATCATATTATGAAAATCACGAAAACATCGGAAAACCTCATTTTTTTGTTTTAAAAGATAAATCCATGTAGAACGAGAGTGACAATCAATAAAAGTAACAAAGTACTTAGGGCCAGTAATAGATACACGTCGGCAAGGACCCCACACATCAGTATGAATTAGCATAAAAGGAATAGGTCTTCTATTATGAAGAGAAGGTAAATAAGTAGAACGAGTCTGCTTTGCAAAAATGTAGGCTTCGCAAAAAAAATTATCCTCATTATAAGAAGAAACCAAATCTGGAAATATTTTCTTAAGAGTTCCTAAAGGGGGGTGACCTAGCCTACGGTGCCATTGATGAAGGTCTGATTTTACCGAATGGATCGGATTAGAAGATATAGTCAAAGCAGACGCAGATTCTCCAATCGGCTCAAGCAAATAAAGTCCATTGTCTAGTTTACCACGTCCAATCTCCTTCCCTGTGACCAGATCCTGGAGGACACAGTAAGATGGGAAAAAAGTCACTTTACAATTCAAGTCATGTGTAAGACTACTGATAGAGAGCAAGTTACTAGAGAAAGAGGGAACATGTAAAACTTTAGACAAAGAAAGTGATGGAGAATGCTGAATGGTTCCTTTTCCAGCAATAGAAGAATATGAGCCATCAGCGATTCAAACTTTATCCTTTCCAGAAGTTGGAGAATATTGTAAGAAAGAAGAGGATAAACCTGTCATATGATTTGTGGCTCATGTATAAATTATCCAAGGAGTAGAAACTGAAGAAGCTTGAGAGCTTGTTAAAGTTTTACCTGATATAGCAAGGTAGGAGTTGGTATGGGTAGTAGAGGAAGCAGTGGTCGAGGCTGTACCGTCAATAGTTGTCATGTTGACAAAATTATCTGCAGTTCTTCAGTCTTCAACCTTTCAAAGTAACATTTTTTTTCTTTTCTGATTCTGATTCTAATTCTGATTCTAATTCTAATTTGATGCTAATTCGATTTCGATTTTGATTCGATTCGATTAGGTTCCGATTCGATTCGATGATATGGAAAATCAAAAACAGGTCCCTGAAAGTTTGTAAATTTACAAACCTAACCCTCAAACATAGTATTTACGTTTTCTGTTTTTCTTTTTATTTTGGTTGGGCTGATCAAAACAGAAAACATAAATACAGCAGTAGTCTTCACTCTTCGAGAGTCTCTTTCAAGCGGAAGTTGCGAAGCTCCGTGATAGAAGAAGCAATAAGGAGCAGAAGCAATGAAGTTGCAGAAGAAGCAACGGTAACCGATTCTAATATATGATTCTTATCACAAAAAGCAGCAGCAGCAGGAATTCTAGAATCGCAGCAACAGGAATTCTTGTCGCGAGAAGCAGCAGGAAAAGTGGTTCTTCTTCTCTTCTTCTTTCCTTTTTTTTTTCTTTCTCTGATCTTCGAGGTGGAACTGAAACGATAGTGCAGCGGTGCGATGGGTTTGAAAAGGGAAATTTTTTTTGCCAAACGATGGTTGCAGAATTATGGTTTGAAGAATTGATTTCTGCGATGGTTGCAGAATTAGGTTGTAGAAGAACAAGAAAAAACTGCGAAGGGTTTTGGTGAAAAAAGATAATCTGCTATGGGTTTGAAGAAAGAAAAAAATAGAAGAAGATCCTAATCGAACTTAGGCTCTGATACCATGTTGAAAGAAACGATTGTGGTGAATGGCTTATTGATCCATGATCTCAAGCCCTCTATTTATAATTAAGTGGAAAGTAGACTATTACAAGGAATAGAAGTTTACATGAATGCAAACTCTAATTTAACTCCTATACAAACTCTTATTAGACTCCTAATAGAATCCAACAAGAAGGAATGCTAACAAAGCAATTTTATTCCAATTGATAAGTTGTGTCCTCACCTCTTACATAAATCTCTTTATATAACACTCTAAAGAGACATAAACATCAATGGTAACATCCAACCACTAGCTAACACCACCTACCTATTAATAACTCAACTACTACCTAACTCTTGACAAAGGAAAGCTCCTTTGACAATGAGTTCTTTTATTTTCAAAGTACAACCCCTTTTATTGACTTTTCAAGAACTAAACTTGGGCTTAGGTCTAGACCATGGAGATTAAAATATGTGGGCTAACTTTAACCCACTAAAACAGTCCTAGCCCATGAAAGTCATGGGCTGATTTGGGTGATAGCTTTAGGCCTTTGATGGGCCTAACCCATTGGGCTTCTTCTTTCTTAAATATGTCTTCAATTCTGCATCAGCCATCCTTTAACTTTATATAACAGGTTGTTTAGTAAGGAATCAATAATATTTCCATCTTATTTATCACATGTGGATTCACAGTGAGAGGATTTCTAAGTAGATTAGGTGGCTCTCTAGGAGTTTTTGACGTGAAGAGGAGGAAGTTTTGATGGATTCTAACTATGTAAAAATAATAATTTCAGATCTGAAAACACTGAAGAAGGGCAGTGCTTGGCTTTCTTCAAATAAAAAAACTGAAGGAGAGATGCCCAAATTGTAACTATTGATCTGAAAGCACTGAATAACCCATGAAAATATTATTGCAGTGGAAAAAGGAACTAAACTTGAAAATAATAGCTAGTGTTTAGAATGTAATTTTCAACTCGCTAGAATTATAGCCATTAATTTGGGTATGCTCTGGCTTCCTAACTGAAAATGAAGGGGACAAGGAGAAGGAATAAGAGCACAAACAGATGATGCAGATCTGCTATTGCCAATCTATAGTGTTCTGTTGTATCCTCTACATCATTTCTCCACAGTGGATTCCTAGGACTGTCTTCTTCCTCAAAATTATTTTTTTGCATTCTGTTATCAACTTGGAACAACAATTTCTCAGCCGCTATTTAACAGGTCAGAAAACCTCAGCTCCTTTCAACTCAATTAGGATTGTTTTTATGACAGTGCGCTGCATTTCTGGTGCTTGCAAAACCTGTCTTACCATTTCTGATTAATGATTTACAAATTTGCATTAACCTTTATTTTCAGTTACGAATTCCTTCTTCCAGACTTAATTCTTTTTAGTAATTTACTTACTTTCCCTAGTAAAAAATCAAAAGTCTAACCAAAATTACAACCTGGTCTAATAGTACCACTGTGGGAGACAGAGAAATCAGTGGAATCTCTCTTGTTTTGTTTGATCAAGTGATACACAAAGACCAGTTTAGTAGAAAAGTAACAGCTTTACTGGGTTCCTATGAAGCCTATTCAAATTCTGCCTAGATCCAAAGTTGCTGATTGGAAGACTCAGGTTTTCTGATAAATGGACTCTGTCATGTTAATCCCCTTTTTTTGGATGAATATACAAAAATAACATAAACACCCCGAAGGGAAAGAAAATACAAGGGGGAAGGACCAAGATATGAACACCTGGAAGAAAGTAATTTATCAACTCCGAATCTGATCAATTCAGTTAGGAAAGGATTTAATATTTCTGCATTACAATTGCAGCTAATCCTCTGAAATGAAAAGCTCCATCATGATGAAAACAGAATTGAAGATTACAGTAATACTGCTGAAGAAACATGTAAAATGAAATGATTAAGATCAACCTTGATATTGCATAGTTTTCAAATAATATTATATTAGTTGAAATTCATAACAGACAAAAGTTCTTTAGGATACGTTGACAATGGCAAACCAGCAGCAGCCAAATTTGCATCAACCTTGATTCGATCAGCACTAGATGCAACCGCAACTTTAAGGCCATTATTTTTGCACTGGTGCATTGCAGGGTGGGAAAAAATGAATCACTAATTGAATTTGTGGATATATAGGTCAATGATATTTAGGGTCATCAGCCTTTTTTACCTGCAATATCAGCTCAAGAGCACCTGGAAATCCAATTCCTGAATCTGGTTTTGCATACTGCAGAAGAAATCTTGGGATCAAGGACAATTGAAAATTGATGTAGCACAATGTACACTATTTTTTTCCCTTTTAAAATATTAAAAAGAGGGGCCATTGTTAATCACCTTTTCAAGATATATTTCAAAAAACCTTTTCTTTGCTGCTTCAGGACTGAATCCACTAACCCCCTTCACAGAAGCAACACCACCCAGAAAATTTGCCTCGCCTAGATTGTTATCACAAGAAGAGAAATAATTCCATATGTCAGAAACTTTATCTAATGTCAACAACAGCCGGAGTCTAATCCATCACTGGCATTTTTCCCAACAAAAGTGAAGCGGAAGTATATCAGCTGAAAAGGAAAAGGCCCAGCTCTCCATGCACAAAGCTCCGTGTTTTCAGCAGAGTCTAGGAGATCAAATGCATGCAGCCTTACTACTGTTTCCAGAGAAGCTGTTTCCAGGAATTGAACCTATGACTAAGAGTTTAGCAAATGAGCACGCTAACATGCCAAGCAAGACCAAAACTAATCCAATGACAACATTTCCCACAAATGACTACTATAAATAGGTTAAATAACCAAACTCCATTCAGAATAACTTATCCACACCACAAATTTACAGTTTCCTCCTGCTTCTGTGGCTATAAAGCATGACAAGCAAACTTATGGATGTATTTTATAAAGACCAGTGCTTACTAGGCCCACTACTAGACTGTTCACATATAAGTATAACAACCTTTAGATCCACCAGCGTTCATACTGCAGTTGCTTATATTTCTGATTTTTGTCCACATTCATTTTTTCTTATTTCGAGAGAGAAGGTCATTCTGTAGTACAAGTCACAGGGTCCTTGAGTATTACAATTGAATTACAGAGACAGATCACTAAAAAGTGATGAAGGTTGTATGATTGAAGAAACTAAAGAGGTGATACTCATAGGAATCAAGTAAAAGGGCTGGAAAGATAACCAGCATGGACAATTATTCAGCAGGTAAGTGACAAGAAAAACAAACTTTTCAATCATTACTCAAAATAGCAAAACCATATCAACCTCCACCACGTACCCCTGTTACCCTTTTGTAAGACCTTCTCTAAATCCAAATTACAATCAGAAACACCCTAAGTCTTCCTCGTTAAGATCCTAGTGAGAAGAGAAAACAATGACAACCAAAGTCGCCAATTAGGAAAGTCTTGAGCTCACTCGAGTAATAGATTCTTAAGGATTGAAAGAGCTCAGGAATCCATTTGGGATCCAAGACAGATAGTATAGGCTACTCTATTAGATGAATGGACAGCCTTGATGTAGACCAGTTTAACATATTTATCTTGGAAATAACAGCTTATCACACAGCAGAAATGCACAAGATACAGCAGAGACAACAAGCATCGGTGATCGGGTTTTCAAACAAAAGACCAAAAAGAAGAGGGACAGAGAGGGGATAACTTTCTCATCAAACATCAGCAATGAAGAGATCAGCTGAGATGTCAAAGTCTGACAAATCAATATACACAAACTTTTCTACATTGATCATAAATATATATAGATCCAAACATGTCAATGGAAGGATAACACAGTACAAATTTCACTTGCAGCAATTCAACTAAGCTGTTTCCCAACTAAATGGGGTAAGCTATTTTAATCCTGTTTTCCCACTCAACCCTGCTTAAAGAGATTTTAGTTAAGCCTAAGGAACCTATACACTTTGAATCCCAATCTTCGGGCTAGCCCTAGTTCTTTCAGATCCTCTGATATACAAATTATCATTTCTTAATACCAATGTACTCAATTCCCGCACACCTTAAACTGCTTCAAACTGATTAGCATCTAAATGAGTTATGAAATTCTACATTGGGGAAACCTTATGTCACTGTTAGCTGTATAAGGAATTTGTATTTCCCATCATGGATCATGTTGAAGGTTTATTGGGCAAAGCTAGTTGATTGGTTGAAATCAAAGTCGAGCAACAAGTAAGGGAGATATCATAGATGGTAAGCTGTACGAAGAACGTACCCGTCCCCATGAAGGGTACGAAATCCTCGGTCGTTACAGAGACGCCCATCTCAGAGAACACATCCACACCCGCCATTCGAGAAACCTCTTCACTATTGCAGAGAACTCCATCCATGTCGAAGAGGACAGCAGATACTTTTGTCCACTTGTTTTCAGTTTCAGGAGTGTTTCTCTGTTCTAGTTTTAGACATGCCGTGGTCATCTTGGTTCTGGTTCGGAAGGGTAGCAGCGGTGTTCCTCTTCGCCATTGAAGAGGACGGTTGAAACTGGATAGAGATAAAGAGAAGAAACTAGATTGCAATTGTGGATGAAGTGGAGAGTGAATTAAGAAGGAAGTCGAGGGTGGTCTGCAGAGTGAGGAAGATGTGCTGTCCATGAGTTGCAGTGAGATCTTCATTGATGTTGCCTGCAAGCTACAACAGCCTGTCTCCTCTGAGTGGCGGGTAGTAGCTCAGTTCAATATATCCACTTGGTGGTATCCCGTAGGATCAGCATGCTTCTACACCTCAAGTTTCACTTTTCTTTTCTTTTCTTTTCTTTTCTTTTTTTAATTTCAATTTCTTTCTTTAATTTTTTTCTTTTTTGGATAATGAAGATCAAACGAATTTGCAATTTGCTTCACGTGTCATCATAATCATGAGGAGGGGCTTCTTCAAGCCCTTAAATGTGAGATGAAGGATATTCAGGTGGAATCCGAGGGTTAATTAAGTAAATTAATAATTCTTTTCCTAAAAAAAAATTTGACAATTTTTATGATAATTTTTTTAATAAATAAATAATTCATTGTCAAAAGGAAAGAAAGGAAAGGAGAGAAAACAAGGGTCGAGCCCAACAAGACCACCAGAGCCCAACAAGGCCACCAAGGCCCAACAAACCAGCAGAAACTAGGCCACAAAGACCAAGAACAACATTGAAACAAATATAAATAACGGCGCTAAGGTCAAGAGCAACACCAAGACAACCTTAAGTATAAACTATTTCTTCCTGTTTTTTCTGATTCTTTTTCTACGAAGACCCAAGCTCAACTAAAAATGCATTGGCGAAGGAGTGACAACCTCTGCTTTTTATGATATTTGTAAGCTTAAAAATGAATTTTGATTTTGTGTTTTTTTTCTTTACTCTAGGGGCATGCAATGCAGCTGCAAATGCTTCGGCTTATGTAAGCCTCTCGGTTGAACTAATAATTGTTTGGCATAAGACTAATTATTGGCAAACTCAGTTATGTAATGCTGAAGCCAATGTTTGTAGTAGCTATTCGAATGATTTTCCTCTTTTTTTTCCTTTTTTTTACCTTTTAGCAAAGAAATGTAGGAGCTATTCGAATGATTTTCTGTCTACCAGAAAAATGGAGAAAGAGAAGTCGATTAGATTTTGTAAAAACAACCAAAAAACCTTTGTTGTTGTATATACCTGAAAATTCAAACTCCAGATGGGCTAGAAAGCCTGCCTAGATGTCTCCGTACTTAATTCGTTGGACCAAAAGTTGATTGCATTGTTGAATAACCCTTAAATAAACTCGAGACGGTGTTGGAGTAGTTTGGCTCGCGTGTTGCAATACAGAACGGAAAACCTGGGAGATGAATACAGCCGAATCCGGGGCAATTGCTATTTAGCAAATCACTTAGAATTCGGTTTGAAGGATCTGGAAAAAAAATTTGCTCTACTCGAGATTCTTTGGATTGATGTCATTTCTAAATCCGACTATGAAAGTAACCATGAATAATATTGGGAATGGAGTTTTTCTCTGGTAATTCATTTCTACCATTCACGTCGGCGGTGGATCAGGGAAAGAGCTGCCGGCGAACATGTTCGATAGAACAACGGCGACCACCGACACAGGAACAAGCCACAGCAACGAATTTAGCAGTCTAATATGAAGCTTTGTCGATATTATCTCAGGACGGACTTGCTCTTCTGGAAAACCATATAAATCGTCGATAACGATCTTAATCACGGATTCCAAAATCTTCTTCGATCGGAGATCGACGACTGAGGAACTCGAGGCCTGAAGCAAAGCTTCTTTGATGAAACTTACTGCTATTCCAACGTCGACACTTCCAGTCTTCGGAGTCTCGCAATCAACAGACACATTGTTCTCGACCGTGCTGGCTTCTTGGCTCTCCTCAGAGATGGTAGACGATGGAGAGAATCCAAAAGTGTCAAGTGGTAAGTCTGGAAGCATTGAAAGCTCGAGGACCTGAGTTGAAACAAGGAATAATCAGAGAAACGGAAGAAATTGCAGATAAGAGAGAAACTGTGTTGAGAAAGTTACATCCGAGAGTTGCTTGTGTTGATCGGCAGAGGATTTCACCGAATCATTTGAAGTAGAAAGCGACTTTCGAGAATGAGGAGATTGATCTTCTGGAATAGATTCAAACGCATTGTCCAAACATTTTCTTGGGATCTGCGAGGAGTCAAAAGCAATTGTTGAGGATAACTGCGACAGAAAAATGAAAACGAAAAGATTTAAATAGGATCCAGATCGAGAACGAATAACATGTCATTTCTTATCTGAGTTGAAACAAGGAATTATCAGAGAAACAGAAGAAATTGCAGATAAGAGAGATTTGTGTTGATCGACAGAGGAGTTCACCAAATCGTTCGAAGTAGAAACCGACTTTCGAGAATGAGGAGATTGATCTTCTGGAATAGATTCAAACGCATTGTCCAAACATTTTTTGGGGACCTACGAGGAGTCAAAAGCATTAATTGTTGAGGATAACAGAGAAAAAAAACCGAAAACGAACAGATTTGAAGATCGAGAACGAATAACGATGTTACCTTTACCTTTAGAGACTTCTTCACTTGTTCGGAGGAAGATTTCGTTGGAGGTTCCTTCACTCGCCGAATTGCAGACTCTGTAGATCTTGCCAGTTCCTTCTGGGGAGTCTGGTTCCCTTTCATGTTTTGTTTGGCGGGAGAATGAACGCTTCGTGTAAAATATATAGTTGGGTTTCGCCAATTGAACCAATAAACCACAATTTAAAACTCAAAATCGAAATCTTGAACCGGTCTTGGCCGTTGGACTGATTAGAGTGACCGGGTCCCACAAGAATAAAACGCTAAAATCCAATTCAAGTGTTCTTTGTTATTGGGTTTGAAGCCCAAGCCAGTTCCGCTAGATCGCTACCTGGTTATGTTATGCTGTAGGCATTGTTGGATTGTTTCAATTTTACCCAAAATTGATTATTTTCCTCTGAAGATCAGGGTTCTTACTTTATTAGGGTTTAAATTGTGAACGAGCCTCCGGTTGACTATTACAATTCAGCTTCTTGCTTCATTCATCTAGGTTTACTGAATTTGAAACCTAAAGAGAATGTCTACTGATATGAAAGGGAAGATGAGCTTGTATGATGTGGAGGGCGAAACCATTGTACCTGTGAAGAAAGCTCGTGACGATGGTGGCTTATTGGTCAATCTTACCATTAATAAATGGAACGGCAGGCCCTACTCACAGAACTACTTTGAAATTTTGGAGAAAAGGAAGACACTTCCTGAAAATGGTGAGCTTTGTATGGCAGCACCAAGAAAAATTCTTTTAGGTTCTGAACGCCAATCAGTCGTTGATATTAGTTGGAGAAACTGGTAGCGGCAAATCAACTCAGGTTAGTGTGACCAACCAAAGTTTTCTCCTCTCTGTTATTTGAATTTTTATTTTCCTCGTTGATTTTCCTTGAGTTTTGCGTTAAGACATGGTTCCGATGCTGTGTTCTCTTACTGTGTAATTAGGTTAGAGCCGTATCCGGTTTTGATATGGGGTGATTGTTCTGTGAAGCAACCAATCTAGTTTTCCCAGGTACGTTCCTTTTTCTTTTTTTTTTGGGGGGGGTGGTTTTGGAACACATTGCTGAATTTAGAAGAACAACTTGGAATAGGTTATGTTGTATGTGTTTACCTTTGTGAAACTATGCCCGTTTGATTTTTGGCATTATAGGTATGTTTCAGTGTGTCAATGTACAATTAAATAGCCCTATAAACTCTTGATATTGCTTGCATTATGATTGCCTCTATCATAGAGAGGAACAAATTTGTAGTGATTACACCTTGGTCATAGCATAGCATCCTTGGGTGTGTTTAACATGAATGGACTGAAATTTTGGCTGCAGAGTAAAACAAGAGCAATGTTTATTCTTACTTTGATAAAATAGATATATAGGAGATTGATTCGTTGGTGTGACTCCTTTTTAGGGGCTGCTGCCACTGGGCTTCATTGTAAATAGAACTTTGCCCTCCTTTTTTTTTTTTTTTTTTTTTTTTTTTTTGGGGGGGGGTTGTTTGGGTTCCATTTAATCTGTGTGTTTATTCTACAAGAAAATTGTTTTATAATTTGCATATTGCTGCTTTGCAGATCCCTCAGTTTGTTTTGCATGCAGTTGATTTGGAGACACTTGACAGACATAGAAAGGTGATGATAGCCTGCACTCAGCCTTTTGGGGTGGCTGTGAAGTGTGTTTCCCATCAAGTTGCTGAAGAGATGAATGTAACAATTGGGGAAGAAGTTGGTTACAGCAGTCGATTTGAAGATTGCTGTAGTTCAAAAACTATCCTGAAGTAAGTTCATTGTGTTAATGCGATAATGTTGATTCTGAATCCTGGCTGTTTAGTTGTTCTTTGCCAACTGTTGTGTTGAATTTGTTTTATTTGGTTACTGGCTTGTAGGTACGTAACAGAGGATATGCTTTTGCAAGCAGCTCTGTCTGATCCCCCTTTGAAACATTCTAGAGTTATTATACTTGACCAGGTTCATGAGGGAAATTCAGCAAGAGTGATTTTATTTGGGGTTTTAAAAGTTGTACTGAAAAATAGGCTTGATGTGAAACTGTTGGTGATGCGTGCAACCCTTAAGCTTGAGAAATTCTGTGGCTACTTTCAGGGTGCACCTCTGGTGAAAGTTGGTGGAAGGGTCCAATCAGTAAAGATCTGCAACACCCCAGGATACTTTCAGGGTGCACCTCTGGTGAAACTTGGTGGAAGGGTCCAATCAGTAAAGCGCTGCAACCCCCAATTGAGGGATGTTGATGCAGAGTTTCGTTGCAGCAACAACATTCTTTCAGAGATACTAATCCGTATGCCACTCAGGTCAGTCTTCAGGTGCAAGTGTCTCAAAGAGGTGGCACAATCATATCTCCGATCCTTATTTCCGTAGTTTTTATTTCACCCACAGAAGCAGCAGCAATACCGCATCTGCTCACTGCCTTTTGCGCTTCTTCCAAATCCCAAATCAGGTGAACCACTTGATTTTTTAGCTACATCAGAATCACCAAATGGAGGTGCAGATATCATAAGTATGGAATGTTCTCAGAAAATTCTCAGTAAGCTTGGCCGAGTCATCTGTTCCTGCAGTGGACTTCTTCTTTGTGGTATTGAAGGCAATCTCTATCATATATTCAATCTTCTCACCCAAAAGTGTTACCGACTTCCTCCTTGCAATCTACAATTAATCAAGTCAAGTTCTGAGACTTCTTGTCCGATGGTTGGTCTGGCTGTAGCTCTCAATTGTGATGATTTATCCACTGCCAATGCCGATCCTTCATCAATCCGATAGAAAGTGGTGTATGCTGACATTGGTGATTTGAAGATTGAAATAAGAAGCCCCAGAAGAAACGCTATTAAGATCAAGACTTTCTCCTCTGAAACGTGCAAATGGAGGCAATCTACGGGGTCTGTCACCGGCAGTACTCCATTGATGGGTCATTCAAAGGCCACAGTAATAAGAGGAGTCATTCATTGGCTAGGTTACAAACTCTGGGTGTATGATCCTTATAAGCTTGATGGTCATATGGAGATAATTCGACTTCCGTTCTGCTCCGACTAGTACATCATGGGAGAGTCCAGTGACGGCCTACCCCAAATAGCATTGCTCAATGCTTCATTTACGTCGATTAAAACATGGGTTTTGCATCCTGAGGGAAGACCATGGTTGATGAAGGATATATCAACCATATGTAAAACTGTTGAAGAATCCAGCTCTTCTCTACTACATGTAAACGGCTAGATCTATTGTAAAATTATCTATAAAACACCGTCTCTAAAAATTCAGCAACTCGAGCTCCTTTTATGTCTACAAATTCGGAGTTCCTCTCTTTTGAAACAATTGTTTCAAAATAGGATGTTATATTTTAATATGAAAAGGACAAGATTGCCCCTCTGCATTTTTAAGAGAAGTATTTTTTATTTTTTAGTGAAAATACCAATTTCTAGTTTCTCAAAGCCGACAAAAATTGTGCCAAAGTGTTGGTACATTTCAAAAATGAGAAAAAAAAAATCAGGTAAAACATACATGATTTAGGCAAATAAATATCCTTTGGGTCTAAGTCTTTTCGTACTTCCAAGGCATCCAACCTCTGGATGGATGATACATGGACATTAATTGCAACTGTCGGATTTGATTAAGTTTAATTTGGATCCAACGGTTGCAATTAAATACATCCACATATTGTCCATCTAGTGTCAGATGCCCTGGACTCACAAAGGGCTGGACAAAATGGATCTAGATCTGATTTAGCTGTTTCTATTTTAAAAAAAAATACAAGAACACATGAATGTTACCATACAACCACTAGCATAACCAACCTTATTTTCTAAGTCAACAAACCATTTCACATTTAACCGAAAAATTGTTCATATTTAGCTTGCATTGTGAGCAATCCGTTTTAATTAATCGAACCAGTCTCAAGCTTCTACCGGTTCAATTAGGTCAAGCTTTACGGTTTGAGTCAATTTACTTTATTTGGATTGCATTTGGTTGGGTAGACGCGGGGGCCAAGTTTTCCTTTTTTTTTTTTTTTGGCCGTCGTGTCAGGAATTCACACGGGATTCAGGTGTGTCAACTAAAGGAGCCGTGAGTTTCCACTTTCCACGGAAGTTTAATTTGAAAACCCAAAGCAAGTGCAGAGTTGACAATGCTTAGAAAGCGGTGTTAGAGAATCGGTTCATGACTCGTGAGCTGTTACCAATGAGCCAATGGTCTAGCTATAAATTAAGCATCGGGTTTTCGATTCTCGATCTTTCGAAATCGAAAAATAGATAGAGGCATAGAGCCACTACGTACGTGTTCGTCTCTATTGCCATATTAAAAACGGTGGAGCTTTCTGTTTTTCCGTTTTCGCATTTGGAGAAAGAAGAGATTGTCAGATTGTGTGTAATGGCTGAGAGAAGAGCATCAATGTGACCTTCGACGCGACGGCTTCAATCATGAATGATAACTAACAGTGGCAGGGCGTTGATGAGACTTATAATGAGTTTGTGCGTGAATCTGACCCGTCGTTACGATTTCCGAATCTCGATGTAGGAAAACATCAGGTTTTGTTAGATTCACGCACAAACTCGCCATATATCTCATCTCTATATTAAAATTTCAGGTTTACGGGTGTTTTTATCCTCTGGTTTTAGGTTTCTCTCCCTTTAACCGTGGTCTTACAGTAGTTATCTCCTTGCTTAAGAAAATTGTGGACTATTCACTGGATCCCGAAGGATTGGAAATTAAACAAATGTTGGTAGATGACCTTATAATGACTCAAAAACTCTCCTAAATTAAGTGAAGAGAGAAGAAGAAGCCGTAAAAAAGGTAATTTTGGAATATCTTTAGATCAGTGATGGAGAATCGATTGACGCAAATAAGATATCAAATCGAAGACAACCTTCCAACGAGCCAAAGATCATCAAAATTGGAGTTCGTTTGGGGGTCCAACCATGGACTCAAAAACTCTCCTAGAGTTTAAGTGAAGAGAGAAGATTAGCTCATAAAAAGGGTAATTTGGAATATCTTTAGATCAGTGATGGAGAATCTGATTGATGCAAATAAGATATCAAATCGAAGATCGTCGAAAGACCCCAACGAGCCAAAGATCATCAAAATCGGAGTCGCTGGGTCCAACCATGGACTAGAAGTTGCCCGTTTGGTGAACCAACCCCCACCCTATTTTCTATTTAGGGCAAAATTGAAAATTCAAATTTTTTAAACCCTATTTATGTTTTATCTCATCCATAAACGCATTTGAGGCTAGAAAGAGGCGGAGGCTTGAAAAAGGAGAAACGAAAGAGAAGCGATTTCCATTCTCCGAAGGTGTTTGTGATCGAACTTTGCAAAATTGTTAGGAAATGTTAGTTTCCTTTAATCCTTCTCTCACTCACAATTTGTGAGTATTTTCTCTCCTTTCCTTTTAGGGAATCTTGAAAGGGAAGGTTGTTAGGTATCTGGATGCTTTCCTATTATATAATGTCCCTTCCTAGTTTGTGGGAGTGATATCTCTCTTCTATCGAGGGATCCATGAAAGGGAATAATGATAGGTATCATACACTATCTTCTTATATTAATGTTTCCCTGAGTTGGGAGTAATGCTTTATCCTCTTGCAAAAGATTTTAGAATTTGATTCTCTAGGTCACCCACGTGATATGAAGTCAAATTGGGTTTTGAGATGGTCAAATTTAATAAAATAAGAACCCGTAGGATCCTTTGTTTCAATTAGATTTTCCAAAGTTTTGCTTCATTATAAACTTCAGTTGGTGGCAAATTAGTGATCATTCACTAGTGAGATTAAGAACTACCCTTTTTAATCTAGTTTTCAGATTTGGGTTTTTGTGAGAAGATTTTAAGATATCATTTGAAACCCAAATTGGCTCTAATTTGTGATAATTATTTCTTTTGCATGAATAGGTTAATATATCTTTAGTCACTAATTTGTGAGAAGGAATTATTGATCATTGGGGAAGAATAAAGTAAAAGGTGAGGAATATACTTAACTTTATATTACATGTGTAATGATGTTAGTTACTTTTCATTATTGATATCTTGTATTGCTTTAGTATTATCTTGTGGTTATTTTATGTCTTTTGTTAAATATGAATTGCTATAATTTATGTTTATTATTACCGATGTTGCTCCTTGCTTTGAAATCTATTATTGTTGTTATGAAATGGAATGTGATTGTGTGAGAGAAGAAATATCATTATTCTTTACCGTATTTTCTACTAGGGTTGTGGGTTCACCCATTGCCCTAGTGATATTATATGATTGCTTATATTGTGGTTGGGAATGGGAATGCTTGCATTTCCATAGAATACCAGAGGAGGCGAGGGACGCATTCCTATGGTGTCCTGGCTCTTTCCCGATCCGATTTACATATTTAGGGCATGTCCAGAAGTGTTTGGTTAGGTGACCTCATGAGTACTACTACCCTCCAGGTATTGAAGCCGGTTAACCCGTGATGTTAGTAGGGTCCGATGTCAAGCGGCCCACTATCATCATAGAGAGGTAGGGTTCATATAATAGATAAGGGCTCATGGACCTCAAGACCGGTGAAATGACCCGTGAGAGGACATGGAGATCATCCTATCCATATAGTGGACGACCACCGGGTTAATGAATGGGGTCCAACAGATGCCTCCATTGAGGATTCCATTCATAGGTGGGAAGGTATTGAACCAACGAGCACTAGGCGTGAGGGAGATATCCGACCATATGTAGTACGAGACTATATGACTTTGCATGGGCCTAGGATTATCCTTGACACGCGCCGATCTTATACCAATGGTGATTAGAGAGTGGTGACCTAATCCCCAACCATGGCTGACAAGACTTTACACAACAACCGCGGAGAACCCAACAGACGTTCATCAGCCGTGAGGAAGAGTGATGAGACCGCCCAAAGAAGACGTGTGTGACTAATGCGTGTCTACCATAGAGACTTCATGATAGAGTTAGAGCATAATCATTCACATATCATATCATTGTCATTAATTACATTATTGATATTCATGTTATATGTGTGGTGTGGAATCTTGAGAATGAATGTGTGATATAATGTTGAGTTGACCACCAGTTATGTTGAACTCATTCCTTTTATATGTCTTTTTCTTTAGATATAGTCAGGTATGAGGACTCTTCCAAATGGAGGATCTACCAACATATCTTCTTGAAGGAGTGATTGAAAAAGAAGTGGACGCACATGGAGCTCATGCAGATCAAGATTATTCTTTTGGTGGATTCCATTAGAGAACTAGTCTAGTTTAGTTTTCCCCGTAAAATTACCTCTTTCTTTTCAAAACCGATGTTATATTTTTATTTTAAGTAATGGATGATTGTAACCATAATTCGGTTTTGATAACTTAGTATGATAAACTTGATTTATTCTTTCCATTAATTATCTATATCATGTTTTGTATGGATTTGTCCGAACCTAGATCTTCTGTATCACCCCCACCATTCGGGCATACCGATCCCTGGGTGGGGTGTACAGTTTTATCCCCTGGTTTTAGGTTTTTCTCCCTTTAGTCTTCAGAAGTTATTTTCCTAAAAAAATTGTATAATACTGAATTTCTTTTTTTTTTGTAGTTTCGAAAAGGTTTTCTCCCCCTGAGGAGACCTGAATAGGGAAGAAGAAGACGCTATAGCGGCTGGTTCAGAAGAGGGGCTAGGGTTTTTTTATCGTCGACGCTTCTCCGGAAATTCTCTAGCTTCAGTTCTTGTTTGGTAGAATAGATCTGTAATTGTTGACCAAAAAAAAATTTTAACAATATTCAGTTTTTCTGTGCATGATGTAAACGAAAAATCTTGTTTTATTTCAAATCTATTGTGCTTTCACTTGCTTGAATTCTATGTCATTTATTTTTTGGGTAAAAAATTTCTGTCACGTTGTGCTGATTGAAACATATTTCACAGACATTTCAAAAAAAAAAAATTCGGGTTTTTTTCCCGTAAACTGAGAATTATAATGTGGAAAACCTCTTTTCTATGCGAGAGCAAATTTGCTTTAAAATGTGTGTTTTGTGTTTAACTAGGCTCGAGCAAAACTTGCACAAGGAATATTAAATAAGAGTATGTTTTCTGCCAACCTCATGGGTGTGACCCCTCTATTTATACCACATAAATTACCTTCTTTGTATTCAGAGAGATCTTGAGCATGCTCTCGATTGACTCCTTGATTGGGCTCCTTAATGGAAGGTTTCACTTTGAACAGATTTATTCCCTTGTATATGCTATTACAAGCGTGTACTTCCATAAGCGTCTTTTGATAATTGGCAACTTTTTGATCCCTGTCGGGTTTATCCTCCTCAAGGACCAGGTGAATACTAGAATGTAGTCCTAGATAACCCATATCCATGACACTAGCCCCCAAGACCATGTGTTGGCTCTTGCTATCATACAAGATGGCTTTTCCTTTGGCAACTTATCTGGGGCACCAATCGTCTATTGACTCGTCTAAAGGCTCAGCATGTTGACTTCCTAACGGCTCAAATGGCAATATGACCGTTGGGCTTCTCAAGCAAGAGCCAACCCTAAGGAGGTATAAATACCCCCCCCCACTTGCTTATGTTACAAGTACTTTGAGCATCATTTTCTTGCTTGCTACTCTTGACCTTCCTCCCGATCTTCAACCACCTCACTTGTCCACGTTCCCTCCCAGTTAGTAAGTTTCCCTCTTTCATCATGGTTAAGAAGCGTGATCTTGGTCCTAGACGGTTCAAGTTTGGTCTCCCTAAGAATCCTAAGAAGGAAAACAAAACTTGCCTGAGAGGGCTATACTAGTGAAGGTGACAACGGCTAGACTGGGGCACCTGCCTGGTTGACAACCATTTGAAAGACACATTTTCTTATCCTTGATGGTCATTTGGAGATAATTCGACTTCCATTCTACTTAGACCAGTATGTCATGGGAGAGTCCAGCGACGACCTACCCAAAATAGCATTGCTCCATGCTTCATTTACGTCGATTAAAGCATGGGTTTTGCATCTAGAGGGAAGACCACAGGTGGTTGGGTTCGATAGTGAATCATTTAGCGTGATTTTAGGTCATCAAATAGTGCATTTCAATCGAGATTTCAACCTTGACCGCTCGCTTTTCAACTGCCAAGATCGAAATTTCGAACGAGATCTCGATCCAATGGCTCATGATATCTCTCTTTAAGGTTCAACGCATTAACGACGCTGAACCCTAGCAAAACTTTTTCCGATTTGCACCTGGGCGAACCCAACGAAATTTGCCGAGATTTCGCCGACAAAAAAAACACTAATTTCACCGACATAAGAGACATACAAAAGTCAAAATGTCACTTATTATTCATTAAATAATAATATTAATGTGGATGTGGATTGCTCGACTTCCAAGGTACCACTAGCCATTAAATATTTGAAAGAACGAAATGTCACTTTTAAATGAATGCATGAAGTGTGAACAAATGGATCAAACTTGAGATTTCAAAAAGCCATTAAATATTTGTGTGTTTCTTATCTTTTCTTCCCTTTGTGACGGTGGCTTGGCGAAGAGAAGCCGAGATGAAACTCATGGGTGGCTATTCGCGATAGTGGTTTTGACAAAAAAAAGCAGAGATGAAGAGAGAGTGCTGCAATTTTGAACCCTCATCGCAAAATCCAATTGGGGGGGGGGGGGGGGGGGGGAGAAAAGAACGGGAGGGGGGGGGGCGGTCTTCTTTTCTTCTTCTTTCCCCTTCGGGGGGGGGGGGGGGCCTCCTTGTTGGTGGGGGTTGGGGTGGGGGGGGGGGTGGTGTGGTGCTACTGGAGGATTGTTGGTGTTGGGGGGGTGGTTGGTTGTTTTGTTTGGTTTGGTGTTCAAGAAAACCCTAATCTTTCTCATCCGAATGTTTCAAAATTTCATTAAATATATGCTAAGTTTCTTTGTTTTTGTCTCTGGCTAGACATTATTTTATTTTTATCCATAAGAAAAGAAGATATTGGTGTCATAAGGATTTATTGACATAAAAAAAATAGGGAACTTGATATTCAAATATAGAGTACTGCAGGACCTCTTACTGTACATGGATGTCGTAACTTGTATGGCAAAAAAGGCCGGGTGGAAGGTAAGCCATAAACATTATTGTAACAACAAGGACCAGGAGTGACTATTACCTTAAGCATACGAGTATTGCATTCTCAGGTTATGAAAGATGATTAATCTCTACAGTTTATGATTAAAGGAGATTCTGAATGGAATTGTTTTAGTTACAGAAATTCAGCCTTTATTGTAAAACGAGTATATAGGCATGTTTTATTACGTAACCTTCAATTTATAATTGGAGCTATGATACTTAGAACTATAATTGGAATTTACGGGATTATATGGCAACTTTTCTATTCCATTCACTGTTTTCTGGTCAGAAATATTTCTCATTCGTTTCTCACTGTTTATTAGTGCTGAAATCCTGTACATTATTGGAAGAGTAAACTTCTTTTTAACCAAAAATAAAAAATCAAATTAAGTTTGGAGGAAAAGGTTTTAGAAGAAAGTAATAAAACTAAATTTAGGGTTTCAAAATATGAGGTTTTCTTTTAATATAAAAGGAATAAGAATGCCCTTCTACCTTTTTAGAGGAACTTTTTTTAGGGATGTTTCAACTAATGGAATCGATCTAGTTAGGACCCATACGTAATATATTGCATTTAAATGATTCAACGTTAATTTTTGGGACCCATGTGTAAAAACTCTATAAAAAATGTATTTGTACAAAAAAAAAAAAAAGAAGTAAAAACATTATACTACATGATAAAACCAAAGGAGGCTGTGGGGGGAATGGGGGGGGAAAAAAAAACAAAAGGGGGGGGGGGGGGCCCCCCCCCCCCCCCCCCCCCCCCCCCCCCCCCCCCCCCCCCCCCCCCCCCTCCTCCCCCCCCCCCCCCCCCCCCCCCCCTAATATAATCAACCTAAATTTTTTTTTTTTTTTAAGCTGGTGAGTTTATATTAGGGAGGGAATATTACTAATATAAGTGACACCAAATGTGTGCAAACCCGCTCCGCTCAAATAAACCCCCAATCTGAAGTTTTTACCGGTTCAATGAGGTCAAGCTTTGCGGTTTGAGCACCTAATTTTATCTTGGTTGAGTTAGTTGGGTAGACGTGGAGGGCAAGTTTTGACGTGTACTCGACATCACCCAAGTTTCGATGAAGGTTTAATTTGAAAACCCTAGCAAATACGAAGTTGACTGTGCTTAGGAAGCGGTTACCAAAAAAAAAAAAAGAGACTGTGCTTAGGAAGCGGCGCTCGGGAATCGGTTCATGACTCGTGAATCGTTACCAATGAGCCAACTGTTTAGTGTAAATTAAGCATCGGGTCTACGATTCTCGATCTTTCCAAATCTATATATAGCTATAGAGCCAGTCCGTAAGTGTTTTTGTCTCTATTGCCGTATTAGGTCAGCTTCTGGAAAAACGGTGGAGCTTTTTTTTACATTTTCGCATTCGAAGAAAGAATAGATTGTGTGTAATGGCCGAGAGAAGAGCATCAATGTGACCTTCGACGCGACGGCTTCCATCATGAATGAGAAAAACAGATGCAGGCCATTTGATCAGACTTATATTGAGTTTGTGCGTGAATCTAACTCGTTGCGATTTTCGAATCTCGATGTAGAAGAAATCTGGTTTTGTTTGATTCACGCTAGATTCACGCACAAACTCGCCATATGTCTCTTCTCTCTATTAAATTTCTGGTTTACAGGTGTTTTTCTTACGGGTGGAGACTCTGGTTCAGGTTCCTCTCCCCCTTTTTCCTTTCCAGTTTTTCATCCTAACTCACTGTATAGCTCTAGATTTCTCTCTCTGTTTTGCAGTTTCGGAAAGGTCATTTCCCCCTCCCTGAGAGAATTGAATAGGGAGGAAGAAGACGCTATAGCGTCGGGTTCGGACGAGGGGCTAGGGTTTTTTATCGTTTATTTCGATGACTCACGGCGGAGATTTTGTGGCGGGTAAAGCGGAAATCACAAAGCTTCTCTGGAAAATCTCTAGCTTCAGCTCTTGTTTGGTAAATAGATCTAGAAGTTTTCAGTTTATGATAGCCCTTAAATCTTCCACTCTCTCCTATCTTTGGAACGATCTCGTGGCGATACTAAATTATGAATCTTTGGTTACTCTTTTGTTTTTTAGTTATTAATTATTAGGACTCTTTCTTTGGCTGATTAGAATAGAATAATTTCAATTTTGAATCCCCATAGCTTTTGTATGCATGATGTTCGAAAAATCATTTCTTTTGTGCTTTCATTTGCTTCGAGTTCTAGGTCATGGTGTGCAGATTGGAACATATTTCGTCGGCGTTTCAAAACTATATTGTGGTAAACCTCTTTTCTATGCGAGAGCTAAAATAGCGTGTTTCTTATATTTAACTTGATCTCTTTATTTTTGCGATTTAATGTTAAGGTTGAGTTTGTGTGTGTATTAGAGCGTCTGCAATAGGAGCACTAGTGCTATCTACTTGATGCAAAGCTTCTGAACTTGGCTTTGCCATAAACTGTTTTTGTGTACTAAATAATGAAACTGAATTGCCTTTTGTGTGGCTCCAAACCAGTTTGGATTGTATATCGGAAATGCATGCTCTTGAAGCTTCTGTATCTCCTTTTCTTCTTCCCCAATTAGTGTTTTTGAGATTCTTTTGGGATGTGGGTTCTCAAGGGGTGAAGTTGTAGACAAGGATTTGGTAGAATCTATGTCATAACTCCGTCCTTTTCTGCAAGTTGAGAAAATATCAAGGGGTAGCTGTAATATGGGTTTTGATCTACACCTTTAAGAGGCAAGATGAAAGGGAACCAATGTCTTATCCTTGTTATTCTTTTTCCAGTGGAAGACGGGCCGTGGGAGGAGTAAATACCCAAACAGACAGAGTTGCTAGGTAGTTCTAAGGAGTAATGAGCATTATTAGACCCCTTGGTGGTGGGAGGGTACTTAGAGCCTAGCCTGATTATTGTGGTCAGTCGGATGTGTGAGGGCTAGTTAGCATGTTTCAATGAAGTCGACACATGAGCAGCAATCTTCAGTTGTTCTACGGCATCTTTACATAATACTGCAAAAGATGACATGTCTTCTCCTGAACTCCCAACAAGTCTGTGGGGAGCATCCACAGAAGGGGGCCTCTTTGGTAAGAGTTGGCTCGATGCTAATGCCACCAATGGAGAATCTGGACTATCAAATGTTCGGTCAAACTGGATTTGTCCGCACCAAGGTACTTGGTGCAAAATGTGCACAACAAGATTCTTAGCAAACTGTTACCTAATTTGCTACTGTTTTTTATGATTATGCTTGGAGCAGTGCTGCTCCCAACAGTAAAAGGCCAGATGTATTTTGGAGTTCAAAGCAAATCTGGACTGTTGAGTAAAGTGTTCATTCAACAATCCAGATTTTCTCTGGACCCCAAATTAAATCTGGACCATGCGATGCTAGGAGTAGCGCTGTTCCCAAGCATGATCCTGTTTTTCATGTTCTTTTTTGGTAGTCTTTTTGTTGGTAGAACTTTTTTGGTAGTCGATTACGCTTTTGTTTTGTATTTCTGTACTGCTTTAGTCATTTACACTTTTTCCAGTGGGAATAAGATTCTATGGTTGCACTTCTCTCAGACCATGTCTCACAGCCTCTGAAATGACCTGATACACAATCTGAGCCAATAGGTAGAATTTTGTTATTTCCCCTTCTCAGAGTTCTGCTGAGCTCAAACAGATTGGTTCTTCTGTCTCTGCATCAGCCAACCATTCTAACCAGTTTTTTGATGAATAAAATGATACCCATATTTGCTGGAGTCCAGATCCTCTCCACCTGGGCAGTTCATCCCCCATCTCTGTCCCTCTGGTTTGGACTGACACATGGCATATTGTGGTACAGGTACAGGCCAACCCAGAGGGTTGGGGTGGGGGAACGCCCTTCCCATGATCTGCATTATTTTTGCCTTCTCCCCACCCCCTAGTGGTGTATTCTTGGCTTGCAACAGACCATTTGCCATTGCTGTTTTGCAGGGTTGAGCAACAGCCAAGCAGATGCAGATCTATGATGACGTAGATCCTCTGTGTCCGGGCAGGGTGTGCGTCCATGCTCCGCCCATTGGATTGGATATCCATGGTTGGCGGCTTGGTATCCCGGGCAAGACATTAATGCATGGACGCACGCCCTGCCCGGACGCAGAGGATCTGGATTGGAACTATGACATTTCTGTTTTGGATGAATACTGATTTAGTGCAAACTCAAGAACTGAGCTTCAATGGAGGTATGGCCTTATTTTGTTGCTAATGAATAATCTATTACTGCCCGGATATTCCAGAGTTAGCTGTTGGTTCT
The DNA here is from genome assembly GCF_041222555.1 of Hakea prostrata. NCBI lineage: Eukaryota > Viridiplantae > Streptophyta > Magnoliopsida > Proteales > Proteaceae > Hakea > Hakea prostrata. Next base: position 52,376,396 of record NC_142607.1, read on the forward strand.
ACCTAGGTACACTGCTGACTCACTGAGTTATATTCCATATGTGAATGGATATTCGATAATCCAATTGTGCTCATTTGGGCATACCAACAAGCTGAGTTGCAGGGGTTGTTCATTTCCAGAAGCGGAAGGATATTTTAATCCATGTTCATTGAATCCATATCATTTATTGGGTGGCGAGGCCAGCTAGTGGACCATTAAGTCGAAGATATTGCACATGTGAGGAGGATTTGATAAATTTTTCAGCCCTAGATCTTGGGAAAGAGATTTGATAATGACATTTCTGTACAAATTGAGTGATATTTTTTAGAATCTATTGTACAATTTGCCAGATGTGACTTGTTTATAAATAATGGTAATATAATATGAATACTAATAGAAGATTCCAAAACTATGTTATGATGTGTCGGGGGGTTTTTTGGTTGTTTGCTTCCTGAAGTATATGGTCACTATAGATTCATTCCATTGGTCTGTATCTACACCAGTGGTATTATTAATTTTTAGAGGAATACCAGAATAATAAAAAATAGGTTCAATTGGAGTTATTTCTTGTAGAACTAGTTGAATGCCGGTAGATCACTCGTTGGATATAATATCGTATGGTGCTTTTAGGGTACCACAAAAGTGACCGTTCTCTGGTTGGATTCAAATAAGTCCTTCGGCTGTCCCTTCACCTTTATAATACAATCCTTCTTCAAGGTGGGGTTGGGTTCATCTCGAGGGGGAATATCTCCCAAAGAGTGTTCACTGAGTCCAATAAAAATATCCCTATATATGAAAAGGGAATAAAATAAATAGTAATTCATAGTGACAAATGACTAATGTGTCAAATAAAATTCAATTTTCAACCATCAAGTAGGGTGTTAGTGTTTTAAGTTTTTCATATTGGGGTGTAATTTGCTCTAGAATTAAATGTTGATGCTGTTGTGGGTGGGGGGGGGGGGGGGGGGGGGGGGGGGGGTTTTTTCTTTTTTTGCAAGATCAAATTTTAATTTTCAACCAGTACCAAGTTTAGCAGGTGGGCGTTAGTGTGGTTAAGGATTTTTCTGCCTCATTTGGGGTCAGACTCCTTAAAGATTGTGAATCTTTTGGACCTTGGATGTTCGGATTGGTGTAATTTGCTTTGCTAATTAAATGTTGATGCTGTTGTGAGTGATGTGCGGTTTCTATTAGATGTTGCTTTTTTATTTTTCTTTTGACACTTCTTCCCCCCCCCCCTTTCCCCGTTCTTCAAAATGTTCGATATTCATTCATGATGTTCCTTAAGGTTTGGAGGATATTTTGATGGCAAATCGTATTTTTCTATCATACTTAGTTCTCTTCTTGGGTCATTGACCTCATTTTTGTTTGAGAAAGTGTCATTGAGTCAAAAGTTGAGAGCTCCCATTTGGATTTGGCCCCCCCCGGCCTTTAGGGTTCCGTGGGCCCTCTTTGTGGTTATAAAAAATTGTGGAAAGGCCGTTTCTTTTTCTTTTTTTTTTTTTTTTTTTTTTTTTTTTTTTGAATTTCTTATGCTATTCATTCATGGAGTCTCAAAGACTCCTTAAAGATTAGTCTGTGAACCCCCCCCGTCTTTTGGACCTTGGATGTCCGAATTGGAGTAGATTTGATAGGCTAATTAATGAGATTGGGTTTCCTGGCACTTCTGGTATTAGAGCGATGTTTAATCAAAAAAAAAAAAAAACGGAAGAGAGAAAACAGGCGGGAGATACTCGGGTTTCACCATGTTTGAGGTTTCAAGTTGGGTTAAAAACAAATGTTTTTTCTTAACCTTTAGATGAGCATCTTACATGTGGCGTCTTCTCAAAGTTCAATGGGCCCTCTCTTGGAGATATTCTCCTTGGAGAGGAGCCAAACCCTTCAAAGTAGTGTTTACACTTGGGCATCTCGGTTTCCAAAATCAAAATCCATTCATTTTGATTGCATTCATTGAAGCAAGAAAAGTCGTCACCATTAGATTTGGCCTTCTTGAAGTTAGCTGGAGGGTTATACATATATTATGTCTAGATCTTCCACCTACATGAAGAGGAAATTATCTAACCCGGTCATGGTTCCAACTTCAAGTAAGGTCTTTTCTTCTAGTAATAGTAATTAATAATGTTAAGTTTTATTTTAGTTAATTTATAAAATTGAAAAAAATAAATATTACTTTGCAATTGAATCCAACCATGTGGTCAAAAAACTTCTTCTCCATATATATAGATGATTGGACAGGTTTAACTTCAGCAATGTGCATTTAATGCGCAACACTGAGCTGTATATGGTCACGATCGAATGAGTGGTCAAGATCGAAATGTCGACCACTCATTTTTGCACTTTTTTTTTGAAACAAGTGGTCAAGATTTTGACCTCAACAACTCGTTCCATTCTCACCATGCACAACTTAGTGCTACGCAATTTGGATTGGACTCATTGGCAAATTGATTTTTTCGACAAGTCGTTTGGCACATCACTGGTGTAGCCATTGGTGTGTAACATGAGGTTGATGCATGCATGTATCTAAGGTGAGGAACCTTACATGATGGATCTACCTAAGGTGAGGGCCCTTTCTTTTTGGTTCTCATGGAAGCCTTGAGTTATGCTGTCAAGACGTCTTGTGTTTTTCTTGCCTCCCTGTTTTATGAAATTTCATCCTTTCACCCAAAAAAGAAGTGTATGTTGAGTGGAGAATAACGTTTTGGCTGTATGATGCACGTTTTATTATTTTCTTTGAGGTATCATATGAGGCACCAATTGGCCACCACATCAGTGATCATCAAAACTTTATTCCTTGTGTTAATGAAGCCATAATTTATTCTTCTCCCCTCTCTCTCAAAACTTTATTTAGTGCTGAGATTGATTGAGTTTAAAAATTAAATGCAGGTTTTCAGGAAATTCTTAAAGTTGGGATACAATACTTTACTCATTTGACTAAATTAACAAGAACTTTACTTTATTCCCAAGTTACAATTATTTTTGTCCTAAACTTATGGAGAAAAAAAGTCCACAGCGTTCATCAATGTAGAGGAAAAAAATATTCAATTTGTAAGAGCCAAATCTGAAAGTGCTCCTTGTGGTGGAGAATTTGAACTCCTAAAATGGTGTTGCAGAGCCAGCAGAGGTGGAGAGAGGAGAAGTTGGTGAAGAAAATAAAGTAATAATAAAATAAAAACAAAAATCTGGTTACATGAAGCGTGTGGTGAACGAGTTTTCTTAAACAAAATTTTCACATCAGCTATTGAGCATGCTGCTTTCATCACAATATCTAGGTCAAACAACGAACCAATAATAATAAAAAAAAAAAAAAAGCCATCTTCGTTGACTGCCATTAATGGCTCTTCATCGACAGCAAAACTACCACTCTCCGGCGAGATCGAGATTCAATATCTTCTGCAAACCCTCGTAAGAGATCCCATCATTCCCATCTCCACCGCCCAATTTAATCATAGCCTTAACATCTTCGTCACCGGCAGAGAATCCGGCAGATTTCAGGTAAGTTTTGAGGTCATCAAACCCAACTTTGCCATCACCATCTGTATCCATGACCTTGAACATATCTTCCATCACACAATTATCCCCTCGCAGGTGAGGTTGATATTGTGCAGGGATTAGAACTCGCTCGAACTCCTCGTATTCGACAAAACCATCTTTGTTCGAGTCAGCAACCGACATCATGGAACCGATGTCTTCGTCGCTGGTGATGTTCATACCAGAGAAGAAGCTCGAATAAAACTCCCGGAGATCGTCTTGGCTGATCTTGCCATCTCTATCCACGTCTAACAGGTCGAATGCCGGTCGAAAATCTGCAGAGACACCATTAGATCCCCAACTTGAAGTGCTGCCTGAGGGACACATTATATCTGTTCTTCTTCTTCTTATTTCTTATGAATCCAATTCGAAGCTCAGGTAAGCGAAGCGCTTCGCGTAGAGTTACTAGAGAAGAAAAATGAATGCTCTCTTTGCGTTCGATAAAAGATCGCAATGAAATCATTCACTATTTATAGAAAGAGAAATGTGAGGCTTTTGTGAATCTTGGAAGACACGTTCTTCTTAAGAATGTGGACTCGTTATGTGTATGACCCAGTTGGTTCCAAGATTGAATACGTGTGGGCTGATGTCATCCGTCGCCGTCCTTCTACGTCTTTTCTTAGATCAAAAATTTCTGGCCTCTCAACTCTTGAAAGTCTTCAACTCTCATCCATTAATGCAGAAAATGGGACAAAGAGAGAGATATTCCAAGAACAAGAAGACAGGCCAAATTAGGTCTGTGTTTCTCTGCAAAGATTCCACCGCTCAACTTGGGCTCTCGTGATCTCGTCTTGTCTTGTCCTCTCAATTTCGATTTTCCCACTTAGTATCAGTTCTGCCACGTGGATTGGTTTGCCACATGTCAATCAAGCAATGCACGGGCAGCTGGAGATGAGAGAGGAAGCCAGAAGCATCTGGATTATTCTGCAATTAGGTGTGGCATCAGGCTATCAAAGCATCTTTTCTGCTTCCAAGAATCGATTCTCTCTCCCTCTTTCGTCATTCAGTCAAATCTGGATTGCTATTCTGATAAAAAGAAAATACTGATTCTTGTTATCATTGTTAGAGTATTTAAAGTTGCAAACATTTGAGAGACCTTTTTGTAATCATTGCTTGAGATGGGAATCGGAATTTACAACTACTGATATTTGAATCGCATCGAATTAAATCGAGAAAATGTTCTCAGTTCTCTCGTTTAGAAACTGAATTTTTACATGGTTTGATACTAATTTCAGTATTCATTTGAAGATAGATCGGTTTGAATCTAATCAATTGGAGTCTTAAGCTGCAGAGACTGAACCCGAATCTGAATTCAATTCACCTTTCTTTTCTTGCTACAAAAATTCAATTCACCCTTTCTTTCTTTTTCATTTTTTAGAAATTTTTACGTGGCATCCCTCATTTTCCTCAAATTGTTTCTCGAGAATACAAAAAGTGATGGGCTTTTCGTGAATTCCAATCCAAAAAAAGGGGTCGTTTTAGTAATTTACACTGGTTAGAAACGAAACCCTTCTTAGCAAGGAACCCTAATTTGTGAGATATATATATCGGAAGGAACGGGAAATTAGTTCTTACTTTATAGCTGTGTTCTGTTTTTTCGGATGCTTCCTGTGTTTCACTTCTTTGCTCATATTCTTTAGATTTCTGTACTACCAAGCAACAGAACCCCTATTTCTTAGGAATTTATAGGATCTCCAAGATCCATGGATTGAGAGTGTTATCGTTTGTTCTCTTTTTTCTTTTGTCCGGTAATTTTAGATTTAATGCTGCGGAATCACATTCTTTCTGCTTGCAGCGATTGATATCCTGCACAACTCTTTCTTAATATTTCTTGTCAAATTTAAATCCCATTGCAGATCCTCTCAAGATTTAGGGGGTGCTATGATGGTAGTAAATCTTTGAGACCTGACAACTAATTTGATGTTTTTAATCTGAGGACTCCGGATGCAATTCCATCTTTTTCTTTTTTCTTTTTTCTCTCTTCATTGTGTCATATTTTTTTCAAAAATATTTATTTTTGGATCGGTTCATGTAGAACGATGTACGCACTGGGCTCTGAGCAGATTTAAATCTGCGTTAATTGATAGAAATGCAGCCTAGAAAGCCATCTCTGACATCCTTCAATACCATCTATTTTTCTTCTTTCCTTCCTGGGTTTTTTCCCCTAATGTTTCAAGTATAGCATTGACTTTCAACTCAAAATGTTCCCTTTGAAAATCCTCCTGGTTTCTTCTAGTTTTCCGAATGTATTTCACTATTTGAACGGCAATAATATCTCTGCAACTGCAAGTGGAAATAACCAGATAAACCTCCTCATTGCTCGACTTCCCTGATGCTGAGTTTCGGGGCTAATTCTGTGATTCCAAAATAGACTAGTTGGTGAAATTTGGAACAAATGTTGAACATGTAACTAGGGAATAGAAAATTTTCTACTACCAAAAATCCCTGCACGAGCAGCTTCCATTTTTGAATTTATGGAAACGAACGCGATCCCTCACTATTATCTCACGATCATAAACACGGGAAACAAGCTTGGTCATGAAGTGACAGTCCTCACACACCCTGAGGTTCTTCACAATCCGAATGGGAGTCCCAGTGTCTGTGTTAAGTAACCCAAAAGCAATTGCAAGTTTTTCACTGTGGTAATGAAGAGTAGTTTCTTTCTCTTCCTCACCAATATCAAACAGAACTTCACTAGTTTCTGGTTTATAATCTTCCTCTAATTGTAGCCTTGTGATTATCTTCTTCAACATTGAATTAATCTGCTTCACCTGTGGATGCGAACCATCCCCCATTTTGAACTCGTGAATCACACCATCTATGTCAATGAAGCTACCACCAGGAATGGTCTTTATGCCCTTTTGTTTCATCATTTTCCTTACTTTGGTGACATCTTCCCATCTACCTGCCTTGGCATATATATTTGATAACAATGCATAACGACCACTGTTCTGTGGTTCTAATTCAAGCAAAAGCTTCCCAACCCTCTCACCCAGTTCTAGATTCCCATGGATCCTACAGGCTCCTAATAGAGCTCCCCACACAGCTGCATTTGGCTTCATGGGCATGGATTTTATAAGGTCTTCAGCCTCTGACAAATGACCGGAGCGGCCAAGGAGGTCGACGACACAGCCGTAGTGTTCCACTGTGGGTTCTATGGCATACTCTTGTTTCATAGAAGTGAAGTAGCCGAGGCCCTTGTCGACCAAACCCACATGAGCACATGCGTTTAGGATACCCAGGAAGGTGACCCCATCTGGGATAAATTTCTCTCGCTGCATCTTCACGAATAGCTCGATTGCATCGTCGGCCCGTCCATGAATTGCAAGGCCACCTATCATGGCATTCCATGAGAAGACTTGTTTGTATTTCATCTTCTCAAAAACTTCCCATGCCAAGTCAATACGCCCACACTTCGCGTACATATCCACCAGAGCCGTCCCTAGAACTGCATCCAATCGAATTGAATTCCTCTTTATGTAGGCGTCAATCCATCTACCTTGATCGAGAGCCCCTATATTGGCACAAGCAGCTAGTACACTCGAAAGGACGAACTCTCTCGGCCGAACTCCCTCTCTTTGCATACGATGGAAGACCATCAAAGCGTCCTTGAAAGCTCCTCCTTTGATACATCCATCAATCATTGCACTCCAAGAGATCTCGTTTCTCTGAGGCATTTTGTCGAACAGTAGTTTTGCTGTGTCTATCAACCCACATCTCGCATAGCCAGTGATCATGGCGTTCCATGAGTCGATGTTTCTCTCTGGCATTTTATCAAACAAGCTCCTCGCGGCCTCTATATCCCCACTTTTGAAGTACCCATCAATCATCGCGTTCCAGCACACGACATCAGATTCTTCAGGGCCCTCGTCAAGCATCAGGCGAGCCTCAAGAACACGGCCGAAGGATGCATACATCACAATCCCAGAACTTCTTATGTATGCATCTCCTCTACTCAGGCCATGTTTTAGAGCGTGTGCGTGAACTTGCATCCCCTCTTCGACCGCTCTAGCAATAGCACACGCCTTGAACATGGTAGGGAAAGTGAACTTATTGGGTCTGGAATCCGCAACCACCATATTATAATACAAGGTGATGGCTTTATCTGGGTCATGGTTTTCTAGGTATCCTTTGATCATGGAGTTCCATAAGAAGGTGTAAGGTTGCAGAACTTGGTTGAAGACCTTGACTGCACAACCCAAGCTGTCGAAATGAGGATTGGCATAACACTTCACCAAGGAGCCCGCAACGTAACTGTCTTGGGAGAGGCCATTCCTTAATATCTGGGCGTGGGTTTGTCTTAGATGTTGCAGAGAAGTGCTGCAACTGGTGTTTAAGAGGGTTGAGAGAGTTTTCTGTGAGAGTTGAGAGTTGTATTTGTTGTTTACTGGAGTGTTTTCATTCGGTACGAGTTGATGAGAAGCAGCTTCTGTAGCCATTGTTGTGGTTATCTCTCCAACCGTCTCCAGGGTCATGCAACACTGCACTACCACAGCTCCATCACTCACAAACGAGCATTAGTTTTACAACCCAATCTGCAATTTGGATAACAACCTTGGGCCCCATCGCTACATATGGCTAACCTTACATGTAGATCACCAAATCAAACCTTGTTTGACACTTGTCCCTGGTAAATGATAAAACACCAATTAGTTTATGAGATCCAACGATAGCCTAATCAGTAATAATGACCGACACCTCTCAGTGAGGACATTATGAATTCCATATTTCCTATGACATATGTAATAGTAAAGCTACCTATTCAAACAAAAGTTTGCATGAACATGGAATTTCAATTGATTGAATTGAGACCAGAATTTCCCATGTGGCTGATCGAACAACCAAAGAATTTGGGTGAAGTAGGCCTTTCGGCCTCAAGCAAATTCCCTTCATTTTAAGAATAGTAGGACTTGTAATGGTAGATTGTGATCAAAAGCACCCAACTCTCTTCCTTAATATAAAATTACAAATTGAATGGATGCCCACCAGCAACCTCATGCAAACCACCTCTCGTCCCAGAATTTCTCTGGATTGTGTGCCTATAGGTATCTACAGTGACATGTTTTTTTTCAAGCAATCGTCACATAAAGCAAACAAATTTGAAAAATTAAGGTAGCTTTTACCCTATATTAAGTAGAAGAAGAGGATATAATCCATCTTTTTATTGGGGAAAAGGGGGCTGCTAGCAGGTAGAGTTCAAGCCTAGAAGGGGAACAGGGTTGCCAGAACATCCCCATACATCCAGCTTTAAATGAGGGATCAGTTACTCAGACTTATGGGAGGGAATAAGGTTTTCTGTATCACTCAATCCTGTGACAACCTTTGTAAAACTATACTACTGTTTATGACAATTTTCAACCTTCACCATGTGGGATCTGACTCAAACCTCCAAACCTGAGTTGGAAGGATTGAACTCTAACTGAACTAGGGATGCCTGATACAGAGAAAGGATGATGGAGAGGATCCTAAAATGCAAAAAGGAATTACCCTTAAACAATGTTGTGCAGAAAATAATACTCTTGCCTTACCACATTCTCACAGAACTTAGAAGATTAGAAAGCTATGGCCGAACCACTTTCTTTTAATAGGGTAAAAACAGACCCACACACGGCATGCCTAAGAGTGGATTATGCTTGTATGTACAAGACTTTTCAAGGTGGAAACCAGTATCTATCAGCAAAAGGTTATAATTTGTAATGTTCACAAACTGCATCCTAAGTCCTGACCCAAAAAAGATAGGTATTCACAGATTGTAGTAGTCAGAAAACAAAATGTGCTCAAAGAATTGCATAGAATTGCCTTTTGCCCTAACATTTTCCACTAATCAAATTGTGCTACACTTTAACAAGCTTGTTTCTAAGTATGAAACAGGTCAGTTCTTTCCCACCGACCCATGCTAACTTGTAAACATTCATAGAGAACAAAACTTCCAGTTTTCTGTGATCTCAGATCAGCGCACAGGATATGAGAAGAAAATGACGATAAAATACACAAAGAATCCAGCAATAAGGATGCCACCATAGACGAAAGCCTGAGAAGATTGTACAGGAAACCGGTATTCAATGTCACAACACCTCATCTTCTCCCGCTCAGTTGCCAAAACATGAACTACATACCTGTCCCAAAATGTGGATAAACAGTCATTATCCTTGGGCCAAATGGGGAAGGGATTAAAGAAGTCATGACACAATACTTTCAACCAAGTCTGCAATCATTTAACCAAAAGATTGAAGGAAATGCTAAGACACAAGTCAGGAATACACCCATGGAATTGTTGGATAAGAATCGTTATTATCCACTGTTTTGGCGGGAATACCCCTACCGCTCAAGCAAAACCTCAGGGACTCATATTGCAGACCTACTTGTGGCCCCAGCACTCCCCCAAGATCTCAAGAAAGAAATGGTATATCAACAGCTACCACACATGGAAAGGACAAAAAAGGACTCACTGCTGAGTAAACATAGAGTTCTGAAGTATCTCTGAGCTGTTCAATTGTGCATCCTCAAGCCGATGATCATACAACAATGCAGATAGGTCAACCAGTTGTTCCTCAAGAGACTGTTTTCCAAGTGCCAAAAGAAAAGTTAATACTAGATTAGCTGTACTTAATATAACATAAATTTAAGTGCACCATGCATCACATATGATAATAAAGATTACTACTGCCTTACATCTAAGTATTTCTCCAAACGTTCAACTAATTCATGAGGGAAAGGTTCTGGTAAGTTGGTAGTTTTCTTGTAAAACTTCTCAAGCCATAATTCAGTGCTTGACTTGTTCTTCTTGCCTTTCACAGGTTCTCCTAGCGGAGTTTTCAGATAATCTGCAGCAAAACTCTGGACAGCCTGGACAACAAGGATAATGTTACTCTTGCCTCCAAATATTCTTGGGAAAAAGAGAAACAATGGCATGCAGATCTTATACCTCTGAAGTATCCCGAATTTTGTGCAGTGCAGAATCAACACGAGCATATATTGTGGTCCTCTGCAAACAAGAAAAAAGACACCAAATGGAACATGCTTCATCTGATAACCGTAATAAAGAGAAATCTCAGTCAAGCAGAATGTGCCCCTATACTTTTTCTTATTAAAAAGATCAACTTCAAGATAATTAGATTTTACTCCTAAGAATTAGTTTACCCAACTGCTGAGCTATCCATAGTGTCATGGTGCCAAGGCAATTCAAGGCATCGAAGAGGATCGAAAATCAAGCTGACATCAAGGTGTCCCACTTAGGCAACCTCGGTGGCACTTTAACAACTATGGAGCTAACCCTCTCCCTAATACTATAACAATAAGAATTTATCAAACCTAGAAGGAAAGGAAAAATATGAAGAGAGTAATCAAATCACCGCTGAGCAACTCACCTCAAATCCTACCCTAATATGGTGAGTGGTATTTTGAACATCAGAAGCCCCTCAAATAAGGGGTGATAAAAGATAAATAAAAGACTCTGACATTCAGGGACCTAAGTGCTACTGTAAGATTACCATTCAACTACGACAGATCATAAAATGAGTTGGCAAAAAGTGATCATCTGTATGATTCACTTATCACCAACCAATTCACAACCCTAAAAGTCCAAAACCAAACAGCTGGATTATTTCAAATTCGTTACAGATAGGATCAGGCGATTGCTTGCTCTTGCAACCACACTAGTAAAACTCTTAGTTAAACCTATCATTGCTTAGCACCAGCAGAAAATGTTTATGGGCTAGCATCACAATTGTTCTCATCAACATGAAAACAGAAGACAAAAGCCACCCTTTAATGCAGCAGGTATTGGCTTACCAAAGCAACCTCGTGAAGCATTTTACTGATCTGAGAAGTATTTGAGAATGGTCCAAAAGGATGACATCCTGTCGCCCAGAGCCAATTAAGAACTGGCCTCTCGTGTATATGTGAAGCCTTTTCATAAGGTGCACTCAACCCACCCACTGCAGAAGCCAGACCCGCCAAGATGTGTCGCTGCGCTTGTGATGGAAAGGCATACCTTTTCTTAGTTTCTGATACATAACTGACCAACAAAATGATTTAGGCACTATGCTATTTCAGAAGCATCAAAACCACTTTATTATGTCATTCAATATTTTACCAGAAAATGAACAAAATAATTCCAACACAGGAATTTAAAACAACCTATTTAATGAGAAGACAACTTTGAAGCTGACAGTCTGCCAATGCTGAACTACAAACACTAAACACATAATCTAAATCTCAGAGCTCGACGTTTTTCTTAACAAAAGCCAAGATACTGAAGGAATGTACTTTTGACATTTATGTATTTATTAGTTATTTCAGGAATCACCAACTACAAAAAAGCCCACAGAAACAAAATCACAAACCCATACTTTCTATATAGATGCCAAAGTTGTAGAAGACATTGCATGAGAAGGGATGAGTATTTTTCAGTGTTTAACTTATATAGTGCCATTGAGCCCTCACACTCATGTGAGAATTAACTGGCATTGTCAGTTTAAAATGCATAAAAGTACACTGAAGCATATATTTGGTTATCACTACCACTGAGTAATTTTTTTCAAGGCACGTACACACCCATGCACATTCCCTATAAACCAAATTCATATGAAACAAAAATCAGTTCCATAAATGGTGCAATGGACTTTTACAAAGATGGGTACCAGAGAAAGGATTCCACACACCAAATAAATACAAAACAATTATATGAATTAAATAATAGAGCAAATTGCACTGGCACCCCAAAATGGAGGTCTTAAAGCAATGACACCCCACTTTATGTTTGAAAGGCACAGAGAACCCCAAAATTGAATTTTTATTGGATATATTTGTCAAATTTATCACTGAAAACAGTCAAAACACTGTTTATTTTCAAAAAAAATCCCTATAATAAATAGTGTCTAAAAGGTTTTCAGTGATAAATTAGACAAATATATCCAATGAAAATCAAATTTTGGGGTCTCTATGCTTTTTAAATATAAAGTGGGTTGTCAATGCTTTAAGACCTCCATTTTGGGGTGCCAGTGCAATTTGCTCTAAATAATATGATTTTTTAACCGAAATGAAAGTTAACCAAATGCAAAGCTGTTTCATGTGCTCACCTCAAAGGTATCTTTTCATTTGGATGTTGAAGGACAATAACAACATCCTTGCTTGTCCAAACAAGACTTTCATCTTCCATCAAAAGACTTGCATCAACATCAGCCAACGATAGCACGAAGCTGTGAATTGTTGCATTAATGCATCAAATATAAATTCTCAGTCTAATTTCTTTAAGCAGGAAAGCAATTTGTAATGCAAATATTCCATAGTAATCACAAGGAAATACAGTAGAAATCCAAATGTTTCACAAGATACTTGCATGCACTAAAATATTACTCAACATTGCAGGAGCACATGTATTGTACAAAGTTGAACAGTAGTTTTCTTTTTTCTTTTTTTCCCCAATTGACATCATCATCATAAGAATTCATCCAAAGCAAAAACAGAAAAATTGTAGACTAGCAACCTATTTTCTCACTGAGGCTTGCATTGCATATCATTTGACAAGCTTAAGTTTTCCTTTTTTTCATTTTTTGGGGTGGTTTGGGGGAGAGGGTGGTTATGGTTGGATATAGTGCACAATATGCATAATGTATGAGCTGTTCAAATTGAACAGATATTGAAGTGTTAAATTCATCCCAAAACCCCAGTGGTCATCTTGTTTATATTTTACAGGGGTTTTAGGCATCAGCACAACTAACCAGGTTCAAATTCAGGCTTGGCATTTTCCAGCCTGACTAGCAATATCAAAGGATCTCAAAAGTCAGTAACTCATCACATTCTCCTGATCAGATTTCTCCAATCAGAGCCTCATTTCAGCTCAGGTATGTAATGTGATCTAAATTTGGCCCAATTGAACCCACTGACACCATTAGTGCATAATTTTAAAAAAAATTGGCCACTTTATATTCCTGAATTTTGTGTTTTGAGTGTCTACATCCAATCATACACCTCTTTTGGCATATTCCTTTTTAAGTTCAGGAAAGAAGAATGCTTTCCAGTTTCAAGTCGTCCATTTCATTGCTCCTTACTTTCACACAGGTATCTTTCTATTTAATTCCTCTTGGGCAATGGGGATGGGTCTTCACTTGATACTTTATTTATTTTACATTTGTGTCTCCAGAAACCTCTGGAAATAAGCAAGATGTGATATATTCAACTTTGGACACAGAAGAACAAACATCTTAAAATCTTTAAACATGTCATTTCTACCAAACAAATGGTAACTCCAGATGACAAACATGTCAGCCACATATTCTGTTTTCCCCCTGTATAAATATTTGTGTTCCACCCAAGCTCTTGCAGTCAGGCCTTAAAAAAGGATCTCACAAGTGTTGAAGGCAAATCCATGTTGACCTGAAATTCTGAACCATATGCTAAGCCAGAACTTTAATTATGTGCACTGTAGAAGGCATACATAGAAATCATTTTCCATTTCAGTTTCTCAAATCCACACTTATTGATGATTTACAATCTGTAATTTGGTTCTACGTAACCCAGGGGATTGGTTTAAGAAATACAATTTTTTCATAATTCAGGAGAAACTGGTGCTGAATATATGTAATTCAGGTCAAAAGTTAAACCATATGGTGAGACCTGAATCATTGTTAGTTCCATGTTGAACCACATCCTGCAGCTATACTTACATTTTCTTTCTTCACTTCTCAACATTCAGACATGAAGGCATAGTCAAAAAGTCATTTACATGACCCACCTAGGAAGGCCCTCCTCTAGGGCCTGCCATGTGGCAATTCCAACACTTGGATAGGTAGGGCAGCCTAGAACGGCTATTTTTCAAATTTCAGAATCAGGTTCAGATCTATCAGTAATCTCCCTTCTGTTTTCAGCTCCCTAATTGTGTTCCAATAAAAAAAATAAAATTTGAATTTTTTTTTTATTATTATTTTGCACTTGGACCTTTTTTGGGGGAAGAAACAAAAGGAGAACCCAATTTCATGCCATGACCTATTCTATTTTCCCTAAATGGACATGTCGGAAGGGGACTACTTGCACACAAAATTTAGGCTCTTGATTGCACCCAAAAAAAAACAAGGCGCCATAACCAGTGCACAGGGCTCGCGTGTTTAGCAGGGCCTAAAGATGGTCAAATATATTACTCCCTCTTTCCAGGTTACCAACGTGCTAGATATTAAGGCTACCAAGGATCAGGATTTGTTTTAGACCTGGTTCTGGCGGTGTTGGATTGCATTCCAGGTTTCTGAGAATCAGTCTACCTAGACTTCGTTTTGGCAGTCTCAAATCCAAGAAAACTCAGAGACTTCGATCTGTGTTGACTGAGACTAAGTTCCATGCTAGGAAGGCCTTCCTTGCAGGACTATGTAGGCAACACAATCCACAGGTATAGACTAACTCAAAATTTTAGATAAAACATCGCAGACTCCTCACGGTTTTGATTAGTATCCGGATTCCCCATCCTAACTGATAGAATACACCAACAAACTATTTATAATGTTCTAACAGTTGGATCATGGTTCCATACCCATGAAGGCTAGGATAATCTTTTAAGCACATTGCAACTACCACAAATCAAAATGGATGAATTCGGAGTTCATATTGTAGGCAACCATTTGGTCAGAAAAGGTTTCTTAATGGTAATCAGCACTCTGCTGACTCCAATCCCTACAAGAATATAAATGGATGAATTATTAACAGCTGACACCTCAGTCCACCTCTACTTGGTACAATGGGACTGGTAGCCTATGATGCATATAAACTGAAACAGCAAAACAATCGAAGTGGTAAACTAAACTTGAATTACAGATTGAGACTATAAAATGAAATTTAAGTATTATTACTATTTACTGTATATCAACCATAAATATGACAAAGGGAATGGTGCTCTCACACAGGAATGACTCTAGTTCCATAAGTCCTGTATAGATTCCTGGGTTCATCTCTCTTCTTTTTCTTTTCCTTCCCACGATGACGACCATAAGTTGCCCAAAGAGGCTTATGCTTTATAATGGAATCATCTGTACCATCTGATTCATCCATCCAATTCTGAGGACACCCCCCCCCCCCCCAAAAAAAAAAAAAAAGCCAGTTAGAAAAGAACACAACCATTAAATAGGATTCCAACTCCCATAAGATCAGGTAACAGTTTTTCTAGACTAACCTGGCGGAGAAAAAATTTACTTGAGAGAGATGGATCAGCAACCTCAAGCAAACCAGCAGCGAGCACATCAGCAGAATGTTCCATCTCCTGCAATAAGAAATTCCAAATTACAGAAAATTAGTGAACTCTCAAATAGAAGAGTGAATGACCATCTACTTATTCAATGAAACTGATTTGCCCCCTTAGCTTTTACTTTCATTTTTTCATTTTCAGGAGATCAAAAGATACCACAATTACATACTTGAACTAAGAATAACAGAGAAACCATTCCCCAAAAGCACAGAAGATGCTAATAAAATGAAAAAGCTTGATCAAAGGATGATCTCCTTGATGCCTAAATATATGTTTTCATTATCTAATACCAATTCCCCACCAATCATAATGTTTTAAAGGGCCTAATGTGTAACTTTAAGTTTGTATAAAACACCTATGTAGGGGTATATTGGGTAATTTACCCTCCCGTTGACTTTAATTAGTAAAGTCGAGTAGAGAGGAGGCTATTAATGTAATCTTCCTTCTAAAATTTTATATAGAAGAAGGGCTTGACTGATCTAAATAGACGCCTAAACATTGTCCTTTTATTAGGTACTTAGTATGGTGATGCGACATTATCCTGAAGAAAAAGACAGACTTACTACATGAACATACCTCTTTGAGTAAAGCACCATCCAAATATGTCTTTGTATGAACATGAAAACGCCCATCCTGCTTTGTTTCTTGTAAAGAATGACCTCGCATTGCTTTTGAAACAGCAATTGCTAGTTTCTCGTGGTGATGTAGTGCATGTGAACCTCCAACAATTACTACTTCCTGGCTAGCATGGACCATCTTCTTCACCTGAAAAGACACTCCAAATTTGCATAATATTGCATAACAAATCAACAAGATAAGACTTTCAGTCCAAGTATTCCTGCAACTACAGCATGCAAAGACAATCCATGCAGATACACAGAAAATGTACCGAGAACAGAAGTAGAAAGGGCCAAAATGAATTGTGAAGTACTACTTCAAAGGTACTTTGAAGTTGTTTTCAATTATCAAGGTAACAAACTGACCACATGAACAACTTAAGCATCTGTGCATGGCTATACCATTGTGAAACCTTTTTTATGTGTTTTTTCCCGTGAAATAATACATTTAGACTTCAACTTCTACTCTGTAAATTTTATGAGGGTATATAGGCACTGAAAACACATGGAAGTGGTAAACATTGGGAATGTAGGCACATATTTTGTGTGCTATTTAGGGGAATATTGGGAGATATGCCTTTCATTCCAAGGTTGAATGAGATAAATAGCTCCTTTCTCGGGAATCCTATCAAGAATATGCCTTTATACACATACACAATTCCACATCATTGTACACCTTCCACACCCCCCAATGTCGACCCAACGGGGACGCCTTTCCGCTGAGGGCATAGAAAGATACGGACCGACCGGAGATGAGGTAATGAAACCATCCCCGGGAAGAACCCAAGCGAACGGACAGCTCCGCGGCGCCCGACCCCGAAACCACCAAACCTCTCCAATGAGCAATAGGATCCAGACAAATAGGCCAGCCAAAAGGAGAAGAACGGCCGATAGATACATATCTTTCACCAGTTTATCCTATTTTATAGAAAGATTTCCTTGCTTTGCTTGCATCCCTTGTTGGTTGCTGGGCAGCGAAGCTTCGTAGACAAGGCGGCTCGCCCCTATCTCTAAGGAAGGGCGAAGGTGAGCCTTATCCAACCCTTCCAACCAAAGATACGAGTCGACCGAGGAAATGAATATTGTCTTGGCTGTCTAGCTATGACTAAAAAACCTACTTGTGACAACTCGACACTGGAAGCCCTGCTTAGCTATATCTTCCTTATGGAGAAGGAGGGGAGAAAGTTGTGGAAATTGCCCAATTCTCAATTGCTTGAGATTATTTGCCAGGAGTGAAATCAAAAGTATTTTTCCAGAATCACTGCAGGCATCTCTTCTTCTTCCGTTACTTTTTTTTTTTTTTTTGGGGGGGGGGGGGGGATGGGGATGATTGAGGGCATCTCAGATTTGTTGAGTGGACTAGTAATCTTAAGGTCCATGAAGAGGTATGGGTAAGGATTTGAAATTCTCTTATGGAACTGCTCTTTTGTTACTTTTACTTCTTATAAAGCTTCTTTTCCTACAGCCTTTTGGCACATGTATAAAGCTCACACTAAATGACAGCAATTCAACATGTTTTATCAATTCAAAAGTTACTGTTACATCCCCGGGGGTGGGGTGTTGCTCAATTGTTCAGCACAAACTCACTCACCTCCGCTTCAATTGCTTGGATATCTATGCTGTAATTGTGGCCCTTGTCCATGATATTGTAACGATTATGATTTTGAAGAACAATGATAGGTATAAGCAACCTTGTTGTCATATCAACAGTTTCAAACCTGAGAACAAAGGCAAGTGAATAAATTACAAAGGTGGTACTCTATGGAAGAGTGGTTATCTTGAGACAGCCAAAACCAAGTAGACATTGTCATTTCCCCCAGAAAATTATCTATAAACATACAATATGAAAAATGCCGAGGATACACAAGGGAAGGAACAACAATAAAGAAACAGTTCCTGTCATGCACAATAAAGAAGATTACTGATTTAATTAGTTCCTGGTAGGAAATTAACATCATCAACAAGTTTATACAAGTTGAAGAATGATAGTATTTGATTACAAACTATGGTGGGGGAAAAATATACTGATGGAAACATAACCAATAAATCACGAAGTAAAGACAACTCCAGCATACCTTACATCCGGAGCTATGACATGTTCAATGGTGGTTGCAATAAGAGCTCCAAGCTGGCCCAAAAACAAATCACGAGTAGAGTGAATACTAGCAGCAACTGAATCTCTTGAAGACATTAAATTCCATAACCGTGGTATTGTTCTATAACTGACACTTCCTTCTTCAGCTTCTATCTTCCCATATGTGCAAGGGCCTGCTGAGAGGTCAATTACGACAAATCTGGATAACAAGGAAGGAGAATTATATCCAAACACAGAAAAAGAAAAAGAAAAAAAAGGGTTATGAAACATAGTAACCCAGTAGACTGAAGGAACTACCAGCCCAAGGCATGAGAAAGATGAGCATATTACTTCTTGTAAAGTGCAAACACAAAAAAGAATGAAATTGAACTACATTAAAAGTTGGCTAGATGTGCACCAAAATTTTAATTTTTTAAATATTTTCGAATAATATAGAGATCCTGGGGGAAAAGACCAAAGTATCAGAATATTCATGAAGGAGAACAAATGATCAAATAATTCATGAGATTTACCCCATATTTGTAAATAGAGTCCAATAAAATGATCTCTGGCTTTGAAAAAGAGGGAAATAACACACATGAAAGAATAACGTAGACATCAAGATCTTAAATGTTTTTATCTGTCTGCTCAAAAGAATATTGAGCTAGCAGGTGTTCACATTTTAAAATTAAAAGATACTATGAGAAAAAAAACACCAACATTCTTCTCCATGTCAGGATTCAGTTAATCAATAAGCAGGGAAGAAAAATGGCATGCCTATCATACCTGCCAGAAGCCAACCAGACTTGAGATGCTCCACCTCCATTGTAACGGTAACGGTAAATGTAATCACCCTCCTGCTTTTTCATTTCTTCCTCAGTAAGGTCACTTATTCTCCCATACATTAGACTGTCAAGATCAATTTCTTTGTTTCTAGGATCCATTCTGACCTGGAAAAAGTGGACGAGGAAAAAAAAAAGTTTTAGCAATCACAACCCAGAAAACAACTAGTAGCATAGCCCCACTATAATTAATGTAGTTTTAAAAATCAAGGGAAGCATTATGTTCC
This sequence comes from Hakea prostrata, assembly GCF_041222555.1. Classification (NCBI taxonomy): domain Eukaryota; kingdom Viridiplantae; phylum Streptophyta; class Magnoliopsida; order Proteales; family Proteaceae; genus Hakea; species Hakea prostrata. Next base: position 52,395,889 of record NC_142607.1, read on the forward strand.
AAGGTGCTCATGATTTCTTACTAGGTGAAAGACCGAAAATACGGTACGCAATAAATTGATTGCATTGGGCATGAGAGAAAAAGTATTGGGGGGAAGGAGAAGCATAGTAGGAGATAGAAAATATTGATAGTCTTTACCTTATCAAAATTAACAAGAAATATTACACTAGGTACAGGCTTGTCTACCATCTCAGCTGTAGAATATCCACCATGATCCATGTCAAATATGTAAGAATATAGTTTCTGAAATACTGGCTCCACAAGCACTGCATCTACCTCAAATAGCTCCACTTCCCTTCCATATTCATTCTAGAATGCAAGAAAAGTTTATGCACTTCATTTAGATCAAAATACACCTTGAACTTTCAAATAAAAGACGAAGAAAGAATATACTAGCACAATACAATACAAATTTAGAATGGGGTCACCTCTCTTGCAGTTCCAGCTGGAACCATAGCCTCCTTCATTGCCTTCTCAAGTGCTATTAGTTCTGGTTGCCCAGCCTGCACTTAGAAAAACAACGTATAGCAACTCAATTAGAATAAACCATATAACAAAGAGACAGAGAAAGAAAGAAAGAAACAAGGATAGTCATTTGAGAAGGCATTTTACGTTAGACTAGTCACATCCATCATAATAAATAAATGAAAAAAGGAAAAACTATCTTGACAGTCATGCATACTTACTCCTCTGATAGAACAAAATTAAAATGAAATTTTCTTTGTTTTCTTTCACTCCCCTCCCCCCAAGAATACAGCAGAGACCCAATAAGAGGGTGAGGTTTCAAACATCAAATAAAAATATTAACAGGTCAAAAAGATGAGACCCCACACACATTCCAAGAAGTAAATTCCTACGTCCACCAAATCCTTGTCAACCACTGGCATAGCAAGTTCATACACCAAATAGTTCACCTAGTGTTGTGTCTCTTAGAATGTAAGCACCACATGGACCTTTCTGCAACTAGACATTAATAATCTGAAGGCAATGTTAAGTCTTTCTTGACCAACAATCTCTAAACTCCATTGCCATAGTCAGATATCAAGCCTTAAGGATCTTATCCACTGATGTTCTCCCTGCCAATTCTCAAGACAACAGAATCCAACACCAAACCTCAGGATCTGTTTGATAAACTCACTGAAAAACAGTTTCTAATGTTTTTTGCTTCAATAAACAAAAAAATTATTGGCCAAAAACCATTTGATAAAAACTGTTTTCTTTCTAACGATTTTGCAATGTAAAATTGAAATTTATGAAAAATTTTGCCTCGAGAAACACATTTGATGCAACAAGAATTTGTTGTTGCATCTTTTCTTGAAGCAAAAGTTGGGCACATTGGGCTTAAGTGAAACAGTTTCAGAGATCGGCATTCATAGAATTTGGCATCCTAAACGTAAGAACCCTACTAAAACCTTCCCATACTGCAATAGAACTCTTCCAGTTGTTGCTTCCTCAACCCTAACGAAAGGTGATTGTTCAATTATTCATCTTCTCTATCTACGGTGACCAAAGTTCCTCTTCATCTTCTCTATCTCCAGTGAAGTTCTAGCCCTTGTCTTCACGGAAGGGGCCCTTGTTCTTCATCTTCTTCATTTTTAGATACTCACAAATTCTCAATAAAGAGCCTATTTGTACTATTGCTACTTCCAGAAGCAAGTTTTCTCAAACACCTATAGAAGTGTTTCTGCTTCCAGAAACACCCAAAACTGTTTTTGGTAATTCTCGAAGCAGAACACTTGGTGGATTATAAAACAGGTACTCAGTTTCCCTCTTCCATCAATTAACCCAAATGAGTTGATGCCACAGGACGTTTTGGCCATGGATCTCAGTCTAATACTTTCCATCAACCATTTTAGGCCAACATTGAATCGTTTACCCTCCAGTCTCTAAAACTAACTCAGTGCTGAAGATGTCAGAACTGCACACTAGTTCCTAAGTTTTTGTTACCATAAGGAACACCAATGTCCGCAATAATTTCCTCTCTTCCCTCTCCATAAAATTTTTCTTCTACTAAATGGCACATACTAAGCATCTCCTGGCATATGAACAGAAAAAACATGTAAGCTATATAGTGTTAAATGAATCAGAATCGTACCGGAAATACATTGTAGACAAGACGGTGTTCGATATCGAGTGGGTCGCCCGTCTCCAAACAAGCTGGCCTATGGGATGGGAAGCTGCTTCTTAGAAACTCCTCCAGCTTATGTGAATCGATAACATACCTATAGCCACCATCCCCACTGAGACCCAGGAGAACTATATTAACTTCAAGTGGAACCTGGAAAGGAACCTGCAAGACGGCTACAGGGATAAATGTTTTCGTCCCAATTTAAACTCACACGCACGATCAGAATTATAGTGTGAAATTCAGAATTAGTAATATAGAACACGGTAAAGACTAAAACAATCACCTCAGCGCGAGAGTGAAGCATACGTCGAACATCAGAACGAACACTGTCTTTGACATCGTGAAATGCTCCGTGATGCCACAGCGGATGTCCCGGATCTCTACGAAAAGCTTGAGGGGCGGATTCCGTGTCGCAGAGAAGAATATTGAGACAGATTAAAAACAATAAAAATCGTGAAAAATATCTCATTGCTTTCCCAATTGTTCTTCGTTTCGAATTTCTAGCCTTCTGTGTTTCCTATGATTTTCGAATTGTTGGCAGTTCCGACACCAAGAAGAGAGAATCAAAACCCTAGCTTTGATTCCAATGCTGAGTATCCACCATAGTTGCAGAGCTTAGAGTCGACGTCTTTAGTTCGACGATTGATCGGAGTCTGACGAGGTAGGGATCAGGAAGATCACGAGCCACCACTGGACCAAGCTCACAGGGTTGTTGCCAAAACAAACGACTCAACTGTGCGCGCGCGTGCATGTGTGGCTTCCTGTAACTCATTGCTTTCTGTTTCATTCGATTCTCAAGAATAATTTTCATGTTTCTGTTTCTTTCTGTTCCCAGAAATAATTTTCCATATTTCTGTCTTTCTATTCCCAGAAATAGTTTTTCATGTTTCTGTTTCCATTTCTTCCATAACGAAACTCGTTTGTTAATAACTTATCCTAAAACTTTGATCTATTCATCATGCACGTTTTAGATGGGATCTTCAAGGTATTCATAAAAGAATTGAGAAGCTACTAAGTGATACAAAAGATCAATCGGATGACATGGTATGTAGTGGATCTTGTACAACAAATTCTTGAATTGGCTAATGACTTTGTTATATGCTCTTTTGAATATAATGTGAATGAAGTAAACTCTTGTGCGGACTTCCACCGAAGAACTCCATCTTCACCACATTTGTCTCCCTGAAGTTCTTTTCCGTCTTATTAAAAATGATGCTAATGGGTAAAAAAACCTATCTTCTTTAAACCCTTGTTTTTTTTTAATTTTTTAATATAAAATTACCTTTTTTCTAAAAAATAATAATAATAATAATTTTGAGAGGCCCGAAATACGAAAAATGGCAAAAAGTGTTTCGACTCCCTTGTAGTATGTTAAGCACAAATATCTTCAGACACTTAATAAAAGCAATAACTCAGGAAAAGGTAATTAGATAGATATTATTTACCCATTTTGAATTCATTTGATTGGATATCCATTTTAGGAAGAAAAAAATTCTGTTTATTTTTCATCTTTTATTTAAGGTCACAAAAATAATTCAGAACGGCTTTTATTATATTTCAAAAGATGCATTTTATTTTCAAGGTTGTTTGATTTGATTTTTTCCAACTTCTCTCATTGAAATGAAGTCCACTGGAGTAGAATAATTGTTATCTCTTTTCTATTTCATTTCTGCTCTACAATTAACACAATTCTCCTCATGATCCCACCATTACAAGTAGTGATTTTGTTGAAAACATCCCTTTCTTTCTTTTTCTACTGGTTACAGTGATTAATAAATAGAGAGTATCCTAAACAAACCATGGAAGGTATAAGAAGGGAAGGGGTTTGTAATTCCTGTAACGGGTTGAAAGGACATAGCCATGAAATTAATACAAAACCAATTTAAAAAATTACTTAACAATATTCTAATTATTACATACCCCTTGTGGGGTTCAAAAAATTTATTTGTAGAGCCATAGAGAGGATGTTTAGGTCTACATTTTAGAAGATGGTTTGTTTGAGCTACGACCTGCAATGAACTTTTGCATATTCTCGAACTGCTCCTTCGTCATTCCATCATAATATTTGTGACCCCTCTCCTGTAAATCAATAAAATCGTTAAATTTTCTTAGTTCATGAAAGACATCATAAAAATTCAATGAGATGAAGCCATTAGGAATGACAAACAGGAGGAAAAACAATAATACAATACATTGCATGGACAGTTTAGATCAGCAATCACCAATCTGGAATTGAGAATTCTGACATATGTCTGCATTCAACGAAGTTGCATACTGACCAGGTAGACAACCCACCATCTCATATCTCCCCCAACCCCCACACGCATACAGAAGCATAAAAACACTATCAGATATACAAACTTCATTGTCTAACCTTCATGTAGAACCGAATGAACTAAAGTTGAATTTCTTTCAGGAAATTTACACATTTCAATGCAGATATCCAAATCGTAACCTTAATTTGTGGGTATTAAGCTCTAAAAGGTTGAGGATAGAAAATACGGTATAACAGAAGTCCTTTTTTTTGGGGAAGGTGGGGGGGGGGGGGGGTAAACAGTATAAACAGAAGTCAGGATTTAGATATGACAATACAGATGGACTATTCAAGACTAAAGATTTTAAAACTGTCCTACTTCTTTTAGCAAACATAGAAATGACAACTAACGGGATATAGAAACTATGACTCAACTCCTCAATGAAACCCCACAGGAAACAAGTGTTGCAGAACAACACCAGTAAGCACTTTTAGATCCTATACATCAATACTGAGTCTATACATATGTACTATTTTCAACCATCTAAATGTCCCACTGTTCTGTTCCTGCTTCTCAACACAACAAAAACTTTGAACAGTTTAACCTCTAAATCTAAAAGTATCATCCCTGTCAAGGACTTCTAGACCATAAACGGTCTCAAAGATCAAGATCATTTTTTCTCTCCTCCAATTTCTGCAATATTTTCCTCAACACCCAAGTCCATATTTCAACAAAGTTCGAACATAAAATTCTGAGCTTAATTAATAAAACAAAAGGGAATACCTTCTCAAGTGCAAGAGCATGATGCAAGTCCAGCTTATAGCCATCATTGATGACTGACTTGTACTTCAGTACAAGCTCTCCATTATTTCTTATTATGGCTTCAGCAATTTCTCGTGCTTTCTTCAACAACTCACTCTCTTCAACGACATGGTTGACCAAGCCCCACCTCTCTGCAGCTTCCGCAGGTAGAGGCATGGCAGACAAGGAAAATTCACGAGCTCTGTTTGGTCCTATAATGCGTGACAGCTTCTGAGAAAGACCCCATGAAGGAAATATCCCAAACCTGTGAAACCAGAATATATCAATTCACAAATTAGAGACCATTCGAAATAATATATGAAATATCTCATCAATGGAAGCTTGGAAAGCATCAATGGACTCACTGTGTGCTCATGACAAAAAATATGCAGATGGGCTGCACACATAAATTTACACACTATAAAAGGTATTAGACATTGCAACAACAATTAGCACATCTAACTGGCCGCACATATAAATCTGATACATTAAAAAGCTGGTACATATTGTTCCAGAATTAACACATTTAAATGGCTGCACATATAATATTTCTTGGACAATGTATCCTGTAGACTTCTTCATTTGATGGGTAAGGGAGAATCCTAGTTACTGAGAACTGAGACAAGCTATTATTACTGTCAAACAGGATTTTGGTTGGATCATTTGTAAATCAGAATTAATTTGGATCCAATCCAAACCCTCTAGTCCCACATAATGTGTATATGTATTGTACCCGTAAGAAAATCTTGTAACAGATACATAAGTCCAGCCATAAAATGAAGAGGATTGTTGTATTCATGTGCGACATGTGAATAAAGTGGTGATTGTTGTATTAGCTTCCATCAGCAGGGTAGGAGAATTAAACGAGAAAACTAAAAACTTAACAAACATGAAGACATTTACTAACGTTAAAGCCAGCAACATAAACAAGAATCAGTGAAAGTAAATATTTAGTTGGTGGCACAAATATCTCTTCTGTAAATCTCCAACGCCCAAATTTAGTGTTAAAATTCACCCAGGTGTTCATTTGGGGAATAAATTTTGATGAAACACCTTACTAATATGCAGACAGCTAACTAAACTTCCCCAGCAGAAAAACTCTTGGAACTCAATTACGTTTCGTCTGAGATTTTCATCAAAAACAGAAAATTGCCAAGAGCCCAATTCACTACCCACAGTAGCACAAACAAAATTGGTAAACAATTACAATCTACGAATACGACGAAGAATCGGTTTGAGAAGGAAGAGAGCAACCTGGCATGAGTATCGATAAATTTAGCCCCCTTTGAAGCCACCAAGATATCGCAGGCGAGGGCAATCTCGAACCCCGCCGTGACTGCGAAACCCTGGATTGCACCGATGATAGGTTTCCGACAAAGCTCCATTTGACAGACAGGATCAATTTCGACATCCTTCACATCTCCCTTAAAAACGTCTGTCGCAGCTGTCAGATCCACGCCGGAGCAGAATGCCCTCCCTGCTCCTGATAACACGATTACCCGCACAGAATCGTCCCCGTTTAATCTCTTGAACGCCCTTGCCAGATCTGTCATCATAGATCTCGTCAGCGAATTCAGCGATTTCGGGCGATTGATCGTCACGAAAGCGATTCCGCTTGGTTCCTGCTGCACTTGTATTAGTTTCTCCATCGACGACGACGATGATGATCGTTCTTCAGGATAAGCTTTTTCCCACTTTGCAGTAGCTTCTCCGACGCGATCCTGTTTTCATGTTTCTCTGGATATATTATTGCTTTTTCTGCACGTGTAGTATGCGGTCACTTCTGGGGGACTATTCCTTCTCATTGCGTTGTGCGGAATGGGGGGGGGGGGGAATTCGAAATGTCTAAATTTCCTTTTCAACAAAGGGGGGGGGGGGGGGGGGGGGCCGCCCCCCCCCCCCCCCCCCCCCCCACCGGGCCCCCCCCCCCCCCCCCCCCCCCCCCCCCCCCCCCCCCCCCCCCCCCCCCCCCCCCCCCCCCCCCCCCCCCCCCCCCCCCCCCCCCCCCCTTTAGGATTTTTGTCACGTGGCATTAAGAGATCCGACGATCACCAATTAAAATTAAATTTGATTTTCCTCTCTCCTCTCTCGGTGAAATTCCGAAAAAACCCTGCGTTTTTTTCATCTCTCACTCTCTTTCCTGTTCACGGTTCTCGCCTCTCTCTTCTAAGAATTTCGGAAGGTTTTAGTTTTTGCCATTCTCCATGTTTCACTTCAATTTTTGCCCTTCTCCATGTTTCACTTCTCTTTGCTGCCAAGTCTCTCATTGCCGTGATTTTTTGTTATTTTTGTACTTGTAAAAATTTGCAGGACGGAAGAATCAGTTACAAGGAATTTGCTGCGATGATGAAAACCGGTGCTGATTGGAGAAAGGCATCTCGACAATACTCAAGAGAGAGGTTCAAGAGCTTGAGCATTGACTTGATGAAGGATGGTTCCCTGAAAATTGGTAATGAAGCAGACGGTCAAGCCACAGTTATTGAAGCCAAAGGGGAAATTTCCTAGGACTTTGTGATTCTGGAAATTAATTCTATTGATTCAAAGCTAAACCAAAGCAGTACACACATCCAGAAAATTCAGTGAAAGATTACTATGTTGTAAAGGGAAACACTCATTCCCAGAGTCTAGGCTTGGCAAATGAAGAGTAAGATGTAGGGGAATGATCTGGTTTTGTTGGCACGACTTTGGTTTGGATATTGGCTACATGAAAGTAGGATCCTGGGGACTTGGACTGGGTTGATCTTGGTGTTGGTAGGATATTGATGGGGTCTCATATACTAATCTCTCGAACATGATGAACAAAATAAAAAAGATTAAAATTCCTCTTAAACTCCCTAATCTCCATGACCAAGTTGATGACCCTCCAAGATGTAGAGAAATGTCCTTGTATTGATTGAATTGCTATCATTGAATCTGATCGAATTTCAATTCGATTGAAGCCCATGTTTATTGCGGTTTCCAACCCACACTTGATAGCAAATAGTTCCAAACAGGTAATATTATCCTCAAGAATCCTACTAGCCAATGCAAAAGAATCATGCCATGTTGATTCCGAACTATGGATCCATATCCACCAATATTTTATCTACAAGATTTATCACAATTGATAACAATCTAGTTTAGTGCCGGTCTTGGCCATCTAAGACACACGACCTTAGGTATGTGGAAGGTGACTGGAAGGTGCCATCGAGCAAAGAAGTTCCTATCTCCCTCCATGTCTATGACCCTAAGGGGCTGGTGCACAAAGCGAGACTATGTGTCTGTTCGAATCTTCTCATAAACTGTTTGTGCTCCAAAAGTGGTTCCTTTGAAGATATGATTGTTGCGCTCTTCCCATGTTCTATAAATTGTTACTATTACAAACTTACAGCAAAGCAACGAACTTCTGCTCTTGGTAAAGACCCTATCATATGAGAGCATGCCCATTCAAGCTCAACATTCCAGAAGTTCAGAGACTCACTTGAGAAACCATTAAGCCACAAAACTCGATGTCATATTCCTGCTTAAAAAGTGCAAGAAAAAAATAAACGATCCATATCTTAATCCTCATTATCGCAAAGTACATAGGAAAAATCTGTGGACCTTTCTGTAATTCGTGGTCAACAGCCGTAAGGAGAGACGATCCGAACTCCATCAGTTCTTCTAACCAATTAGCAGTCCTAACGAAAAAGAGATGACTCCTAATTTGATATAGTCTTAATCTTTTAGATTTTATTTTTTTCTTTTTCTGAATTAATGTTTCTGTCCAAACCAACTTTTGCCAGTTTGTGCACCTAATATATATAGTCAATGATAGCTTTTACATATAACTTAAATATAATATGAGATTTTGCCCTTAACTACAAGATGAATTAGTTTTGAAATATTTATATTTTTTATCAATAGTCTTGAAGTGCCTTTGAAAATTTTTCCTTCCTAAAAACAATACAACCTTTAGGATATTGATAAATGATATTAGATGGAGTGGCAAATGCAAAGGTAATAGAAATTTATAAATACAATGGATAAAGGTCAATACAAATTTGATAATTAATAAAATGTTATTGGAAAAATAATAACAATAATCAATCCCCCGAAATACCTAACGAAGGTTGGAATCAGAACTCCAAAACCTTTTAAAATTTAGATAACTAAGTAAAAGTATTTTTTACCCAAAAAAAAGATAAAAATAACAATATTGCCAATTATAGTAAAAGAGGGGAAAATCAGATGGTAGTTTGGACGAGCTGTCGGATGTTTATAGGGTAAACATCAGCATCACCACCGTCCATCAAGCGCTTGGCGATGATCACATTGGCAGCATCAGAAGGATGGTATGGGTCCCAGAAAACATATCTAGAGCGATCGGCACAAACTTTGGATGTGGGGACACATGGGATCAAGCCTCCGAATCTACCAGATAAGTAGCAGCAAGCGGAATCCACTACCTCGAAACCGTAGGTTGCGTAATTCTGAATCAGATCCCAGACGATGTTGTAAACATCCGCGTACACGAACTGAGAGTTCGCTAGCGTGGAGCGTAGCTCCTCCACGACCAGACTTTTCAATCGCGAATTAAACATCTTCGCTAGATCGTTGGGAAGAGCCACGCATTCGTCCCCTGCCGTCGGATTGGTATCCCTCTGATATGGGATGCATCCTATGGGTCCCACGTTTGTCACTATTATGTTGCGTGCTCCAAAATTGTACAATCGCTGCATCAGACATCCAAAGCAAAAGGGCAAACTAGTCATTGTATCTCACTTATTTTTTGGTGCCGAAATTACACAAGAGAAAAAAAAGTTTATGTAATAAAATAAATAAAATGTTAAATGAAATAAATAGTTTATATTCCACACTGCCTTGACCAGACGTGTGACTGTGGGTCCCATTACCTCATGTGAGTGTGAAAATACAGGGACAAGGACAAGGGCAAGCTAAGAATATATGATCTAGATCTAAGAATGAAATGGAGAAAAAATTTGAGTTTTTTATGGTTTTAAAATAGGACGTTATAGATATGAAAATGAAAAGACAAAAATGCCCCACTAATTTTTTCAAGATAAATATTTGTTTATTGGGAAAAGTCGAAATTGCTTCCGTCATGACGGCAAACGAAATTTTGGTTTGTTAGATCTAAAATCTTGATCAAAATTATAATCTTGACCGTTGAATTTCAATGGTTGAGACCGAAATGTTTCGCTTGACAGTTTTATAGGACTAAAGCAATCAGTGAGAACTGAGAAGAGCTTGACTTCAATGGTGCTCATTAATGTGCAACACCATGCTGCAAACGGTCAAGATCAAGATCTCCACTGAGATTTCAATCTCGACCTTCCATTTCGCATAAATGTGATAATACACTTTTTGAAAATGGAAAGTCAAAATCGAAATCTCGGTCGAAATCTTAAATTGGACTGTTCAGTGCAAGTGCTGCACATTAAACCCAAGCAATTTTATAATTTAGACTGTTTCTGCTAATAAAATAAAAAAAACCTACTAGACGGATTGATATGAGAATTTCTTACTGTTAATTGCAATCTGTATCTAGAAATCATGGTATCGACGAAAGTTTCAGGGGAGATCAATTTCTGCTCGGGCACTGAGACGACTGGAGTAAGGTAGTTGTTAATGAAATCATTGGAACCAATTGTAACAGAGAAGATTGCGTGGCTGAGCAGATTCGATGTTTCTGCACTACCAATGCTCGATAAAATGTCTTCCCTTGTCTTTGCAAAATTATCTAGCTGAGCATCCAGGTTGATTCTCCCACCCTGTGGAAAAAGAAATTTAGTTTGGAATAAAACACTTACATGACATGAATGAAACCCACTTGCAGGTGATGAAGTGTGATGAAGTGTTCCAAGTTGAAGAAGAAACTTACAAAGATCTTGCCGGTGTGGTTCAGAATTCCACTTCCCCCAGAACCATAATTCACCCCTTGCAGGACCACTGCACCTGTTGTCGTTGGTGCCAAGTAAGGAGGTGTGTATCCTGCTAAACCCAACTCTTGACCTGTTCATTTACACTTCAAAAAAGTTTTAGATGAATGTTCAAACAGTACTGATCCTTGCTCTAGATTTAACTTATAATAGAAAAACAAGAAGAAATGAAGAGAAAGAAAGGATATGGATGAGGAGGATCCATGCCTATAATGTCGACTATTGTTCTTCCATTAGTGTAACGACCTGTAGGCTGCCCAAAATCAATCCCATTGGGAACATAATTTGCCTTTGACAGAGAAACAATGTAGTTATTGTTTCCAGCATCAACCAGGGAGTCTCCAAAGATAAAAGAAGCTGGAATCTGCTGTGCCCAGCAGTTCCCCATAAGGAAGTGAATCATCAGTAATGGAACCCAAATCCCAAGCATGATTTCACTAATTGATGAAATACCCATTACCAAAAATTTGCAGGTGGAAAACAACAATGAAGTTTCTCCTGTTACTTCCACTTGGAAAAATCAAAGATATTGGGTCACTCAAATCAGTGTTCAGTGACCCTGGATGATAAGAAAAACAGAAAGCTTCCCCCAAGTGGCAGAACAGGGGAGAAGAAAAAATGATATACAGCTAGCCAAGCTGCTGCTACTCGATAACCCAAAATATACAGAACTTCTGGGTTGCAAGTTGCAACAGCCAAATATCTTGCATGAGATTGAATATGATTGGACTAGTATAGTGGTGATGGTGATGACACCCTTTTATATATGAAGTTTATGTGATGAGATGAGGAAGGAAAGGAAGGAACTAAGGAGGTGGGGAGAAGACAACATTGAATGATCTGAAAGGTCAGAAACCTACCCATAGAGAGTACCATTTGATTGCCAAAAGAATTTAAATCTGCCATTAGTATCTGAATTCTCGACGCTTGAACGCGCTTATGTGACAGGCCAAGTGCCAGGCAAGGACACTGTAACAATGCTGTTTCAAGTAGCTTTTTCACTACTGTAGACTGCAATGATGTAGATAGCCCTTGACACTTGACAGATGCATATCGAACCAAATCGTGGAAAACCAGCTTGGTTGGCTTGGGAGTCGGAGAATTTAATTTTCAACGACCAACCAATCTATTTTTTTCTTTTTTTCTTTTTTACTTTGGTAAATGACCAAATGGGTTTTGATTTCTCTATTATGAAGACTATTTTGTTGTATTTCTGTACTCCTCAATCCATGGGAGTGTGTGCACAAGGACTCATAGAGACTCATAGACTGACTGAAATTATCACTTCTCTTTGCATTATAAACTTTATAGCATTCTTACCCAAAAAAAAAAACCTTTTTATAAATAAAAATAAAAATAAAAATGATAACAATAATAAAAACAATAAAAGTAATGTGATAATAAAAAAAATTAATCAAACTAATCATTAGGTTTTTGTAAAATTTCGTAGAATTTATAATTTAACTAGAAGAATAATGAAGTCCGTGGAATATAAAACACTTAATAGGCCTAGTTCTCTTGCTTTTTGTGTGTTTTAAGGTATTTGTTCAATTATCATCCATATAATAGCTTAGACCTTGTTCATATTTAAACTCTTTTAGTATGCAATATTCACCCATTAATTAAACGTATTATACCAAAAAAAAAAATCAACATTATAATAGTGGAGTCATTTTCTCTTTAAAGCAAGCAAATATTAGAGACATGGATTATCAATATTCTTTTCCTTTGTTCGGGGTGAAAGTATTCTCAGCATTTAATGTATGCTTTTCTATCACCATCATATTTATAATCGTATCACTATATTCTCACATATGGACATTGAATGAGCATAGTGCTTTCTTCACTAATAATAAATGTAAGTCATTTCACCAATAAATAAGCAAATCAATTTGGATGAAAATGAGGATCCCATGTGAAATAAATAAGTAAATAAATTTTGCTGAAAATGTGTGTGCTACCCTTTACAATAGTCATTTTGCAAACACCTATCATGATGATGTTTATATCTAGTATGGAGATCTTCTCCACCCAACTTGTTTGTGCCCCCATCCCCCCATACTCACATATGACTAATATGGCTAGGCTTTATGTGAGTGTGAGAGGATGGGGGCATGGACATGTTGGATGGAGAGGATATGGATCCCCATGTATGCCTCTCAAATAGCAAAAGCTCATGACTTTTATCCTAGTTTAATTGGAAAAAATAAAAATCAAGTTGAACCATAGAGACGGGGGACCAATACCATTGAGCCAAGTATTTTAGATTGAAATCAAAAACCTCAATGATAGACTTTTTTTTTTTTTTTTTAATTCAACAGAAGCAACAAGCAAAATATTCTAGTTACAAAACTTGGTAATAGAAATAGGCTAGTCAAACTTCCTCAGTAAGGAGACAACCTTCCATGCCAGCGAGTCAACTATGTTGTTAGTTTCTCTTGGAGAAAAAAGAAACAAATTTCCTAATCAAGTACTTAATATCTCAAAACACTTTCTTTTTTTTTTTTATACTGAAAGAAAACTTAGTATTAAATAAGAGAACAAATACACAGACTACTAGCATCTATGACTTCCATTCTCCCTTGATGTTCTATGGAGGATATATATGCTATATATATAAGCCATTCCTGGAGTGTGGTCTGGGTGAATTGTTTCAAACTAGGTTTTTTAATATTACAAAATATATTTATCAAAATTGGGACATAATCTATTGGCCATTTCATGTGGTTATGTGGTGAGAGTCCAGAGACTTCCTTTCATTGCTCATATTCTTCTACGTATGTTGTAAGCTAGTGCATTTCATTCCGCCATCATTCCACTAGAAGAGCCTCCACGATCTTCCCTTCTTGATCCTCCGACCGAGATACCTTAGGTGTCCTTCCCAGAATAGTCTCACACTCCACCAAGACCTCTAATGCTGCATTATGTACCCTTGCACACATCAACATAGGTAAATAGCTAAGTTAGTCATAGTTTTGCATAAACAGTGTGTGGTTTAGAAACCACGCTCTCTAGGTGTGGACCGTAAAGGCATCTTTGTGTTGGTTTCTAGAAATTGATCCAATTGTAAGTGTTGAACAACACTTTCGGTTTGGATTAGAGGTGGAAAGATTTTATTGTTCTCTTTCCAGATGAAATAGCAAGTGATAATAAAGACCGATACTACCCATCTTATGAGCTTTATCTGCCAGAGTCAAATAAAAGAGTTGCATCGGGATGATGCAGGCACCTCTCTATTCCGAGGCCAAGGGTCTTGCCCAGATTCTTTTTGTCCATTCACAAGATAAAAAAATATGCCAAAGAGTTTCAACACAATTACCACACATCTCACATATTGGAAATACTGAGGTCCATTGGGCAAGTGTCTCTTTTATGGGAAGTCCTATATTTATCAGACGCCAAAAGAATGTCTTGAATTTCGGGTGTAAGGGTAGTTTCCAAAAGAACTTCCACCAGTTGGTGAGTGGATTGGTTTGAGATAATGTTCTCAAATGAGATAGTGATTTCCGTGCCAATTTGACAGTAAAATCTCCATTGCTTGAAAGAAGTGGTATCCAAGCATCATTATCAGCATTAAGATTAATATTTAACAGATAAAAAGATAGAGAAGTTTGAGGCAAAGATAACTCCCTGTTGTCAATATTGAGTGAATTTTTCACTTCCGCTATTGTTGAATTTCTTGCCCACCTATCATTTTCCGGAACTTGATGGAACCTGTGAGCGTGAATACTGTCTTCAATAACATTGTATAGCTGCAAACAATCGATCTCAACTTCAATCACCTCAAAACCCTCAACCAAACACTAAAATAATCTCTTAGTGCTAACGCTTCTCTTTCCTGCATCTCCGTGAAGCCAACTGGAAAAGACTTCTTGTAACCCTAGTGTATGTAATGTACAACAAGTTGAAATCATGTTCTCATAGGTTGTACAAGACTGGTTGGTTCTCAAATAACTAATGCCAAGCACATCTCTCTTGGGAATTCCAAGCAAATATAACATTTTTTTGAAGCACCATTTGTTTGCTAGGATAAAGGTGGGGTGGGAAAAACGAATGAGGGAAAAAGTTTGAATGTGATTTATTTGGTTCACTGAGATGAGATGGGAAAGTTAACTGACAAACTTAAATTAACGAAACTTGTATTTAAGTAAGCTTATTTGCTAAGGTGGCATGTTAACTTTTTCACCCATGTCTTTTCAAGACCCTACAAAATAGATGGAATTTTATAAAAAAGTGTGAAAAATAACAAAATATGATCCACATTTAACAAATTTCCATATAATCTGTTCATTTCTTTTCTTTCTCTTTTACTTCATTGGTACCTAAGGGAGAAAAAATTAAGATGAAAAATGCATGTGACAATACTACAATGGAGTGAAAAATGGAAAAAACGGAAAGTTTGATTTATGATACGTACAGAAGCCATTAACAACCATATGCATGGATTTTAATGCCGTGTGAAACTGAAACCATGAGTCACATGCAGCTCAAACGTTGTCATATGATTAGGTAAAAGTCCTGCTGCTATCACTGAAGCATGACTTTGTGAATGTTTTCGCTTTATGAAACTTTAATGTGATGGATCAACTTTCAAAAGGGAAAACAACATATGATTCCTGAGCAGGTGGTGGAGAAAGCAGCAATGGAGGCAGCGGAGTATTCCAAAGAGCACGACGCGCGAAGAACGCCGAATGTTGGTAAGATGGGTTTTTCCTCCTTTGGGCTTCGTCAAAATTAATGTGGATGCAGCTCTAAGTGAGGGTGGAAGTGGGCTGGGCCCGTTGCGGGGATTCGATGGAAAACCCATCATAGGGGTTCGATCCCCGCCTTTGACCGTCCCGATGGGCGAGATGCCGGCATTAGAGAAGGAGTTGGCCTAGAGGAAGGCTGTTAATGTCCCGGTGGAATCAGATTCGGGGAGGCGACGAATGGACCAAGGAACCGACCAGTGGACATCAAAACAGCCGGGAGTGGGAACTCCCAGAATTCCAAAACTCATGTAAAAGGGAGGAAGGGGACCCGCGGAGCGGCGGACTGGAGTAGATCGGGTTTGATTTTGTAAGGATGCTTGGTGGGTCACGTTATATATAGACCTACAAAAAAAAAAACAACATATGATTGCATTGTTTGGTAAAACATTAATTCTTCCATATTGTATCGATCAGGTCTAAGAAGGGAGCCAAGATCCTCATGGTATTTATCTAAAAAAAAATTCCAACAAGGGGTGGTTAAGTGTTCGCATTTCATATATGAAAAGAAGGCGAGGTGAAAAAAAATAAACAAAAAAAAATTGATTTGTATGTACTTGTATTCAAGGTTTAAAGTATCAATATCGAGTATCGTATCGGCCAAGTGATTTTAGGAGATGTATCCTGTAACAAGTATTATATCGCATGTTAATGTATTTTAGTGTAATTCAATGAAGAGACGTATCGAGATGTATCGTATCGGTTGGGTCAAATATGGATACGTATTAACTAGTATCATATGGTATCGTGTGATACTTTAAACATTGCCTGGATTAGCCTCGAACCACTTTCCAGGGTATTGGCCAACTGGGAGTATAGCTAGCTATGACAATACTTAGAACATTAATGAAGAATGGAGAGCTTGTGGTCTTTCACTGTGTCATCCTTTTCAGGTTTGAATGCCTCAATCTTGTTCTAATGAGAATAAGCAAGCTAGCCAAGAAAGTCGAGATATGGTAGAAAAGAAAATAAATTAAAACTATGAGATATAAAGGTGTTATGGCACTCAGTTGACACTGTAGAGCCATGTTCTGTTTCTGCATTAAAGAATACAATACTGAGAGCATGTGTTGGGATCAGAAATCTAAAATAATAACTGAGAAACGATATCATCACCAACCCTTGACATTACCTTCTCTTAGCATTGCACCATGTGACCCTATTTCTAGGAGCACCACATGACACTTGAGAAGAAATAAAGGGAAAAGTCCCTATAAATGTGGATAGGCAGACAACCTAGTAATTACATAACCATCTTTCTATGTTGAATCATTTCCTTCATGAGGGACCCCTTGGTTAATGCCATTATGGTTCAACCTGTTGTTGATTTTGATCCTTTCTTACCTTGAATCCTAGTAATCTCTGCAACCAATCACTAAGATCAACCCACGAATGTAGTAGAATACATCAAATGTTTACATTTCTCCCCTGTTAAACCATTAGATCTTCATCTTTTTTGGTTAACATTTGGATGTATTCTACTACTGCTTATTTCAGTGTTCGACAACAAATGGGAACAGGGCTTAAGGCAACTAGAAGATTTGTAAGTAAAAAATCATCATTTCTTAAGGCAATTTTAGGTAAAGTGAAAAGAGAAAATGAGTAACCACCCTGGATAATATCCTCCAGAAAGATAACTTAGCAACTTTAGCATATAGGAAAAAACAAGGGAAAGAGTAGCCAGGAGTAAGGGTTTCAAGAATCAGAATAAAACCAGTCAATCCAATTTCAGCCCATCTGGGTCAACCAGTGGATGTTGAGTTAATCAAAACAAATCTGGTTGGACAAATTTTGATGTGGATGTGGATTCTGAGTTCAATAACCATGCTTGGATCGAAGTAGCAATGATGCACAGGTTCTAAAATATGACCGGTGAAACTCTTGGAAGTTATGAGATCAACATGCTGTACTGAGAAAACACAATTTTATGGAGGTGAGAAATAAACTGAAACATCTACCATGGTCTATGTATAATTAAATGTATCAGAAAACTAAGGGTCGAGACAGGATTTAACATGCCAAAAGGGAGGCCAAATATTGGAATTAGAGGAGAATTTTTTTTTAAATGGGGAAGAGAAGGGAGGAAATTTTAAAAAATTGGATAGGACCAAGTGCTGATATTTCACAACATTGAAGAAGGCTAGAAGAGAATTGTCAAAAAATTAGCAAGTGTTGAGGAAATTTTCAAAGTAATCTAGCTGACCACTCCAAGGTCTCCAAATAAGGTAGAAGGTTAAAGGTACCTGCAATTTCCCTCCCATGTAAAAACATGTATACAGTATGCATCCGTTCTCTTCATTCAGATGAACTCACACACAAACAACCTTATAATGAATGGGACTGGATTTTAAAAACATTTTGAACTGAGTTTGAAAAAAATTTGTTCATCAAGAAAATATGGAGTCTCACGTCCGATGTACAAATTCAGCAGGACAATTCAAAATATCCACAAAATGCACAGATTCAGCTCAAAATTTTAATCAAGAAAAGCCAATAATACTTCAAAACAATTATTTGATGACAATTCCATGATGACTTGAAGATAAATGAGAGAGTTACAGTTGAACTCAAGGTCAGGGATTTTGATCCTTGGGTACCTTGAGCCCTTCTGCCCTCTGCTTTGACCATTAAGATCACACCATACATGCACAGAAATTTAGAAAACAAACCACATTTACTCTCGACTTGTACCGGTATTTTGTGATTAACTATCGGCTGATACAACCGATACCTTAATCCACATTTGGTCCTGAGAGATAATTAATGGCCGCAGAAAGATACAGGGTTCTTCATCTTCTTGCAAATACAGTGGATGTTAACTAAGCAATTTAGGTTATAAACAATGAGGGAATCAAAGCATCCATACGCAAATACTTGCAGCAATTGAGATATATACTGTAAGATCAAATTTTAGTTAAACGAAGCATAAATCTCTAGCATGGTATTGATGTCATTAACAACTAGGGTTACTCAAAACAGAAGTTTCAAAGTATAGATCATCCACAGGATCACTAAGTTCCTAATATTTTTTTCAAGAAGATGAAAAGAAGTCAACGATCATACTTCCATGCGTTCACCCTCTTCCCGATCTCAAAAGAAATGAAAGCATCCAAACAAGCATACTGAATCTGAGCCTCTGAAAGCCACCGACAATCCCAATTGCTCATAGCAATATTCTGATCCTTCCGGATTCCATGAAGCCTAAGGATTCTGCTGGCCAACATTTCCATCGAATTGCCTCTAAAGTTGGTCCAAGATCCAAGTTCTACTAGACGATTCACCCGCAAATTGTAATCCCTAATTAGCAGACGAGAATCATTGTGGTTCCTGACCCCAACAAAAGTAGTAGACTCAACAGAAAGAAACCTAATCAGAGCTCGAGGGATGAAATTCGCATTAGCGATTTGGAAGATTAAGCATTGACGACCAACACAGACTTGGAGAGTTGCAACTCTATTAGTCATTGGTGGATGCCATTGAACACCAAGACCAACCACCAGACGATTTCTTCTATTGCGATGATCAAAACGGATTTTATAAATCCATTTCCTCACAGCAGAAGCCTTGCGAGTGACAATGGTAAATACCCTCATTCCGCGTATGGTAACAGTGAAGACTTGACGAAAATGAAAATCCGCATTGTGTTGATCAACAATGGAGATGTCTTCTTCATTCATGTTTCGGAATTAGGGTTCAGTTAGAGCAGATGATGAAGAAAGAAAGAACGAATTGGGTTTTGGATCAAGAAAGGAAGGGAATAAACTATTCCATATGAGAATCTGATTTGGTTGAAGAGAGTTCGAGCTTTATAACTTCTTCTTCTTCTTCCCTCTAAAATTTCAAAAGAAGATATTTATATCAAAAAGCTGGAGTTGATATGCTACAGATCCGTGCATGGTGTAGTCCATGCGGCATTTATCATTGGATGGGAATGAAAAACCATGTATTTGATTAGATGAAATCCATCTAATGGCCGAGAATTACTTTATGACTATATGAAAACATACTTCGTATTTGGCCAAAAAAGAAAACATAATTCATATTTAAGGGTGTCAATTGCATACCGAAATTGTTTAATCGTACCGAACAATGCTATCTAAAACCGCACAGTTCAAAATTCGGTATGGTATGTATTAAAACCGAATTTCTTCGATAAGGTTTTGGTTTCAAGTAATCACAACGTTGATATGTATTGAAACTGTACCAAATTGGTTTCGTATTAAATTAAAGAATATAAATAATTTTACAATTAAAACATTTTACCTTTACCCTATCCCTAATTCCGTATTTCAGTTTTTTGTTTCGTTCTTCACCCATCTTCTTAGATTTACTTGTTTTTGTCTCTATGTATTAGATTTACTTGCTTTGTCACTGTTAATATCATATTATATCGATGGTTCAATTGCAATTTCATTAGGATTTTAATGAACTAATAACAAAAGTGGCATGGGTTTGTTCGTATCAAAATTGTACCACTAGACGCCGCATTTAAACTGTTTTTTCAACACTGATAGAATACTGAAACCGTTTTGTTTTTGCAAATGTCGAAACCGTACCGTACCATGTAAATTCAGTATGGTACAGCTCTGGTTTTTTATATTTAAAGTTGGTACTGTACTGAATTATCAAAACCGTACCAATTGACACCCTTACTCGTATTAATATTAAGAAAAGAGTTTTGTACGTGTGAATCCCCTTAGTGGACTAATATTGGATCCCCTAATAATATGAAAAACCAATATGGTAAGTTATAAAAGTTAAAATACATGGTCGTTATCCATGGGAAAAAAAGAAAAGACAAAAAACAAAGTCAATTGAATGATATATATATGTTCTTCACTTGAAAAAAAAATCCACTGTCGTGAGCAGCAGTACAATTTTAAACCAAATAGAAAATTGTGGTTAAAGGTCTGATTTTAATTTTTAAAAAAATCTTTAGTTTGGAAAAAAAATAAAAAAAGAAAAAACTAAGTTAATTGAATGACTTTGAACACTGATTTAATTAATGACCTCTAAATCAAAAGGAAATGTATATCAAAAAAATAAATTCTTAGTTATAATTGTAAGTGGTATGCTCTACATCTATCTGATTGGGGAGAGAGAATATAGATGTTCCATTATCACTATTATCCTCCACATTTTGTGAACATAAGTTACCCTTCTCGGCTACATCAAATTCCATAAACTTGGCTGTTTGAGAATCAACGATTCTGGTACCTCCACAGGGATTATAAAAACGATACCCCTTGGAATGATCAGGATAAGAAATAAAATAGCAATGAGTGGTTCTAGGTTCCAATTTTCCCAATGTTGGATTACGTGTGGGTCCCCTAAGTGGACTATAAACTAATATTGGGTCCCCTAAGAACAATATATTACGTGTAGGTCCCAACCACACTAATGCCATTAACCGCCTTTAAGCATATTCAAATTGCGAACATGAAGGAACCGAAACATACCCCTCATGTTTTTAATACATTGTGTTATATATGTATTAGGCATTTCAATCACAACACAATGTATTAAATAATATAAGCAGTATTTTAGTCCCTTCACATGTTTGCAATTTAAATATACTTAATAGCGAGTAACGTGGTTAGTGTGGTTACACCCCACATAATATATTGCAAAAACCCAAATGTAAAAAACTCTAAAGTAAATGAATCCAAAAAACTTTTTTTTTCTTTGACTTTGACATCCAGAAAAGGAAACCTTTCTTTCATATATGTACCGCTCTATGTAATGAATTATAAGAAACTTTTCTTTTCTTTTACCAATTGGCCATCAAGGAAAACGAATCTAAGAAAATTTTCTCCCTTTTTTTTCTTTTGGGTTGAACATCTAAGGTGCCTTTCATACATGTCCTTTCTTTTTTTTTTTCTTTTTGATAAAATATTTATTTTATATATTTGCATTATTACACATTGGATAAGTTTATCAAGACTTAACTTGTTCTATATGGTTTCTCCAAATATAATTCTCATCTAAAGATAGAATTAGAAATCCTATTCATATGGTTGACGTATTTTATGCGAGTAGGAATTGAGTCATTGAGACATAAGTACAAGTACACATATCATGTTTACCAAAAAAAAAAAAAGTACACATATCATGTTTGTGTAAATAGAATATGTTACAAAAAAAATAGAATATGATAACAATCATACATATGTTACTCAATGTTGTCACTTGACAGTTCTTAGTAGCTATAGTGTCCTGCTTCCTTCTTCTCTGCGTTGGAAGGAGAAGCCATCGCGTGAAGGCAGTCTCCTTGCCAAGTAGGACTGACTGACTGACTTATTTCTACTACTTGGTTATCCAATCTTTGTAACTCGAACTTAACTTGCTCTTTTCTATTGAAATGAAGGTTGATTTACCAAAAAGTAATAATAATAATGTTGAGTTCAAGACTGATAACCAACTGCTAGTGAAGATAACCTCCATATAAGTTTCTGGGCTTTAAGCCCACTTATGTGTAGTGATCCAACTCCGTTGCTGATGCAGAATGCACTCTTTGAGAGGCCAGAATTCCAATGAATGGTTACTAGAGCCCTGCGCAGCCACATACTCGGCACCTTGATGCATAAATTCTCCTTTTACTACCCAAAAAATGAAATTCTCGTTGATGGGAGTAGTGAAACAGTGAAGAAAAGGTTATATGCACATAGGTGTATAAGAACAGGAATGGGACAATTTAATTAATGGGGGTGATTTCCAATGTTATGGTGAGGTGTAGGTCAAAGATTGGCAAAGGAATAAGGGTTGACTATGAGAGAATTAAAATAGGGATAAATTAATTATTTTGAGGCTGGTTGGGTTACTTGAGTCTGGAGATTTCAAAAATCTAAATATTTAAAATCATTATGATTCATAAAATTAATTGTTTGATTAGCTTGAATCTTCGGAACGAAATATGCAGACTCATCCTTAAAAAACATTTATACAAATGTTTAGCACTTTTATAGAGATTTCATCTGGATTTTACCTCATTCCCATAAATCTACAAATTCACGTTTTTAGTGTACAAAGGTGATCCCCATACACAACCAAACAAGTATAAATCTCTCATTTGTGAATTCAAAATTTGGATTCATGTAACCAAACAAGTCCTCAAATATTTTTAAAAAATATATAAGAGCATTTAAGAGCAAACTTAACTGCAGATGACTTGTAATTTACATATATGCCATGTAATTTATGAGGCAATAGTGGGTGGTCAAGAATTTTGCCCCAAATATAGCGGGTGACGATTACATTCAGTTCTTTTCTCAGCATTTTAACCTCGAAAACGTTCCTGTGACTCCAGAACATGAATAATCCATAATCCAAAACCTTAATATCATTTTCTGTTTACAAGGAAGAGATCTGCAGCTAAGCAGAACTAGCTATAGCATATAGCTAAAAAGAACATAAACCATTGTCATCTCCAAGGTAGCATGTACTAAGGATCCCTCCTACTGAAAACCGGAACCAAACGCACTTACCTGGACTTACTCCAAAATCCAGCACAGAACCCTGACCAACCAACATTTGAGCCCTGAAAATTAGGGAATAAATATTTTAAGCTGAAAACAGAATAGAACGAACTTTGCAATACCCATGAAGTTCTCACTTCATACGCAACCACCCATTTATAAAAGGGGCTGGTGCTCCAGAAAAGATGCAGGGTTGTGTGAGGGGCGGGGTTGGAGTCAGTCCTAAGCTCTTGCAGTTTGCACAAGGTCCCCTCATACTTTGACCCCAGGGCTATCCCTGAGCCCTAACCTTAAAGCATAATAAAATGAGCCACCCAAGAGGCACCCGGAACCACAATGGTCGAGTACGTTTACTAATTGTTCTTCTACCAAAAGAGTGAAGTTCTATGATTGAACACCAGACGTCAAACTAAGAACAGACAAGTTTTTTTCCCCTTTGCTTGGAACCCCCCCTTGAGGAAATGGAGAAGAACAAGTGCAGACTTTAAGACTGGTTAGAAAAGTGCATTAAATAACTCACCAAATTCTAACCTTCCATTCTGATTGATATCAATTGAATGCTTTCCCAAAATCCTCACGCCTCTGCGGTTGGAAGTCACCATAGGCATCATGAGACCTTGGAATGGGATAATTTTCAACTGGATACGGGTACCTCCCCCTTGTATCCATAGGTATATTAGACCCTGCAAAGGACGGATTGCCTGGTGAGCGGCTATAGTCAGTGTAACCGGGATGGTTGTAACCACCAAAGCCCGGTGCCAACATATGCTGCCGTGCCTTTTGCCGCCGTTGGAGATCAAAGTGAAGAAACTCTTCCCACTGTTTTGCATGCATGCTCCTTAAGATATCCAGTTTCTTCATGTAGTTCTCTCGGATTTCCATGATTACCTGAGAACAAGAAGTCGGTGAGTCACAATTTCTGAAGGAACAAAGCCAAGTCAGGAGCAAAGCAAGCTATACCTGCAGTGAAAACAGAAATCTGTTTTTACCAATTGTCATGCATCAAAGATATTAGAAACTAAAATTACAACAAGTGAAATGATGACATACTACCTCTTCAGCATGTTAGCAAATTAAATTGTCCCACACGAACTCACCTAGGGGAAAAGTAGTATGCACGTAGTTTATGGATACACGAAATAAATTCCAGATGAAAATACATTAAGCGAAAAAGAAACCCATAAATATTTACTACCACATGCCCTGAATGTTATTCACAGATTGAGTCAAAATTTCTGCAAAGAAGAATCTCATAACAAAGCATGCACTGGACTAACAAAGGCCCAAGTCAGTAGAAGACCACAGTGGAAGACCAATGACTACAGGTGTCCAAGGAAAAAATCAATGTCAAAATAAAACCCAACGTTTATTGTCATGATAAAAACAGTCAAAGTGAGAAGAAAAATAAATCACAATATTGGAAATCATATGAATACCATAGACAACTTCAACCGTAAGTGCATAATGTTTATTTCAAGTGAACCATGAACCAATTCAAAATTTTAGTTCACATTAACCATGGCAGCAAACACATAATATTTATGTCTGTGTCAAACCATGTGATGCAGTTAAGGTTACCAGTTACCAATTGGGTCACTTGAGGCTCAGAAGACTTTATTTTGGCCCATGGTTGGGCTAAATAGACCCAAGGGTTCCTGTTTTAAGGTTTATCAGTGTTATGAGCCTAATTTATAGGCCCATTACGCTGAGAGTCAGTGCATGGGCATTGTAACTAAATTAAGTGTTTGAGTTAGACTATAACTAGATAAAATTCTGTTTTTGAGTTTATTTTCTATATTGTGTATCAAAGTGATTAATAGTCCTTTAAAGGAATTTTATAAAGTGTATGTATAAGTAAGACATCCCCCATCAGTTACATAGATAAAGTAAAAAGAAATCTAAAAGTTTTGTTGCTGTTGACCAATGCATATGGGATTGACATCTCAAACCAGGTTTTCTCTCTTCTTCTCACTTCTTCCTGCCAAGAAGGTTGAACTCCTCTATCTTCCCTCAACTTCCACCAATCGGATCTATTTTTACATTGGCAGTAATTTCTAACAATCAGAAACCCTAGATTCTGACATTATCTTTCAAAAACTCAGAGACCTGACCCTAATTTTCTGACAGTTCAATTCCAGCAGAGTTTCCACTATTAAAACTTAACTGCACCCCTACAACATAATCAAATTCTAGCATCAATCCCTACTTCCTTCAAACAATAAATTTAACCTATAAGAACTTAACAGTCATTGCAGACACTGGTTAGGCTTCTAGCTAAATCCCTCTCAATCTGCAACTACATTACCATGCCAATTGATTATGGAAAAATTCCATGTTTTAGAATGTTACAAATTGCAATAGTATAAAAGAAACAGCTGTCTGCAACTCTAAAATAATAGCAGCTTATAAATTTTAAGCAAATGACAACATCAACGCAATACAGTTAAAATTTAAGGTGGTGAGACAAAATGATCATAAACCAAAGGATATATGGTAAATGCTCCCACGCAATCAGAGAAAAGGTTGGGGATATGATACATTTTCCGTGCATTTACCAATAAGCCACTTGATATTCGAACCACAAATGCAATAACATAAAGAAATAAGAATACCTCACGATGCTTGTAATTTTCTTCGTCTTCTTCCTTCTCACAAATTCTTCCAAGTTCCATTGCCTCGCTCTTAAACTCCAATTCTAATTCTTCCAATGTCTGAGGATGGACAGGATATTCAAAATTATGGCCAGAGTGCATGTCAGGCTGTCTCTCAGAACCCCATCCATCATTATCAGAGACACCCACGCCCTGAGTATGAACATCATATGCATATCCCCCTGGTGATTTTGAATGGCTTGAACGTCTTCTAGCTCCATCACTACCATAAGCTTCAGGAAATGAAGAGTACATTAAGTGTTATCCCATTTTATTTCCAGCTGTCTAACATAGATGGTAGCCTTAACTACACACTCTATCTTACAATCAAATTGTGGACCCATCCAACGCAAACAGTCCGGAAACCTTTTCAGTAAATAATTTCATTTTGGGGATAATCCGAGCAATTCACACCCATGACCCACACCCCAACACTACTTTCACAACCGAACACATAATGCCTGAACTTACCTCTTGCTGCAAAACAAAATGATAAGAACAAATCAACACTCCTAACCAGTCAACGACTAAAACCAAACAGATACGCAACTTTATAAATTCCTAACAAGCTCTGAGCATGGATTTACCAGCTTGGTATAGACGTCGTAAATACACTGTATGCTGTCCCTACCTTGTGGTGAGCTCCTTGACAACATTTTCAGATCCTTGCGAAGATGGTCCTCCACAACTTTGTCCTGTCCACCAAACTTCTGTTGGAATTGTAATGCCTTACATGGACTAAGAAAAGACCTTTGTGTCTCTGAACGACCAGTCTGCAAGCCAACAGGGCTTTCCTCAGATGACTTGGATCTAATTCTTTGAGAACTAGAAGAACCCTTTTTGTTGCTTTCTTCTTTAATCACCTTGTGCACGGCATCCACACCTTTTGACAAGCATAGCCTATCTTTACCACTAACAATGAGAAATTTCTCCTCCATTTTTATTTTGCATCCAATATCCTTTTCAATCTTCCTAATCACTTTCTCTGTGAAAAGTGCTTTTACATGTTTTTCTCTAGCAGGGACTCGTTCAAAGAAATCTTGAGATTTGCGATTGGCTCCGAGAGTGGTTGGGCAACCCTAAAATTTGATCCATGACACAAAAGGGGTGAAACAACATGTTTACTCAAAGGTGTAAACTAAAGAAACATAGACAGAAAGCAAGCAGCAGGAAATCCTCCTCCCCTTCCTCCCCCCCCCCCAAAAAAAAAAAAAAAAAAGAAAGAAAGAAAGAAAGAAAAGAAAAGAAAAGAGACATTCTCATAGATGTCCAGTCTATGAAATTACTAAATACTACTCCAGAGTTGTACAAAGAACCAAAACTCCAAAGGACAATATTTCTCCAGGTGTTGGTAGTAACAAATTCTTTTCTAGTTGGACTTGGAAGCAGAGGAGTGGGAGAAACTTTAAATGAAGGACAAGTAACCTCCTACAAATATTTTAAGCGAAGAAAATTAAGATCTTAGACGCTTATTTACCATGGTCTTCTCTAAGATAGTGAGAAGTCAATGAAACTGAGTCACAAATCTCTTACTTACATAGGTATAAAAAAATGAACACATTTTTTTCCCCTAGGAGAGGGGGGTTTGAGTTGTTCAGAGGCATTGAAATCTCTCCCCTGATATGTGCTTGAAGCAGAAAACAAATACTACACAACAATACTGCTATAGATAAGGTAGTAGATAGTATCATATAGGACATTAGATAATAACCAATCTAAGTCGAAGTGATCATAAAGACATGTTTAGTATCATATAGGACATTAGATAATACCCAATCTAAGCAAAGTCGAATTAATCATAAAGGCATGTTTCAAGTCCAAAATTTAAAATGTCAGGCCAGACATTCTTTCTTTGGACCACTCGCTTCATTATATACTAGGATCTGTCTCCTAAAAATAACAAATAAAATAAGGCACCATTGTGTATGGTAACTGTTGAAAATGAAAATGAAAAAGAAAAAGCCATAGTAATTGCTGCGGCATTTCTGATGAAAGCAGCATACCTGAGTAAAGTGACCTGAATCTCCACATATTTTGCAGATCATTTCTTCCTCCTTCCTTTTCTTCCAGTTCCTCTCTGTAGCCTTAGATTTAGCTTCCCATACCTTAGCCTCTCTGCTAGTAAAATCAGTTGGGACAGCATTTGGATCACGACTCTCCTCCTCTTCATCAGAACTTGCGTGTGACCTTTTGTTACCTTTTGCTTTATCTTGTGAAGTGGTGCTAGTTAATACAGGTGGACCGGTATATTCCTTATAAATATCATTAAAATCATCATCCATGTCAGATGTCGATATACTTGCCATTGGAGAAGTGTAGGAATTCAATCCTGCATCATCCATTACCCAACACTTAAATCAAAATCTGGTGAGCGTGTGAAGGTGAGATGAGCAGTTATAGAGATAGAGAAGATAACAATAGCGGGAAAGAAGAAAAAAAAAAAAACAATGAGCAGTTAACAATAGAGAACTTCTCCGAAAAAGAACAATGAGCAATTAAACAGTGGATAATAATTCAGACAAAGCAATCTCATGCCGCAGAATTACTCAGTGATTCAAACTTTGGCGAATGACCTATAAAGACAACAATGGAGAGCAAAAAGCAGTTAAATCGAACGAGTAGTTACAGTTCTCAGCTAATGGAGGTTGAAGTTCTCGAATCACACGTAATAAGATTCTGTTGATCCCCAATCCTCTAGTCTTCTGAGCGAATTGTTTTCTGCTTCTTCCACCTCTGTAGACAGGATGGTTCTCTAACGAAACCCGTAATTCAGCCCGGCGCTCGAGTGGATGGTTCGCTACCGCATTTTACAGTTGGTTTTGGCCGAAAGATCTTCCCCTCTCATCAGCTTGAGAGAAACAAGCAACGAGCAAGCCCTAGCTTCCAATCGGAGATACTCCAGTCTAAAATTGTTTCAAGAGTTATTGGGTTGGGGAGGGGATGTGTTTCATTTGGCTCTCTACTTCGGCTGGGCCTGGTTGGGCCGCATAGGTACCAACAATAGCCCAGTCAGCCATGAGTTCGGATCACCTCCTTACGGGGGAACGTGACTCAATCGCACATATTGTGTGGGGCCCATATTAAACATTTTTACTAAGGTTTCCACCTCTATATCAGTCCTACACAACATGTGAGGTTAAAAAGGATTAGGGTTGCACCATGTGCTCACCTTATGGGAGGCGATTCAGACTCCCTCCTACGATGTTTGCAGCATAGACTAGTCATTGGATATATTCAATTTATTGAAAGGACTGTTTGTGGAATAAAATATACTGGATTCAAAAAATACCATCACAGGGTTACTCAGTTGGTAAGACCAACACCTCTTATTAAAAAGGTTGTGGGTTTCATTTTGTCTGATGCTATATCATGCAATACCCCATCCCGATATATAAAAACCGTATGTTTTTCCAAAAGAAAAGGCACGGGGGGGAGTCTAGTCTTTTAATTGAAGGTTGAGTCACTTTAATGATAAATAAACAAACTTCCTTAAATTAAAAAAACCTATTTGAAGATATGGCACTCAATTTTTCTAATACCATGGGGTGGATCAAGAATTTAGCATTTGGGGGGGGGGGGTGCATGATGACCTTTCTACCATTGTCCTTAGCTTTAAATTTGTTATCCAATAAGGAGGGACCAAATATTAATATTTCACACTGGAAAAAAAAAAACAAAAATAGCTCAAAATGGGCGTCTACGAAGAAAAAAAATACTAAGGGGCTGAATCTGTAGCATTGGGGGAACTCTACCATTGACCATGCGTAAAAAAATCTCACCAATTTGGATGGCATTTGCGTGGTAAATATAAAAGTAAAATTGTGAGTTCACTTCAACCCATAGAAAATGAAGAGGCCAGTCCTTAAGAATTGTCGTATGTGTAGCAAACCCTCCTTACACACATAAATTGTGGGTTCGTCTAATTTGTTATATGAAAAGTTTACAGTAAATATTTAAGACTAGTTTGATAATCCATCAAAAAACAGTTTTTAGAGTGTTTTTGTTTTGAGAAGCATAAAGTTTAGCAAAAATCGTTTGTTTCATATGATTTTTGCAACATAAATTGAAAGTTATGGAATTTTTTGCTTCATGAAATATTTTTGATGCAACAACTATTATGTTTGTTTCTCAAAGCAAAATTGGGTTTAAATGAAACAATTTTAGAGTAAGTATTTATGGAATTTGACACTCTAAATATAACAATGACAATTTTGTATGATTTTCAAAATTTTATACTTTCATAAATAAGTAACGCCTAAAAAAGTGTTTATGCTTGAATAAGCACTAAGAACTGTTTCTGGTGTTTCTTGATGTAGAAACTCTTGAAGAATTATCAAGGGGATCTTAATTTTCCTTATTTTTAAGTAAGAAAAGGAATAAGTTTCATTAACATATTAAGAAGAGGCCTAAGCATCATTTAGGCCACTGAAAATTAAATTAATTATAACTTATCCTAACAAACAAAAAAAATCCTCATTTCTTCACAAGGATCACAACTAGAGGTTTTACTATTTTTTATTTCTTTTGGATAATGATTAAGGATCAGATTTCAACGTCACACAATGTGAAACATGTTATGCTTAGTTATGGTGTATGAATGTATCTGGATGGCGAAGTTTCATTATTATAAGTTCCACTCACTAATATACAATCAAGATAAGATAAAAGATTCAAATAGTTATTGTCACACAATATGAAAATGGGAACTGATTCTCTTTGCATGTCTTTTTTTCTGTTTTTGGGTTGGGAATCGATTCTCTTTGGATGTTACATTCCTATTATTTAATTATTGCTTTATGTATAAAAACAAATAAATATTTTTTTTGTGAAGGTAAAAGCAAATAAATTGAAGAATGTGTTTTTTTTTGTCAAAGGTAAATTCATTCGATATATTATTTTCAGCAGTTAATGCACAACATTCATGCCAATCGTCGATTAGTTTAGCCGTTAAAAATCCAAATTCCAATGGAGAGATCTTAGTTTCGCACCCATTTGCCGACACCTATATTAAGTAATATTTTTCCCAATATAATCTTGGCTTAAGAAAAAAAAATATAGGCCACCCAATAATGGCAAATCACCACCGGGGTGGTCTAGGTCCCAAGCTCACTCCCAGGTGGTTTGGTAAACCTCATGTTCCAGGTTCGAATCCGCTCCTCTGTTTTTTGCATTGGACAGTTGTGTGCTCTTTGACCTGGGCATGAGTGCTACCAGCCTTCGTGGACTATACCAGGCTCCGCTGACGGGCCAGTGCTTGCGCTGGTAGTGCATAGAGCTAATGCTTGCATAGGTCGCACTCGATAAAAAGTCCGAACATTGCGTAGCAGGGGGCGCTAGGTTGCCGCTACTGCATCCCCTCTTTTTTTTTTTAAAAATAAAAAAATAAAAAAATAATGGCAAATCTGTAAAACCGTTCGATTTCGAATTTTCGTATCCAGAGCCGAGAATATTGGGATTTGCGTATTGTCATTTTCATATCGTCTACAACGTTCGAAGAATCTTTCGCCATAGATGAGTAACCGATGCTTCTGCTCCGTTCGGGTGTTTGTTGCCAAGTGGCGTTATTAATGTAAAATTGCTTTAAGCCTTCTGGATTTTCGTATTCCATTTCCCTGGAGCCTTGTTATCCAATTAATTAGTGGGAGCGTTCGCAGTCTCGTTTGAATCGCAGCTATTCTTCCATGGCTGAACATGAAGAGCTCTCTCTTCCAATTTTTTCTACCCTTGAACCGGTCTATGGAAGTGGTTCTTCGCTCGAAGAAGCTCAGCTGCGATTCGACAAGATGAAATCGGAATTTCTTAAAGTTTTTGGTCACCTGCCTGATGTTTATGCCCGATCTCCAGGTATTTTGACTCCAATCCGATAAATTTATGTGATTCTTTGCATTGATAACCATACGGTGCTTGTCGATCCTTCATACAGGTCGTGTGAACTTGATTGGGGAGCACATTGATTATGAAGGATACTCCGTGTTGCCGATGGCGATAAGGCAAGACACCATCGTTGCTATCCGCAAACGCGCTCCTGAAGAGTCTCCAAAGCTTCTCAGAATCGCGAATGTGAATGACAAGTATCCCATGTGTACTTATCCTGCCGACCCGAACCAGGTATATTTGCGACTTTTTCCCAATTTTGATGTCCATAAGTTTCCGAGCGTATGTGTTTGATTTTTGTGTTGGTAATTGACACTTCGCTAAGAGAATACTTAACCCTCGTATAGCAGTCATAGCAAATTGCTCTTCATACATTTCTGTTGTTTGGACATGTAGAAATCGTTTTTATCGAGACCCGAAGCCTCCAGTTAGTGGTACCGGAATTAGACTACATAGAAGGAGATGAAATCACCTACACTGGGTCCCGTGTTCGTTCAAAGCATTGCAGTGCAGCTTTGTAACCTCTTCATGCTTTTCGTTGGCACTTGTCAATAATGCACTCACACGAAATGTTCACCTTTAGGCTTCCAGTCTCGTACTTTGGGTAACTGATGGTGTTAGCCTTAATGCAGAAATCAACGCTAATACGCTATTGTAACCCAACTTCATGCAACTCCCTACCATCAAGAGAGTTTCAAATTTTTATAGATAGCCACCAACTCTTTATGCTAATGTATAATTTGATCTTATCCGACATTATTCTCCCATTTAGCCCGCATTGGCATATGCCAGGGGCAATATACAGAAACAGCATCCCAAGAACATCCTCATAGGCACAACAGCATGAACTTTGCCTCTAAACAACTCTGTTTGCTGGCATACTAGGATTGAGCCCTACCAAATGCATATCCTTCCTCACTAGTTACTACTTCTCCATTAGTCATTTTGGGCTTGCCTCCACCTCTTTTATCTCCATGAAGCTGAATCTGGTCACTTTCTTTTATGGGTGTCTCCATAGGTCAGAAAAACCCATGCCACCTCGTGTGTCTCTGGCAAAGCTTGTCTTGGATTGGGGCAACTCAAACATTGATTCTAAAGCAATCATTCCTTACATTATTACTCATTTCTCATGGTCTTCCCATACACCATTTGAAAAATGCTTATCTTGATAAGCTCATCTATATCACTCTTTTTAATTGTCCAGCATTTGCATAATATATCGTAGCAGGTTTTATTATTGTCCATTAGCACTTCCCCTTAAACTTAGCAAGCATGCATTGGTGACATTGCGTTCCTGAAGCACATCTCCATTTCACCCATCATTCTTTATCTTGGTGGGAAGCATCATCTTCTTTGTCAAACTCTTCGTTGAAGGTTGACCCTGAGTATCAAAGCATCCATTTTTTGGTAGTTCACACTTCCCCCAAAAAAAGAAAAAGAATAAGGAGGAATCAAAATGAAGGTTAACCCATGAATCATGGTAGCACAAGTCCTATATGGCCACTTTCATCCATGGATTACAATGAGCTGCTATTTCCATAATGAGCCATTATGTGGTTACTTTTTACTTTAGGGAACTAATCAAATGGTCAATTTGAGGGCCAAATCCTTATTGCTCATTGTCCTTATCTCTCATTTAAAAACTTAAATGGTGCAAACATATTAGGTAGCATAATAATGCAATATCATTAGTAAAGCATCAAGTACTAAATGATTTCATAAGCTCATACAACTCGCATACATACAACTCGCATAATTCCTCGAGTGAAAGGGTTGCTAAAATCTCCTCAGGATCATTATATTTATTGCCGCATGCAACACCCTCTTCTACAACAAAATACTTCTATGCGTCTGAATCAACTCATGAGGCGTGGATTCTTAGAGACCCTTATTGGCAGAATGTTCTGACGGGAAATCCATATCAGCCTCATTGAAGTGAAATGCAAACAAAGCATTGGAGGGCTGACTAAGCTTTTAGATGACAAGAAGTATAGCTGTGTGCCATAGTATAATTTTTTTTCCTACTTTACCATTTTATGCATCTAACTATGAAAAGTTGTATGCACATATACTTTCCATTCAACGGATCACTACAAAAGTTACACAAACATATATTGTACAACAACCAATAAGCCTTTGTCCCAACTAAATGGGGGTGGGCTACATCGATATATCCTTTCTCACCACTTTTCTTAAGGTTATCTTAGGTTAGCCTCTAGTTCTTTTACTTCCTTCAATTTGGATTGAATCGCTTCTCCGTATAGGGGCATTTAAAGGCCTCGGTCAACGTGTTTGTGCCACCTCAATCGACTTCCTCGTAACTTATCATTTATCAGAGCTACTCCTAGACTAGCTCCAATATGATCATTCCTATATTGTCCTTCCTAGTTTTGTCACTCATCAATCTCAGCATCCTTTTACCAAAAAAAAAAAAAAATCTAAGCATCCTCATTTTTGCTACACTAAGTTTATCTATATGATGCTTCTTAATAGCCAAACACTTTGCACTATACATCTTAGTTGGTCGTATATTGGTCTTATAGAATTTTTCTTTGAGCTTTAAAGGAATATGTCAATCACACAAGAACCCAGATGCACCTCTCCACTTCATCCACCCTATTTTCATTCTTTATGTAACATCATCCTCTATATCGCATTTTTTTTTTATCTATGATTGAACAAATGTACCTAAAATAATTACTTTGTGGAAGCACCTTTTTAATCAAGTTTCACCACCTTATCATCTGTTCTAGATATTCCACCTCATTCTACTTAGTTTAAAGCCTTTTGATTCCAAAGTTGCTCTCTATGATTCTAACTTGGTACTAATCCTTACTTGTGTCTCATCTATGAAAACAATATCATCAGCAAAAAGCATACCCCAAGGAATCTCATTTTAAATGTCTTTGGTTAAGTCATCCATTATAAGTGCAAATAAGTACGGGCTTAAAGCTATCCTTGATGTAGCCCAACTGTAATTAAGAATTCACCACCTTGTCACCTCATTGTTCTTACACTTGTCACTAAATCATAATACATACAGGAACCCAGAAACAGCCGCACAAAGGCCCCCCCGGGAAGACGAAAAAAGACCTCAAAAAAAAACAAGCGCCCCCAACAACAAAACCAACGAAAAAAAGCAAACCAAACCGACAAAAACAAAAAAAAAGGAAACCAAACCAGGGTCACACAGCCATTTATTGAAGAGAAAGGACAAACCAAACGAGGTCACCACCATTTATGAAAAGGGACACAACCAAGGTAAGATTCTCCTCCGTATGTTTATCAACATCTCATGGGGTTTTCAGAAACGGGGCTCCCCGAATGGGCCCGCACAGGTAAAAAAAAGAGAAGTAAAGGGTTTGGGATTTGGAAAAGGCCATCACGAACACGGGGGCTTAGTTGCCAAGTTAAGGTTGGGTTATTATTTGACCGTTAAAGCAGTCGGGGCAATAGTAATTATCCCTATCTTTAACGATGTCCACATATTTACTTTCTACATTTCTTTTCTCTAGCTTTGAGGTCTCTATCATAAGTTTTTTTCTAAGTTAATAAAGATCATATGAAGATCTTTCCTACACTTTGTCTTGCTTGCCATACGTCTTTTAATAAGGTAAATTGCTTCCATTGTAATCTTCCCGGCTTGAAACCAAATTAGTTCTCCGTGATAGTGGTTTCTTGTCTCCAACAAGGTTCAATTACTCTCTCCTTTAATTTTACAGCATGACTCATCAGTTTTGTGCCTCTAGTTATTACAACTTGGAATGTCTCTTTTATTTGCTAATTTGGGACCACAATACTTCTCCTTCATTCATATGACATTTTTTTTGTGCTCATAGTTTAATTAAACAACTTGGTCAGCTAAGCTAGCCCATAGGTTCCTAAGCTCATCCATACTTCTATTGGAATTTCATCCCAACCTTTTGCCTTGCCTACTTTCGTCCTCTTTATAGCTTCTTTTACTTGGGGCATTAAAATTCTCCATACATAACATATGTTATGTAAAGGTAGTAAGTTACACAAACATATAAATTAATAGCCCATTAAACATAGTAACCTACACAAACATATAAATTGACAGCCCATTTAACATGGTAACCTACACAAACATATACTGACATCCCATTACTGCAATAACAATCTCAATTAACTTATAGAGAATTCGTATATTTTCACTTGTCAAGCTATAAGAACAAGAACTAAGAATGCAGAAGAACCCATTTGGAAGCAAAAGTGTAAAGCTGATGTATCAAGTTTGAAGTCAAAGTGCAAGACAGATCAGTAGATCTGGAAAGTTGAGGTTAAATGAAAATAAAACAAAACAGAAATATTGCCAGCTAAAAATGGATGAAAATCTTACTTGTCAAGAAGAATAGATAGGATAGAAAGATAGATAAATAGGAGTGAGAAGAAAAGAAAAGGACGGAAAATTTTTTGAACCAGTGAGGATAAAAAGTATAAGAAATAGGGGACACTAAGTCTAAGGGAAACAGAAGCTCCCAACTTACTACAGGCTTCTGACAAAGAATTTTCTTGATATTCTGTTTAATTTTTGGACGAATTCTTGAATGCAAAATATGGTCTAACCCCAAACCAAGAAATCACAAAGCATTGAATCCAGCCAACAGCTGTTCTAAAACCAACACAATCATTTAGGCTCGCATGTTAATTTCCTGGTCCGTGTCTCATTGGCATTCAAGCACATCAGTGATTAGAAGTGTATGTACTGCTAGTCTTGAACTTCTGCTGCACATGAAAGGGTTCAATTCAGAGTTTTTACCCCTAAAAGAATTCATGGAGGCTAAACTTTATATCGTTACCAGTTCAAAACGTGGATCTTAGCATAACCCATTCAGTGCTTTGACTATGCTGGAGTTTTATCCTACTTCTCTGCCAGGACTCTGTAGACATGCTTTGCTATTCAAATGTTCATAAACTATTATCAGCATTTGCTTACTACATTATCCATCTAAAAAATTTTCTGGTGTTAATTTTTATGTATTTTCGTTCTTGTAAAGAGCTTCTTAGTTTGTAAATTACATGATGTTGTTTATCTTTGTAGGACATTGATTTGAAGAATCACAAATGGGGCCATTATTTTATTTGTGGGTGAGGCATGACACTCTCAGGCAAAGTTGTACTCTGGTGTTGCATGCTACACTTCATTTCCTATAATTTAGCAGTTTTACAGTAGAAAAATGTAGAACCACTACAGTAACCTGTTTGTGGCATTTATTTTTGCATTTGTGAATATTACTAGAGGTATTAGATGTGGCGTTGGCTGATTTAATTTTCATTGGTTAAGGTACCAGTCCTGATTTGCACCATCTATTGGCTGCAGAAAAAGCAGTAATCACATAAGCTGATGTGATATAGCCATAGTAACATCCGCTGTATGGTTGTGCTTAAACTTTCTAGCTGTTTTTCTACCTTTATTGTCTCAAGCCAGCAGTGATATTTGAACTGAGCAACATTAAGTGCGATGAAATGTATGTCTTATGAAGCTACATGGAACATAGTTACCATATATTTCGTATCTGTTATTTGAACAATAAAGCTGTGAGTTTACAAAGCAAGGTCAAATCACAGATGTCTTTTTTCAACTTGTTTTCTTTATTAATTTCTCATGTTGATGTCTATGCCACCAGTAGCTGACCCACTTAATTGGGAAAAAGATGAGCTGTTGTCACTATTGATACCCATCTGTATTGTGGTTATAAATTAGTGAGTTAGTTATAGCAATATCTGGGTTTTTGCTACCCTATGAACTGGTCTTTGTTAATGCAGGTATAAAGGATATTATGAATTTGCTAAATCAAAAGGTGTGAATGTTGGTGAACTAGTTGGATTTGATGTCCTTGTGGATGGGATAGTTCCTACGGGTACCTATTCACTGACGTTACACCATTATTGCTTTCTCAAGGAACGAAGTGTAATTCATGTGGCATCTCATTCTTGTAGGTTCTGGACTATCAAGCTCAGCTGCAATTGTTTGCTCTTCTACAATTGCCATAATGGCTGCCTTGGGTGGGAATTTCCCAAAGGTATCTCCACTTATTCCCCTATAAGTTCTAAATTGTAACTTACTCATTTTATGCTTTGGATAAATCTAGTAACATCTATGTTTAGGAGTCACCTAGAGTCCCCACTCCTAAGCTGTCATAATTCTTTTTCAGAATTTGTAATCTTAAAAAAAAAGTGTGTAGAGGATAAGGATCTGATAGGAACCCACTAATTGAATACGGGACTATTACAAAGTAAGAAAATATCAAAGATAAATCTGGTTTTTATGGTGCCAGTCACCCCCCAGCCCCTGCAGCATACACTGCCCTCAGCCAAAGGCTGCCCAAAATCACTCATAAAACAACAGATATCTCTCCTCACATCTTCCCCCCCCCCCCCTTTTTAATAACCCACCAATTAGCAGTTGGTTGTGGTAACCTCTCTCTCCTCCATGTGGCGTCCTCCCAAGGGCCTATCAGGATCACATTCCAAATCTGAATGCAGCAGTTGCATGTGATAAGTCTCTAGTGGAAAACCTTGTCATTTCTAAAGCATAGAAAGTGTTTGCTTCAGGTTCAACTTATATCTCAATTGGGCTCTATTCAAATATTTGTAATTCATGTTCTACTTTTTAATACAAGAACCCATCATAAGATACGACTGGGAATACTTTCCATCAATTCTGAAATTCTTTACTATTTGGAGATATTTTCAGGTTTATACCTTGCCAAAGAAAAAAGAAGAATTCTTTAGGTTTATATCATTTGGGTTCGACTAGATTTAATTGTTTATAAGTGATATTTTCATTTGAAGGGAATGAACTCCCGCACTGGTCCCATCTATTTATATATTTAAGTCTATTTAGCTTCTTTTATTACTGAAGCAGATTGTACAGAAGTTATTGAATGCTGAACCACAGTGGAAAACTTGAACTGTTTGTACCAGAATTTGTGGGTGAATCAACCTTGTGATTGGCCTTTTCTCTGACTGGTTGTCTTTGGTTTAACCGGAGTAATTTCAAAACAGGCTTCAAGACCTTTCTATTGGATCTGTGTTATATACTTTTTATATCTTACTTTAGATATTGAAGGAAATATAATTTATTAGTAAGGTTTGTACAAGCATTTTGCCTCTGACTGGCAGCTTTGTCTGCTTGTACCTGCTTGCTTAGGAAAACAAACACTTCTGCAGTACTGCAGTGGATTTACCTCATCATTCTTGCCATGAGAAAGAAAGTTTATCCTCAACCTACCCTAGTACAGCGCATATTATCAATTTATTCTTTGATGTGCACAAATCTTGACTGCATTCTAATGTTCTAAAATCCTACTAGAGGCCATGGTCCAGTCATTTGTTTGGTCCTAACAGGCTGACTGAAGGGCTATGGTGAATGAATAATTTGGTCTTGAAAGTATAAAAAGGTGATAACTATGAAGAAAAGGAGTGAATACAAATGAATAAGGAAGCTGGAGGCCTGTACTAAAAATCCGGGTGAAGAAACTTTCACATGCAATGATACTCAAATGCAGAATAGAGATATTACCCCTCATATCTTTTACTGTTGATTTGCCTTATCTTGGTGTGAGGGGGAACATCTTCTGCAATGTATAGAGTCAATACAGTCATGCTATTTAGGTAGTACCCTCTTCTGCTTTAGTTTTCTTTTTAAATTTGTGAAACTTTTTTGGAACTATGTATCATCTTTGTTGTTCGATTCTGTTACTAACCTTAGGTTTACCCTTCTTAAGATTAAAAATTTGGGATTTTTCTCTATTGATCAACAAGTCTTAATTCTTTTATTTTTGGGTAATGAATTATTACCATACAAACCTGGAAACATGAGCTGATTTTCGGGGAAGTCCATCTGCGATATCATTAATTGGTATCTCATATCTTGAAACAGATTTATATTAGCTCCCTTCTGGTCTGAAAATTTTGAGAATTTTCCTCCCTTTATGGTTCCATGTTTGACGGCTAACCATGTAGTTGATTTAATACATTATTTTGCCTTTTGATAATCTGAAAACATTTATATGTTGTGACCACTTATTCCTTCATCTTTTCCTTGCTCTGTTCTTTAATGGTTTATTTTCTTAATACATTCATTGGATGGCGTACTATCTGAGTGATCTCAACTTGCTATGGATTTTTCTGTTTAGTAATCAAAACTTTTCTGACCATGGAGTTTGGGTGATTGCAACCCTATCATGGTCATACTTACTATTCTTTGTGAAGATTATCATTTTGGAAACTTAGAACTTTGATCCCATGTTCGTTTTGGGTTGTTTTACAGAAAGAAATTGCCCAACTTACCTGCGAGTGTGAACGCCATATTGGAACACAATCTGGTGGCATGGACCAGGTGGGATAGCTACTGTTAGTCTCTTAATGTTTTCATCCTAATTTTCTTATTTCCTTTTTTAACCCTCCTGTGAATTGGGTTCTAAACAAACAAAATAGATAATATATGGGCCATACAGTTTAAATTTCAGTTTGTCAGTTTGGACTTTAATGATCTGGTTCACCAACTTC
Organism: Hakea prostrata; assembly: GCF_041222555.1. Taxonomy (NCBI): domain Eukaryota; kingdom Viridiplantae; phylum Streptophyta; class Magnoliopsida; order Proteales; family Proteaceae; genus Hakea; species Hakea prostrata. The sequence goes on from NC_142607.1 coordinate 52,436,276, forward strand.
TGTTTCACGCCAGGCCATACCCATCAACTATTGTTACCACTATCATGACCAAGGGTTCAGCATCATCTGTATTTTGATGGCTGAGATTCAAAAATAAAAATCTTTAACAGTGCAGACTCCTTGTGTGTGCAAATGGAGCAGGCAGATTATTCTTTTTGAGCCTTAATTTTGGAGTGGGTGCCTACTCTAACCATTATCCTGGATTCAGGGTTGGATTGAATGAAGCCATTGCTAACCCTACAACTATAGCTTCAGTTGATTGATGTTTCTTTAAGTCTTGAAATCACTTTCAGTAGCTTTAGGTCCTCTGGTAGAACAACTGGAAGTTATGGGCCAGTGATATCCAAATCAGCAGTCTTCACTTCAGATATCGTATTGGAATCAAATGCGAGACTATCATCTTTTACTTTTGGGGCAAACCTGTCTCTCCTATTTCAACTTTAATGGCAAAAATGTTGAACATGGGAGTATCTTGCCCTGTATGCCCTCAAATGTTTCCAAGACCTACTAGTGAGAGCAGCTTGGGTCCATAACTGCCACCCTGCCAGCACAGTTAGTCCTGTTTTAATTAACATTCTCCACCTGTTTTGTGGAGTTTTTTAAACCTGCAGGTGGAATGACGAAATTTGATAGCCCCAAAGAGATATTTCTCTTGGCAAAGATCAATTCTTGCTTAGTATGCTTACTTGATCTTTTAATAGAATTTTCTTGCATAATTGGTAATCTCTAATTACATTCTCCATCCAATGAATTTTAATTCCCCCCCCCCCCTGTCAAAAAAAAAAAAAAAGACTGAAAAGGACTCGCATAATCTGTAAGGCAGATGCGTCTGATTCCTTACAATCCCAATAATCTCTCCTGCATATTTATGCTTAGATTCAATATTTCTTTTCGGATCATCAGCTTAGAAGTCTGTTCTGCATGGTATTGCTTTTGGATGCCCAAGCCTGTCTGACAGTGAAGTGCTATTATCATACCATCGGACCTAATTTCTGTGGCTATTTCTTGCCTCATTTAATTTAATAAGGACATGAATGGACTCACTCCTTAGTTATAATTCTTTGTTTTTTTCTTTAAAAGAGGAAAGCAGGCCTTGGCATGATAGCAAGGCCATTTCACTGAGACCTAAAAGTCATGGGTTTGAATTGGGAAACAGCCTTTCCACTAAATTGGGATACATTATGCCCTCTCTGGGGTCTGGACCCTCCAGTGGCGGAAGCCTCGTGCATGGGGATTGGGGTATGCTCATTTTTCTTTGCAGTCTATTTGATTATGACTTAATCTTTTCACTGGTAGGCAATATCTATCATGGCCAAGGCCGGATTTGCAAAATTGATTGATTTCAACCCGATCCGTGCAACTGATGTGCAACTTCCTGCTGGGGGGACCTTTGTGATTGCTAATTCCTTGGCAGATTCCCAAAAGGCAGTAACTGCTGCAACGAATTACAATAATCGGGTCGTAGAATGTCGTTTAGCAGCTGTAAGTTTTCAATTTCCACTTGCACAAATGGCATAGAAATTTTGCTTGTATTTTCTTGTATCATCGGTGTCATATATTGTGCCTTGGATTCATCCTAAGTATGTCCTCGTAAGAGTACGTAAATTGAGGGCCACTTTGAGATCTTTTAGCAGTTTATTTATATTCTGTGTGTTGATTTTTGATGCAGAACCAACTTGTTACCCTGCCAGCCACCATCCTTATTCAAAATAGAAGAAAATTTAGTTGCAACTGATTGTTTACATTTAAATTTTAAACTACACTGTTTTGCAGGAAACTGATCTGGTTTTGATTTGTTATGTTCTTTTCGGTTCAGTTATGATTTGGAAAAGAAAGCTGTCGGTTACAACCGAATAGAGACTAGTACCTTAATACTAGCGTTTGCATCTTGGTTCAAGTACGAATTGGAAAAAGTGAATTAACTTAAAATGGATTAACCAGTTGTGAATTGGATAACGGGAACTGAACTGAAACTGTTAAAACTGGAGCATATGCAAAAAAAATTCTGATTTTTGTTGATTCAGGCCAGGTTTTTATTTCACCTTGTTGAAATGAAAACCTCACAGCAACCAAACCAAATAACCGGAATGCAGTAAATGACACACTTACTACTTGGTTCTGTTAAAGTGATGCAACTTTTCCAAGATTAAGGTTGGGAAATTGCTTGAATATCTAGAATTTGTACTTGAGAATGTGAAATCATTTTATTTAGGTATCCATATCTCAGATGGGCTAAGATAATAAAAAGAAACTTATCTTGGGTATAAAATGAAGTTTAGGGGCTTAATTGAAGAACTCATGTTGAGTCTGATGCTGAATGACTGTATAAGAACTGGTAGGATGGCCATTTTATTCACTTAATAGGGCTACACAGTTGGTATAGGAAATACAGCTGGCTCTGGAACTTTGTCACCAACACAATGGTTCATCAAGGGTGCACTTGCTTCCATTCTGTAGTGCTATGTTGACTTGTAAATGGACCATCCTGTCCAAGTGGTTTGATTCTCTAAACTGTTCAAACCAGAAGGTAAATCTCAGTGGCCGCTGCAGTTTTATAGTGAGGGCTAAACTCTTTCTTTAATATATGTACTGCTAGACAGGGTCTGGATTGCCTTCTATGACGGTGCCTTTGTTTAGAAGAACCCAGTTTTCACTCCCTGTCTCTGTCTGAATAAAGATCATCTTCTGGTGGGTTCTGCCTGTCTTCTGACAAGAATCACAAACAATGAGAATGAGAGAAAATTAATCATAAAGGCCAGGAATTTTTATGCTTGTGGTTGCTAAATCATAGTTTGCTGTAAGTTGATTCGATGAATAACATTCTAATGCAAGCCCCACTCGTAAGAATTATTGGCCTGCATTCTACAAACCAGTGACTAACATAGACTTAAGCCTCTTTAGTGTTTATTAACAGAGCCTAGAAATGACCCGACTAATTTTTTCTAGTGTCAATGTGCAGTATCTAAAGGGAGGATTTGATGAAAATAAGAAATCATATGGAGGGTATCTACCTAGTGTTAGAGTAACTTTTGTTAGTGAAGTTGTGTTCTGTTCTGATATAAAAAGCCTTCTGTCACATGAAAGGTTGAAAGGCATATCCATGCTGTTGCATCAAAATGAGTGCTCACTAGATTTGTCACATGCCTAATACATGAGTCCATGTTATCCCCGTACAGTACCATGAATGTCACTTTTAATTGTTCCTCCTAGTGAATGAAGCCATTGAATTTCCCCTTGTGATTAATGCCATTGAATTCTCATGGGCTTTAGTTGCTGCCTTTCATCAAATCAATGTGGATAAAAAGATTCCCAGTACCATTTTCTATAAGTTAGGAGGGCCAAAAGTCTGGGAAGAAGGTAGTGGATAAAGCCATTGAAACATATTTGGCTCCGCCCTCACTTCATCTGCCATGTGTAGAAATTGTGTATTAACAGGTGCTTTAGCCACTTTTGTTTAAACTGCTTAATTACATTGATCACCATAGTGCTCTCATGCATTGTTGGGCATGCCCAATTTCCAGAATAACTGATCATTGTATGATCCTCCCATATTTGCAGCAGTAAATTCTTGACTGATTATGGTTTCTGCATTTGTCGGCACTTGATTATGGATGCTTTCTCCGCAATATTGTTTTGGTTCTTGATTTTCTCTTGATAGTAATGAGAAGACTTCTCTTGATCATCTTTTTTTTTTTTTTGGATGAATAAATAATTATATTAAAGAAACGAAAGCAAGAGAACAGGGTCTTTAAGAAGAATATAGAAAAGAAGAACTAAGACCCTAGGAGACAACAATAAACCTATTCCTTGGGGTTTCATTCACATGGAGATGGAGAATAACTAACAATCTAGAGGAAACATCAAAATAGATGGCATTCCAAATCTTGTCTATAGATTGAGATTTGGAGGTCCATCATTGAAGATTGCGCTCCCACCAAAGGTGATGGATCAAGGCACAAAACATTAGCTTACAGATCCGATCGCAGATGGAAGAACCTGAAAAGTATCTCAAAATCCAAGACCAATCTTGCCCAAACCTATAGGAACGCCTCGAACGGGGCCAAATAGAGGTAATGGCTTTTCCCCAGATAGACTTGGAGAAAGGGTAGGAAAAGAAAAGGTGCTCAAGGTTCTCCAAACCGGACCAACAAAGGATGCAGTTGGGGCTAACTGGGATGTGGCGGCCAATAAGGAAGGATTGGGTGGGAAGGGTGAGATTAAGAGCTCTATAGAGGGTTAGGGAGTGACTGGAAATGTGGTTTTTGAACCAAACCAATGGGGGCCAAGGGGTTTAGGGCTGTGGGATCTGAGAAGGTTTCAGGCCGATGAGGTGGAGAAGGATTTGGTGGGGGAAGGGAGCCAAATGGTGAGGTCACAAGGGGAGCTAGAGAGAATAGGGAGAGATTTCCAAACCTATGTGAGAATGGGCAGGGGGACAGGGATCTAGGATCCATTAGAGATGAAGGCTGTTAAGGGGGTGGATTTGGGGATATGAGTATTATAGATAGTGCGGGGGCCAAAGTGGTTATAGAGAATGCCCATCGGATGCCACGGGTCAAGCCAGAAGGAAGTGGAGAAACCATAAGAGATCATGGTTATTAAAGTGGCAAAGCGATTGGGGCTCTGTCTAGGTGATTAGGCGAATAAGCGGCGCTTAGGCGGCAATAAAGCGACCAAAGCGGTTTAGTCAATATTTTTAATATAACTATTTTTAAACTACTTTTTAATACAAATACTTTTTATAATAAAATAAAGTACTAAACAAACATTCAATAATCACATTCATAAAAATAAAAATAAAAAACATGAGGCGGTGTGCTCTTTCCCTTTCATTATACAGCCACACGTAATTCTCACTGTTATATCCATGCATTTATAAAACTTAAGCAGGTGCTCTCTCTCGGTCATTGCCAGCATCTTGTACGTCAGTACCAGATCAGCTGGATTGTAAAATCTGTGTCGGAAAACATGGTCAGAGAACTCTCAAGATCTCACGAAATAATCTCTCTTTTTCCATTTAGTGAGACAAGAAATGTGCTTATAGCACATAGAATCTCAAGCCTTAACTCTCGAATTGTAACTTGATAATTGGTCATCATTTGAACTTCATAATTCGGACTATGAAGATGTGTAATGAATTATACATGTTTGAATTTTGATTTGAGCATTATGTATGGAGATATGATGTGTACAATAGACAATGTCAAGGTTTCACTTCTACATAGTGGTTTTTCACTTGGGGTCTGAAGTGAAACTCACATTTACAATATTTTCTTCTTAAACCTAAGGTCACCAGTGTTAAGAGGGCTGGAATAGGCTGAACAGCAAGCTTCGGCCCCAAATGACCCCTAATACACCCCTCAAGTTGAGGAAAAAAATCCTACCAACCAACTCTCTTGTTTGAGTTAATGAGATGAACCTCAAGATTGAGATCTTGAACCATGTCGAAAAATAGTGGGATTGGTGTGATCTATCATACTTATTTGATCATCCGATCTGGTGCTATTGTTAGGTCTTCTCAGCTGATCAAACAAAGATCTGGGGCAATCCAGATTTGTATCTGGTGGGAACCATCAACCTTTGATACTAACAATTGAACTGTCACTTTTAAGGAACCAAAAGTTTGGTTATTGGTTGATTAATTAGTTCAGTTGGACCTTGTGAGGTCAATGATGGTGTAAATTTATCATGGATGCATTTTGTTAAAACTTCTGCAGATTGTTCTTGGCATAAAGCTTGGAATGAAACCAGAGGAGGCAATCTCAAAAGTTAGAACTCTTTCTGATGTTGAGGGATTGTGTGTATCTTTTGCTGGTACTCGTAACTCATCAGACGCTCTCCTTGCAGTCAAGGTATTTATCAATTTCTGCCTCTTATTTTCTTTTGATTGCTTGAAATATTCTATATTTAAAGTCATTTTGATTTATCAATTGGTCATTGTTCTACAAAAATTGAACTGATTTCTTGCTTCTTGAACTTTTCTAGTTTGGAACTTTGAATCTGATGATGATTTGTGAAATTTAATTGGAGCTATATGTCTGTACCAAGTGTCAACATTTGACATCTCACTCCAGTGGAAACATCATATGTAGGCACCCAAGTTTCATTGCTTGAGTGAGCATTGCAGTGGAATAGAAGTAATTGAAAACATAAAGACGATGATGAATGTTGGGGCTGGTCTGTGAATAGTCCTTAAGGCTGTGTATGGTTGACAAAGAGATGACTAGAAATGACAAGAACAAAACCACTTTGTTGTACTAATTTTCCATAGCTTGAAAGTTGAAAAGTTTTCATGATATTTGGTTGGACAATGGAGATGGGAGGTTTTTCTGACAGTTCTAAAATCATGTCTTGGGAATGGTGCAAATGTGATGCATAATGCCCAAAAAAGTCTTTTAGTTGCAGTTTTGTAATATTTTCTCATGCAAGTACCTTTTTCCTTTCTTTTCATTTCAATGTTTCATGGCTACTCATCATTTGCCAACCAAGCACAGCCTAAAAGAAAAATAAGAAAAAGGCAGAAGAAAACAATAACTGATACAGCAAGGATTGATGAACATTCTCAGGGTTGTATATGTAGTAGATTTAGTTCAAAGTTCAGACTAGTTTCATTAACTCGATTTCGTATGTGACTGACCCCCATAATACTTTGTCAAGTCCTATTAACAAGTTGAACTCAGAAATACCTATCTATATAGGTTATACTGATAGCGAGGATAATTAATCTTACGAGCTAAGAAGTCACCTAATTATCCAAAGAGCTAAATGGAATTGGGGAATAAAATGTGTTGGAAATGTTCTCAGTTACCCTCTGAACAATAATAAAGCCTATAAAACCCTGGAACTTTTATGGACTCTCTGGTCAGAGAGTGTCCTTGTGTTGACTCATTTCTCCAATACTTTGACATTACAACTCAACAATACGTGACCCGTGAAGTTGACATTTGAGACTGACAAAATTCATATTCAATGCAAATGGAATGCCAGTAGTTCTTCATCCTCTTTTTCACCCCGGTGTCTGCTCTTTGCTTTTAAGAAAACAATGGCTTCATTATGCTGAACAATTGATATTGCAATTTCAGAAACATAAGGGGTTGTCTTGGCTGAGTCCTCTAATAGATATTCTCATTACTTTTGGTGGTGTTCTATGTATCCGTGTATCTTCATCTTTGTTCATGGATGGCTTTTGTTCTTACAGGAATTCTTGAATGAGGAGCCATATACAGCTGAAGCTATTGAGAAAATCACAGAGAAAAATCTTGCTTCAGTCTTGGGCAATAATCCAACCTCTTTAGATGTGCTACGAGCTGCCAAGCACTTCATGTTATTTCAGGTATTTCTTTGTTTATGAGCCTGTTCAATAAAATGTGGTGATTTTATATTCCTTGTAAGTATTAATTCCTTTACTTTCCCTTGTGGGTGGCATGAACCCCAAATAAGTTCCCTCTTTTGGTTTGTGCAAGGTGATATTTCTTTTTAATGAAGTCTCTTATTGGTCCTTTCACATTTTAATGGCTGCATAACATAGTTGTCAGGGTGTCACCTAGGCATGGTTGCCTTTGTCTTGTTGTTGGGTTTGCCTTGCATCTATGCCATCCAAGTAGGGGTGCAAGTTTGGCCCTGACATAAGCCCGCCCTGAGCCCGAATAGGGCTTGGGCTAAAGATTTTGGCCCTAAGGGCAGGTTAGGGCCAAAATATTCTAGCCCTGAACTAGGGCCAAGGGCGGGCCTGGGATTACTCTCTGGCCCACCCAACCCATCCCAGCCCGGCCCTGATTTTGGCCCAATCTTGACTCTAATTTTGGCTCTAGTCTTAATGTTAATTTGACCCTGATCATGTATTAGATTTTTACCCTAATCTTCACATTAACATTGATATAACTATAAGTCTCGACTTTTACCTTCAGTCATTTTGATCATATTAGACTATGAGTTCACTTTTTATATTATTTTTAAGATAATTTTTATTTTTCGAACCAAGTCATTTGTAGTTCCAAAAAATCATTGATTTTATTTTTGGGCTAAGATAAGATTAACATAAGTATATAGAGAATTAATATCTAACAAATCTACACCCCAACTTCTCATCATGAATATTGACATCTTTCTTTTGTCTCCAATGTGATATTTTAGGAAGAAAAAAAAAAAATAAAAAACTTATTAAGGATAGATAGCTATGTTTGTAACTAAAATATAATTTTCTTTAACTACGAAAAAAATATCAATACTAAATTATCGTTGATTTACTTGTTAACAAAGTTTTGAATATGACTTCTTTTTTTTTTGTTGAATAAGGATATCAATGGGAGGGGTTTTCAATTTCCATCACCGAAGTAATATGAGAGGTTTTCAATTTCCATCATCAAAGCAATGAGAGAATTTCGGAGATCAATATAGAATTATGGAGTATGAATTTATTTATGTTTAAAGCAACACTATCAACTTATTGACTATTTTATCATTTTGTATGAGCTTGAATCATCTTATATTTCTATAAAATTTATTTTTAATTTACTTATGATACTTTTTATTATTATTATTATTAATTTTTTATTTTTTTAAATTTTTTTTTTTTTATGAATTTACATTTGATATTTTAGGTCCAAGGATTGGACCAATTAAGGCTAGGGGGGGGCCAAGGGGCTAATCCAGGACGGGGAACGGGTCGGGAATCGGCCAATCAAGGCTAATCGTTAGGGGAACATCCGACCCGCCCAATAGGGCAATTAGGAGGGCTAGGCCAAACAAAACTTCCCGAACAGGTCGGGCGGGAAGGGAGATAGAACATATAGGGTTGGGCTTGGGATTGCAAAAGCCCGGCCCAGTTGTAGCCCTACATCCAGGTGGCTTGGCCCCCCCCACCTAACACCTTGGTTGCATTGTTGCAGTGACAATCATGCTTAATAGAGTACTTTAGTTTCATACTTTAAATGCATATTTTACTTTTCCTTTTTCTTACAATATCTTCATTAATATACATCAGGGAAGCGATGGCCATCAGTTTGCTTTCCAATGCTACTTGATTATCAAAAATATTTGGCTATTTTTCTTATACATAAAAGAGAAATTTTATTGGAATGAAGAGGAAGAATACAATTGTGGATATTATCTGCCCTCTTGTTTTTAATTATGAAGAGTTTCAAATTGTCCACAAACAAATCATTCATACATCTAAAGAAATTTGTATTGTAAGTTGGTAACATATATGGAAATTTCGTTTCTGAAAGCATTTGATCATTTAACTGCTAATCCAAGATTTATTGGTCATAAACTTTCTTCACTGTAGTGTAATTATCATTGATGTTTCTGTTCCAGCGAGCTTCCCATGTATACTCTGAAGCTAAGCGTGTTCATGCTTTCAAAGACACTGTTTCAGCAAATTTGAGGTGTGTTGTATTTTAACTCTAGTAACCTAGTGCATTTTCTTAATTCTGTTGACACACTGTCACATTCCTGTTTGTTTATCAAGAAGTCTGCAGACACTCAGTTATGCTCTAGGAATAATATTACTTAACAAAATTTTGAAAACCTCGTATTTGGCATATTCAAGTTATTAAAAAAAAAAGGCACTAATGAGGACCAAGGAGATAGTCTTAGGCCTTGTCTTTTTCAAAATTCTGACTCCTTGGCTTCTGTATGTAGTGACGAGGACAAGTTAACAAAGCTTGGTGATCTCATGAATGAAAGCCATCACAGCTGCAGTGTGCTATATGATTGTAGGTAAGTGCCCAATTTCTACTTATTTGCATTACTGGAATGATATAAAGGCAACTACAAACCTACAATGCCTTGAATGGTCTTGGCACTTGGCTGTGCCTTGTGGAAGGATGATATGGCAATTTTGCATTGGTATCTGGGGAATGTTTTGGATTGTCAGTGAGTGCAGACCGTAAGACCTCCACCTCTGTATAAAATCATCTAGTCATGTGAAGAGATTTTGTATGATGAATGCAACCTAGGAAAGAATGTATTGGTTGCACACAGGCATTTATGACCTTGTAGTCCAGTTAATGGGACATGAGTAAGCTTCTTTCAACCAATCAGTATTTCGAGTAAGTGTTGGGGAAGATGGCTGGAGACAGAGAGAGACTAATAGAATGGAATGTTGAACTGCTGACATGATTATACTCTTCCTTGGGCTTGGGACTAATAGAATGGAAGTTTTAACTCCATTCATCTATATATGCATGAATATTCTTTTTGTTGGACTTATAAATGCATTAGTACATACCCAGCATTTACTGCCATGTCTTTTTCTTGCTTCTTGATTATTACTGTATAAAAATGATTAGTCGAGGATAAAATTCTTTGTACTACTTACAGCAAAATTTAGTTCCTGCAACAAAAGGTTCACTTTGCTTCAATATCTTCTGCTAGCTAATTCCTTGCTAATAATTGGCTTCCATCCTCCATTCATTTTCTATTCTTTTTTCTTTGGTTCTATAATTAGCTGCCCAGAGTTGGAAGAACTTATAAAGGCTTGCCGGAATAATGGAGCATTTGGAGCAAGGCTTACAGGAGCAGGATGGGGTGGATGTGCTGTAGTGTTGGTGAAGGAGAATGTGGTCCCACAATTTATCCTCAACTTAAAGGTAATTCATGGGTTCCCAGACTAGCAAACTATGTGCAGAATCTCTCTCTACTGTTCTCATTTTGAATTTTAAATGCTTGTCTGTTTCAGGAGTCATTTTATCAGTCAAGGATTGAAAAGGGTATCATCAATAAGAATGATCTTGGCCTGTATGTCTTCGCTTCCAAACCGTCCAGTGGCGCTGCAATATTTAAGTTCTAGTTCCTTTCTTTCACTGTCTCTCTCTGTAGGAATCAGATTGTAAGAACCCCAACTGGCTTCACATGGGAAATGCAATGATCTGGCATTTCTTATCGGTTGAAGTGGATAAATTATGCCTGTACATTGTGATCCTTGGGGAGTATGGATGAACAGTAAATAAGTAGTTCTTGTAATTCTGCTTCCCTTAAACTGTAACCGAGACTGGTGTTTCTATCCGCTTATGTGTTGCAAGTACATTCAGCATTAAAACCCAAAAGGGTGAGGTGGGTTGAATGCTCTTTATACTTACAGGTTCTGTTAGGGCAACTGGGCAAGGCTTCTGGTTTGGCCGTAACATAATTGGAGAAACGTAAATGGGGGCTGTATTGGTGGTATCATGTGCTTTTTGACCTTTCTTGAAACTCCTTTTCTTATAATGTAATCTCTCCTGCATAGAGCTTTGCTCGGTAGCTCTTCACTTCTCAGGTTTCTTATGAATAAATATATATTTACCCAAAAAAAAAAAACTCTCCTGCATAGAAAACGTTACCATATGAACTTTATGTGTGGGTGGGAGATCAAGTGACCAATTTAAACCAAAACATGAGGACTGGAGAACCAAAGAAAACAAGAACTGGGGATCCTCAGTGTCTGGGCTGGGCTTGGACCCAAAAGACCATCCAAATATATTTGGGCTTGTTCTGATGTGCGTCAGAGGTTCTATCACAGTTGCTGTGAATTGTGAATGCTTATGACTCTTGACTCTTTGGGGGGCGTCTATTGATTGTGCTCATCCAGGCTGGTCCGTGCTTCATCCCACCAATTCACGAGTCCGGATCAGCGAACCCGACGGGGAGCACTTTGTGCTCCGTGATGCTTCCTGACTACAAAAATCAGTGGGGCCCACGGTGAAAAATACTTTTTGGAAAAAAAAATTAAAAAAAAAATTTTTTCACCAGTGGGACCCACTGGTTTTTGTGGTCAGGAAGCCATGGGGGAGCACTCTGTGCTTCTCCCGACGGGGAGAAGATCCAGATTCCCAAATCACACCTTCAATTTGGTTTCAAGTTTCAACTATAAGACTTTGGCTTTTACCAAAAAGAAAAACAAAATGGTTTTGGCAAATAGTACTATATGGCTAAGATCTGTCCGATGGCTTCTTGATCTATGTAATTAGGTGGCTTCATGCTCCGCTTGCTCTTTTGAATACATCATCTTTGCACCCAAAAAAACAGGATGAGTTTCAGCTCTTTTTCATTTAAAAAAGAAAAAAGAAAATGCTTACTACATGACATACCCATTGGCACATTTTACATGATTGATCATAACAAACCTTATTAGAAATCTTGTGTAAATTTTTTGTTTGCCCTATTTCTGCATTGTTTTAATTGATATATTCATTTAAAACTAAGCTATTCTAGCAAAAAAAAAAATGAAGGAAATCTTGTATCTCATGGTTAAATTTGAGATATTGGGGTGAATTGAAATACAACACACCTGTAATAGAAGGTTTGTTGGAGATATCAGTCTAGTAGACTAATTACTTATAATGAGATTTCAGTTTTGGTTTTTCTAATTTCTATGTAGATATTCATTTTTTTATTATAGAAAGTTTTTTTTTCCTCCCTTTTTTCCTGTTTCCATTGATGAAAATTTGTCATTTTCTTGGTTTTCAGAAAAGAGATTGGCTTAGTAAGAAAAGAGATTTTGAATTCTGCATTCTTTTTGAAGGACTCTTAAAATTTATCCTGGTGGTCTAATTGGTTTTGAGGGAAGAAATTTTTCTTGGTTTGTATGGCAAATTCGCAGGATGGATAGTGATGCTATTGGTTATGGCGGAAAATTGTCGAAAGAGAGGCGTGAAAATCCATTGATTGTGAAGAACGTAGACAGTTTCAAGAATGAAAAGAAAATATCTAAAATGAGTTCTTAATGCATTTCCTCATTTTTTTTTGTTCTTTAAGTATTTTCCGAAATCCTTTCCCTAACTAGTAAAAGATTAAAATAGATAAAAGAGAGTAATTACAATATAAGGCAACTAGACAACAACCAATTTCCTAAAACAACCTTATTAAGTGAACTCTAACATGTTTCCTTTTTTGTTTCTTTTATTCTTTTTTGTTGGTTGAGGTCAGAGGTGGGGAGGGATTGGGGGTGTTTCTTCCTTATCTGCCTCATTGTGACTCATTGAGAATTGTTCTATTCTTTGTAATGCCTGATCACTCATTCATCTCTACAACTGATCCAATTCTGTGTTAGGCCTTGATCTAACTGTTTTTTTTTTCTTTTTCCCTACATTTTCATTTTATGAACTATGTGACAAATTAGTGTAAAAATTCCCCCAAAAATTCCGATACATAAGCAAGCTGGCAATACAATGGTAGTTCATGTTTTTTTTTAATTGATTCACTATTTTGTTGTTACAATTCCTCCACAGGCATGGCTAATTTCGTACAAAATACTGAAGAGAGGATGTATTATCAATGCAACTAATACATAAAAGAGCCTTAGAGTCTCAAAGTTCATAAGATGAAATACTCTCTTTTTTAAGATAAAGGCCTTTGTTGGAGGGCGAAACGCCCAATTCACAGTGTTGGCAATCATCTTGTTGAGGAGGCCAGCCATCCCAAAAACCCAAAGTTCAAATCGAACCCAAACCCCGACCCCAACTTCACCAGCAATCCTACCAGCTCTCGTTTACAGCAACTCCACCCAGAAGAAAGGTTAAATGCCAAAGAAGACACACAGCAAGAAAGCGGAAAGGGAAACTAAGAGTTAAAGAAATAAGAAGTTACAAGATCAACATTAAGATGAGAACAAAAAACCCAGCAAAACTAAGCGAGATTGAGGTGTATCTGATGAAGGTTCTCCAGCTTCATGGAGCTAGACGCTTGATATCTCCTACTGGTTTCCAATTGCGTGTTGTACATTTTATTAAGAAATTATATACAGTCAGAATCACCAATTTTACCCAAGAAATGAAATCACCAAGAAAACAGGTAAAAAGTTTCATTATATTTTAGAGCTAGCTTGTTGTGTTGTGACGACAGGGCTTCACTTTAGAAGACAAGATGTTCCGATCGAGATGGCTGCACAACCGTAGTTCCCCTCGTGCATGGGGAATGGCAACCAATCTAAACATGTAGTGGCAAATTAATCTCATCCCACATTAGATTTGTAGTAACCAAATTCATTTATTTTTCCAACAGATTCAAGAACTCTGTTCAAGCAGGCCAAACAGCATAAAATAGAAAACAGACATACAGAAAAGTGAAGCGACTTCTTGCGTTTATTTAGCCTGAGATAGTGGCCACCATCAAGAATTTGCCACATAATTTAAAGGAAAGCCATTAAAACACAATCCGATTGACCACCAAGCACTTTCTCTAAAAGCCACCAAAATTCCTTAATGACAACAACTACTCACTGAGATAGTGGCCACCATCAAGTATTTGCAACCATTTGCTCATGTGTATGATAAAATGTACCTTCTTCATCTGATGCAGATGCATTCCCATCCTCTAAGGCATTGGATTTTCCTTCCTCAACCTGTTTCTGTTTACCTGACGATGCGTAATTCTTCCTTCTAACCTCCCTCCGATGTGCCCTCTCAGCCAGTTTCAGGTCTTTAAAGCCCTGCTCAAACTTGGCTTCATCCTCAGGTGAGAAGAATACCACATCCATTCCCCCAAGCTCTTCATACATCTTCTCAATCTTGGCCTTCCAAAACAACCCCACTTCCGTATCCATCTTCTGATAAGGTGTCTTCAGGAGGTACTCATCAATTCCACCTGCCTTGTCAATGCAGCGGAGTGCATGGGTAGTGACCTTGACACGAATGTGTCGGTCAAGTATGTAACTGAAGAGTCTCTTCTCTTGTACATTTGGCTTCCAATTTCGCCTTGACCTGTCCCCAACATCACAGGCAAAATTATAATTACAATTCTGGAACCCAACTTTATCAGAAAAATACCGAAGGCTTAAATTAACATTATGGTCCCCCTTCTAGTTCTAAAAAATATCCACTATACTACTTTTTGATTAATGAAGGATTCCTCCATCAGTTGTGCAGCAAATAAACTTTATTGACACAGAGAATAAATGAGGTAGCTCAAATGGGGGCGAAAAAAGGCCACTCATGCTTTCTGTGTCACTCAAGCAGCTAGCATTTTTATCAAAATCCTTGAAAAGTCATCATCTAAATTAAGAAACAACATAACACACTCGAAATTCGACAATGGGCACCATTCAAATGAACAAACTCAGCAAGTCACCTATCTGATTACAATCTGGGTTGGCCTCATCATCTCTCCACGGGTTAAGAAGAGCTGCTAAACAAACAGGCATTGAACATTGTCCCTGACGGGGTAACCCCTACAGCATCATCCTCAAGGTTTGAATCTGAACCCTGCCATCCTCACCAAAACCTCACAACCCAGCTTTCCACACAATGTGTATATATATAAAGCGTAAATCATCACTGAGCCATTATTAAGTACAAAGAATAATTAATGCCTCGTCATCAATGGAACATATGTTGCATCCATGCATAGACAGCCAACAAAGGTGAAGGAACACCGCTTTTATAATTTAGGCAAGGTGTTCTCACAAAGTTGATGACATATCAATATTTTAAGTCAGAAACAGAAATTCCTTACAGATGAATCTGATCCTGCTAGTCAATTGCATATCAACGGTATATATTCATCTGGGGTTTGAAACCCCAATGCAAGAAATAACATACAAAAAGACAGCTAAGAAACATATGGAGCTTTCAGCACTCATAATTCAAACTTCATGCAACTAAAACTAGGAAAAATAAAAGTAGAGTATAAACTAACTTGTTCCCCCCATCTTCGCTGACCTTGTTGCCAAATTGGATGTGACGACCAGCATAAATCCCTCTCTTGGCTCTCCCCATTACGACCTTGCTATCTGGAAGACATTTCTTCAGTGATTCCTTCACTCCTGGTGCCAAGTTCTCCTCCCCAACCTTCCGAACTATTTTCTTAAATAACTCATTACATCTGAACGACATTTTTCCCTTTTTAGAGATGTTTTACAGATTTGATCATATCAATCACTTCTGTAGCCAATGAACAAAAGAACTTCTTCAGGTTTTCAGACACAACACTCTTACATGAAACAACAATGAAAATATACCTCAACAAATATTGCAAGCAATTATCAGTACAAGTTCCAAAATTGTTGTCAAGAAAAACCCAAATAATTCAGAATTAACCAGTCAATATACTTGGCAAAAGAAAAGAAAAATATCAATCTCTATGCTCCCAAACACCGACAGAACCAGTGTCCACCAGAGCTTAACACAATTTACAAATCAACAGCATATAATTAAAAAAATTAATTAAATCAGAGATGAATCAGATTCAAATAAGAATCAGAAACTATTAAAAAATTAATAATATGCAGAAAATTCAGTTTGGCCGAACCAGATTGCAAGAGACATGTAAATTAAATCAACAGCAGAAGCTTAATCCAACATTTAATCATCCAATCAGTCAATAATTAGGTCTAATTCAACACAAATTACAAACAAAAAGAAATAAATCCAATCTGGCAGAACCACATTGCACGCATATGTATATTGGATTCAACAGAGAAATAAATCAGAGTAATAATCGAGTAAATAAATGCCAAGAACTAAATCTATAAGCCTCAAATAACCTTTGCAGGAGAATACTACAAAAAACCTCTCGAAATTTCTCCAAGAACCGACCGTAACCTAACAATGAAAATGTAAAGATATAGGTAACTACGATACCTGTTCAATGCATTAATCGAACATCGATCTAGATGTCACCATGAAACACGATAGAACAGAGCCTTGAAACCGCCGGAATCTGAAAACCCAAAGAAATACAAAAGAAGAGAGGCAAGGAGCCCTAGGTCGCACCCTGCGATCTTGACCCGATGATAATAAGAACGAACCACAATACAACTTCAGACCAAACCAATAGCAAAATAAAAACAACCACGGTTCAACCGTTCAAATATTTCAAAGGTCAATTACTGAATTACCCTTTCAGTACACTTTAATCCTTTATGCTTAGAAATCCGTAGGACCAAAAGAGTATCCCACCCATGCTTTACAAATGGGTAATTTTTATGTAGATCCCTGAAGTTTGGTATATGTCATTTTCACTCCAAAATACATAGACTTTACATTTGTCACCTCTCTGATATTGAAAAAATTGAAATTATTGAAATTTAACCAAAGACAGGAAGTCTTTCACACCACAGGGAATCAAGCCGGTTGGGTTTCCAGTGGTGGTGAGTAATTTTTGGTGAAGTCCTTCATGTCCCATTTACTCAACTCAACCAATTTCTGTCGAAGGTTCAAATAGGGTTTAAGTCAAGGTGTATTGAGTCATTTTAACACATAAGGGTATTTTGGTCATATTTTAAAATTTATTTAATTCTAGGACATATCTTCGTGGCAAAGTGGGGGTGTGCATATAAAAAATTGGGGGAAAAAAATTAAGGACAATTTGGTTATAAAATTGATAATTTATCATTAAATTGACTTTTTTTGATACTACAGCGAGGCAACTGCAAAATCTCAACTTTTTTGAACTAAAAATGACATGGCTGATACTGGTTATGATTGACATGTAATGTAGGGCTCTTTCTCAAATAGTTGGTCTCACCACTTCAGACGCTGCTTGGAATTCCCTTGAACGGATTTATTTCTCCCAATCTCAAACCCGCATAATGCAATTGAAATACCAAATCTTGCAAATTCGCAAAGGTCACTCTTCTATGACCGCCGCTCACTCAATTTCTAATGCTGAAATTGTTAACTTGAAATCTGTGAAAGAACTTTTAAGGCTGCAGGGGCTTCACCTCAGAAAAAAATTTCTATCTGAACTCAACAACAATTGAATGATACATGAATATGATAAGATCAGAATGCACTCATAGAATAGCTATTTCTTGAATAATTTAACATACAGAATACAAGAATTTGGGGGGAGAAAGGGGATGTGTGTTTCAACTGTCCTGAAAAGCTAATACCTATCATTTAATTATCAAATTATAACACTGAGTGAATTTTGGCTTTCAAAATGATGAAAACACTCAAATATGGGTTGTCCGATACTAAAGTGGTTCATAATTTTATTTTTTTTTCAAATAAAAAACACATTGCATTACTGAATAATCAAGTCACAAAGTTCCTCATTTGGTATGAGTCTCATTTCACTTGCATTGTATTAGTCATGAGTCTCAATAGATCTAGTTGCAAGATAGTTAAAAGAGTCTAGCATGGATGTGGACTAATGGTTACAAACAACTACACTAGGCAGTCTAGTTTTAATTTCTACCAAATCAGCAATTAAATGTATAGGCCGCTGTCTTTGGGGAGGGTTATGGAATAGGTAGCTAGTTGCCTCCTCGTTAACCCAACATTCCTGGATATGATTTCTGTGTTGCATGACTTCCCTTATTGCCTTTATTATTGCTTCCTCCAAGTTTCTCTTTTTCAAGTAATCTCTCATTGCAACCAAGATCTTTCCTTGTTCCATAATTCCTGCACTCCAACCTGCTATGTCTAGTGATTTGTTATATATCACTGCACAAAGAAAAATAACAGAATTATAATGTGGTTTTAAGCACCCAATTTTATTTGTTTTGCCTATATTTTCTTCATCTCCAGTCATGAACGGTGATATTTTCATATCAAGGAGCCACTTATCAACATTCTTAATTAATCTGAGGGGGTTGAGTTTTATTTTTTCATGGTTGCCTTGTTTCTTTCTGTCCATTTCATATGAAGTAACAGGTAGTTATGAAGGCTGAAAAGAACCACTGTTTTTTGTGTGCATCATGTTGAAAACTCGCAATGAGTTCATTGCACAAGTGCAAGATGGATCTTTGAGTTAGATGTTCCGTCGAATTATCCAAGACTGGTAAAGTCTCTTGGTCCACTCAACACGAGATGAAGATGTGCCACTAAGATTATCAGAATAATCGTTAACATAGTTCACGAATGTCAAGAATTTCTGTCCGAGAGAACGGTGGCTCTAACTGTGTTTCAACTCCTCAAAACGCCAATACCTATAATGTTTTGAGTTTCGGATGTATTGACAGCTTCCAGAAAAATTTCCACCAATTTGTGAAGTCATTGTTCAATGTGGCATATTTGAACTTCACTAATTCCCCCTGCTAGTTTGGAGGTAAAATCACCGCCGGTGATATGCGGGATGTCCAGCCATCCTGTGACATAATTTATTATCCGAATATCCTCATTTATTTGATGTTGCTTCTATCTTTCGCACTTTGGTTATTTCTTCTCTATGCTTTTAGAGGAAGCTACTCGTACAGTACAGTAATAAGACATTATCTAGTTCATTTGTTTAACCTTATTATATTATCAACATTAAAGAAATTGATAAGAAATTTTCACATATAAGTCATTTTCTTTTTCATTGAAAATAGGGTGCACCGACTTGAAATCAAAGACCCCTCTACACTTAATAACATAACTAACTGACCTAAAATATAATTTTATTTTTTTACCCTTACTCAACATACCATAGAAGATGGAAAACAACGTTCATGTTAAAAATTCTAGGGATAATTATATGATTCTCAGCTCTTAGCTAAATATTATTCTCTATGGTTAATCAATTAGTCATTCTAATTATATATAATAAAAAATAGTCTAATAGACTAATATCTTCAGAAAATTAGAAGAAACTTCGGAGTAGAAAACTTTACTTAAAATTTTCATGTTATGAGTGAGTTGTATATCAATTGACTCCAGTATCTCAAACTTAACCATAAACCTTGTTAAAGATTACCTTCTATTTTACTAGAATAACTTAGTTTTGAATGGATACATCAACTAAAACATTGTAGAAATAAGGCTAACAAGTACTTTACAAGATTTTATAGGAAGGTTTGTTATGTTCAATCATGTAAATTGTGCGAAGAAGCATCATACTTTTTCTGGGTATCTCATGCGGTAAGCACCTTTTTCCTTTATTTTTTTTTCAAAAGAAAAAAAGGTTTTACCGTGAATTGGTTTGGCTTTTTTGCATGCTTGTTATAACGAAATTGTTTGGGACACTGTCAAGCTGAGATTTTGGACCATCAGATCCGAAATCTCTGATGGTCCAAAATCTCGGTCGAAATTGAATCTAATTCAACGGTCGAGATCGAATTTCAATATGACTGCCCATGGTATTTGGCTTGATGGTCATGCGCATTAAATGCGCAAAACCCAAGCAAAGTCCTTGTTATACCAAGCCAGTCCTTTGCATCTAGCACAGATTTGAAAGGATCATCCAATCAAAATCCTCTACTGGTTCAGAAAGATAGATATATCTAGCTTATCTTTGATGTGTTCAATTAAAAATATCAGGTTTTGGTTCATATCATAGAGGGCTTCAATATATATATATATATATATATATATACTCAAATGAATCAAAAGGGAATGCGGGAGAATCAATGACCAAAATTGACTTTGCCATGTTTCACAAACTAATTCTTAATCTATTTACAGAAACTCATTCCAAGAAAGTTGATGGACGAGATGTTCTTTTATTCCACATTTATTCTTAAAATTAAATCCATAAGACATCCAATTTTATTTGGAATGCATAAGAAGAGATGGGTACTGAAGCATAATCACTAACACTTATCCTCTAAGAACAGAAGGGACTTAATTTTTCAATACAAGTGATAAACAGTTCTATTTAGTGGAATGTCTGCAAAAAGTATCGCATCCAATGAAACTTCAAACTTCTTTGGTTCATTGAAAAATCCGAAATTGGTATCTTACAAGATTCGAAATCCAGATAATAATTTTTGAAAACTGGGCTATTTTTATAGAATGTCTCTTTAAAGTTAAAGTGGAATCCATCCTTTGTTTTTTCGTTTCCATTCACCGGACTCTTCCGTTCATCTATTTTGTCCGGATCCTCCTTTCTTCCGAACAAAGGGGGGGGTAAGGGCTCTCAATGGATCCCTCCTCTCCTTTTACCCCGAGGTTCTTTCAGTTTCTAATCAAATAAAATTAACTTCAAACTTCTTTGGTTCATTTCCTTTTCTCTTTTGTAAGCTGCACGGATAGATTTCACAAATAATCATTAAGAACGTATTCTAAAATTAACAATCATTCAAGTGTTAAAATTTGACTTGAAAAATATCAATGAGTGTTTTAATTTAAATTAGTTGCAACTGTCTTTATATTTTCTGACTTAATTCACATGAAATTTTTGTTAAGAACCAAAAGAGATGATATATTTGATTTATTTATCTAATTTGATAGTAAGATTAAGATTATAGGAATAATTACATGATTTTCTATGCTTAAGTCTATCATCAACTAATTCTACAAAATTAGAGAAAATTTTACCGAAAATTTTCTTGTTTTATACATGTAATATGTCAATTGGCTCCAATATCTCAAAATATTTCTCAAAAAAAGAAAGTTACATGGATAACTAAAACCGCCATTCTATTTTTAATTTTATTTTTTGATAGTAAATTATAAAATATGACTTTTATAATGCAAAAAAAAATAAAAAAAAAATAAAGGACTTATCACGTAAAATGTGCTAACAAAGAATTTATCTTTTGAATGCATCATCTAATAAGCATTATCTCCAAAATCGAGCCTAGTCCAATTGTGCAAGTTTAAATTGTCATTTTTATTGTGGTTGAAAATTCTTCAATTTTTACTACAAAATTTATTTATTTTTTTCAAATTTAGAGAGCATGGCCTTGATAGCAAGGCTGCTTAATTTTCATACCGATTGCAATAGTCGTGTTTTGTACCACTAAGGACTTGGCCCTTTGACAATGGCCAAAGCCTTTGATATGAGATTAGGGTTCGGTTCTTCCTGGTGGTATATATAATAGTTCATCCTTAATATATATAAAAGCACCAGTTCCAAAAAATGTAATCATATGCTCTGAGTAGGACGAGGCTTACCAAATAAAAAAGTTGTGGATAGGACAGATATTTTGTCTCTTGAATGGTCTCCTTGAAGTCTATAGTAGAGTCCCAAGTCCCATCATAGACACTTAATATTATTTATATAATATTATAGTACCCCATGGCCTGGTTAGACTAGGGTTTACAAACCACAACCGCAACCACGTCCGACTAGGTCCAGCTCGGTGCATGCACGTGATCCACACTTAGCTCTTTACCAGTATACACCTCACTTAGGAGCTATATATGTATATATAAACCATATAACCGCACTCCATCCGATGTGGCTATATAACTTTTCTTTTTTTTTTCTTCTTCCCTGGTAAAAGACTGCGAAATCTAGGTGCGGTAGAGATTTTCTTAAGCATTTCTCACTCCGTTGGTGGACATTTAAAACATTAAAATTGAAAGGTTAGGATTAAATGGGCATTTTCTATTTGTGGTAGAGATTAAATGGACATTTAATGTATAGAAACCTCGAACGTGCGATTTGATTGATTGTACAATGGTGCGATCTTAATGGTTGAAGCTGATCTGAGTCACCATCTTCATCCATCAACATCAACGCCTAACATTAACAATCCGAAAAATCCCATAGGAATTTTATATTTCCCATTATGCCCACCGATTCCTCTTTGACTTTGTGGCTGCGATGTTTGTAAAAGTGAAATGAAAAAAAAAAAAAAAAAAAAAAAAAATGTAAGCCCCACGTGTAAGGAGGTAAGGGAAATAATAATAATAATAATAATAAATTTTGTAGAAAAATATTAAATGAGGGGTATTTTTGTCATTTTACATTTTAAATATAAACATATTTAACTACGGCTAACGGTGTTAGTCTGCTTTGTGACCCACACATAATATATTGCATTAAAAGGACTCAGCATTAGTTTATGGTCCATTAGAAAAACTTACACGTAAAAATATAATCTCAACAAATATAAAAGATAAAATAGTACTAAATTATGCTCCATCCGATGTGGGACTAAACATGGATTCATCGTCCCATGTAGTGTTGTAAAAAAGCTTCTTGAGTATGGCTTCTACTTCCACCTCTAAAGGTTATAGCTTGTTTTTTATGAAGAGACAATCATAATCTAGTTCTGGAAAAGAAATGATATAGTTTTTTATATTAGAAAATAATGTCAGGTAAACAACCATCACAATTTTTTGTGACACTTGGATTAGGGTCTTGATACAAATATGTAGCTCTCTTCTCTCTATAATTGATTTTTGAAGATTGTTGGCGGTTCTGGGTTTTCTTCGCCTAAAGGGTTTTCCATGTAAAAATTTTGTGTGTTTCTATGTCTGATTTGTTTTTTCTTATTTGTGTGGCTACTCCTAGGATTTGATCTAATAGATATGTAGCAATTGTTAGAGTAATAGCAACAGCACCAACAGGGACAATAACATATATATTTTTTGTTTTATCAGAAATTTCATCTCCTCCACCTGGATGATGAGGAAAATTTTTACTTCAATTATATCTTACCTTGTCAAGTAATACGCGTTGAGACTCCATATAGACTTCAAGGAGACCATTTAACAGACAAAATATCCTGTCCTATCCATAACTTTTTTATTTTGTAAGTCTCGTTCTATTCAGAGCATTACTACATTTGGACTATTACATATACCACCAGGGAGAACTGAACCCTAATCTCATACCCAGAGGCTCTGGCCATTATCAAGGGGCCAACTCTTTGGTAGTACAAAACATGACTATTGTAATCGGGTATGAAAATTAAGCGGCCTTGTTATCAACGCATGCTCTCAAAATTTGAAATAAATAAATAAATTTTGTGATAAAAATTGAAGAATTTTCAACCACAATAAAAATGACAACTTAAACTTGATTTGCACACAAATTTTGCAGAGAATGCTTATTAGATGATGCATTCAAAAGCTAAGTTGTTTGTTAGCACATTTTACGTGATAAGTCATTTATTTATTTATTTATTTTAATTTTTTTTATGCATTATAAAAATCATATTTTATAATTTACTATCACAATAAAAATAGAATGGCGGTTTTAGTTTTCCATGAATCTTTTTTTTTGGAGAAATATTTTGAGATATTGGAGCCAATTGACATATTACAGGTATAAAACCAGAAGAATTTCGGTAAAGTTTTTTTTTTTAATTTTGTAGAATTAGTTGATGATAGACTTAACTTAATTTTGTCCATCATTGGCCCACGTATATTAAGCCCCCCCAACTTAACTTTCAATCCTGGCTCCGCCACTGTCCCCCCTCCCCTAGTAAAAATTGATGATTAAACAATGATAGTGACAATGGACACTTTTCATGTCATTTGATTGAAATTCGTTCACAAATAATGTAGTCTCCATGCTCATTTGGGTCAAGTTTATCGTACAACAGTTCAGACCAGTTTGAACATTATTTCTCTTACTTCAGAGGAAGATCAATAGGAAAACTAAACATAAAAAATAATAATAATGGTAGGAGTGTTACCATTGGACTTGAAAGTGCAAAATAACTTACATAACTAATGCAAAGAGTTAGGCACCCATGCTAAGTGCCATTGACAAAAGGAAACAAATCAAATGCAACACGGAATTGAAGATGATGACGATAAAACCCCAAATTTTTTGCCAACTTCAGGCAACATTTATATGGTGTGGCCCATCAACTACATTATGTAACATGATAGCTTCACCTCAAGAAGTTAGGTACATCTTACATGATTAAGTCATTTATTCTCTTTTTCTGTATTGTAAAGGCAGCAATGTGTAATTTACTTTTATCACAATAGGAGAATTGTTGTGGTTTGCCATGTTGGTGGAGAGGGGTTACGTGTCTCTGGAGGAGGATCATGCCATTAGCTCGTTTACATCGAGATTTCTGCAGCAATCTTATGGTGCACTGGATCCGGGAGGGAGTTATTTTCAGTGCCCATTTTGTGGCCACGTTTTCCATAGCTTGAACGGTGCATAGACAGGCATGTTATCTCTCAGGCGCAGGGCTTTCGAGAAGCACATCGCTCTGTGACACCGACAGGCTATGATCAAGCTGTTTAGAGCATTCTTGATTTTTCTTGCCGGAAACCCTTCTCTAAGGAGAGAGGTGGCACTACGGCACTTTCCATCGTTTGCTGCAGCGTGAGAGCATTCTTGATAATTCTTGCGGGCGACCCTTCCATCAGGAGAGAGGTGTTACGGTGCTTTCCGTCGTTTGCTGCACACAAAACCTTTAGATGTAAATTTCAGTGAACAATTTTATTCTCGAAATGCTACTAGCTTCTGGTTGAGGGAATATCACAGTTGTGTTGGTCATATCAGTGAACCATCTTCTTGAGTTTTATTTCAAACACATATCATTTTGCCCTATCAGATCTGGATCTAGCATCTATAATTTATAAGTTCCATCCTAGCTAAAATTCATTTTTATTTCTGCATGTTTCAGCTTTCATAGTTGTAGGTGTTATTTATACTACATAAACGCCAACTACCGTAAGCAGTTCTACCGGCCAATCAAGATGATATCCATGATTTCCATGATATAATTCTTAAGAAAATTTTCACTTTGGGAACTGTTTTACATTGCCATATATCCATCCAGTTTATTGAGTTCATGGCATCCCAAGTATGCCCTTTAGATGTCGAAGGAGTTCTTTTTTTCTTCTTTTTCTTGGCTTCTTTCAAGTAATCTGTAGGCCGATTTGACTGAGAATCTACCATCAATGCTTGCACCCCAAACTTGAGAATCATGAGTAGGAAAAAGAGCAAGAGGTATCCTTAGTATTGCTTCAGTCTCATATGGTAAGAAAATCCTCTTAATCTTCTTTACTAACCATGTTCGGCTTTGGGGGTGGATTATATCCACTACCACCTCATTGTCACAGTCCTTCGGTTTTGAAGAGGTAACTCTAAAATTTCTCCAATCCCGGAACCAATTGTGCATTTTATATGTTTATTTGTAATCCGGTACCCACCTTCCAAAGTAGTCCTTGTTCTAAAACCTTTCTTTCTTCCAATATAATTTTTCATGCCCATGAAGGGTTGTTTCTTGAGTTTGATTCAATAAAAGAATACATGTTCAAAATTGATTTAATTTCTTCCCTTTCACTATTCTCAAGATTGAATGCAAACATCAAGTCCATACGATCATGGAGACATGACTTCATTTTGAAACATTGTATTCATTTATTGAAACTTGATTATAGTTTTTTATACATTTGAGTTTCATACATTTGACATTATCTTTATTTATGTCGTTCTTCATTTTATACAATCTCATAAACGAAATGAATGTGGTTTCATGATTGTTTTAAAACACTATTTAATGCTTACTATTTGGTCCCTTTAGAAAATGAAAAAACAAAATTATATTAAAAATTATAGGGATAATTATATGATTCTCAGAGATCATATTAAAAGTTCTAGGAATAATTAAATGATTCTCAGTTCATAGCTAAATATTCTTCTCTATGGTTAAACAATTTAGTCATTCTGATTATAAAAAAATTAGTATCTTCAAAAAATTAGAAAAAACTTTACCTAAAATTTTTCTCTTATAGGTGAGTTGCATATCAATTGACTCCAATATCTCAAACTTAACCGTAAACCTGATTGAAGATTACCTTCTATTTTATTAGAATAACTTAGTTTTGGATAAATATATCAACTAAAACATCGCATAAATAGGGCTAACAAGTACTTTACAACATTTTAGAAGAAGTTTTGTTATGCTCAATCATGTAAATCGTGCCAAGAAGCTGCACTCTTTTTAATATCTCATGTAGTAAGCATTTGCTTTCTTTATTTATGGGTAAATATTACTTACTATCTTTTTAGTTGGACAAATAACACTTACATCCCCTCTTACTTGAATAATATTACTTACCTCTCTTCTTACCTAGCAAATATATCAAACATCTCCATTAACTTTTACCGTTAAATATTTTATAAAACCCCAAAATACCCTTGACTAAAAATATTTTTTAATTTAAACCCTAAATTACCTTAATTACCCTAGCAACTAAAATATTAAATTATCCTCAATTAAAATAATTATTAAAAACCAAAATACCATACTTAAAACCCAAATTATCTTTAATTATTAAAGCCCAACCTACCCTCTCTTTTTTTTTCTTTCTTTTTTTTATTTTTTTAATTTTTTTTATCAAACAACTGAAAAAACACAAACTGCTTGATATCAAAATGCAATTTCAATACTAAATTATCAAAAGGGTATGTTTGGCTTTTAATAATTAAAGATAATTTGAACTTTAACTATGGTGTTTTGATTTTAACAATTATTTTAATTGAGGATAATTTAATATTTTAACTGTTAGAGTGATTAAGTAATTTAGGGTTTAAACTAAAAAATAAATTTTTAGCCAAGTGTAATTTGGGATTTTAGAAAATATTTAACGTTAAAAGTTAAATTTAACCGAGAAAATTATCAAAGGGGAGGTGTTTGATATAATTGCTAGGTAAGAGGGGACGTAAGTGATATTATCCAAGTAAGAGGAGATGTAAGTTCTACTTGTCCAGCTAAGAGGGGAGATAAGTGATATTTACCCATTAAAAAATCTTTAACCACAACAAAAGTAACAATTTAAACATGATATGCATGTAAATTTGTCAATTCAAATCATGGATTATTTATTAAAATCAAAACCATGCTGCTTAAATCATACCATAGATATGATATGACATAGCCATACCATTTGTTAAATGGTGTCATAAAGGTATAAACAAAATGATAGAAATGCACCATAACCATTTTGTACAAAATAAATGAATAAGGTAATGATATGACAAGCTTGTATTATTTGATATTTGGTATAGTAATGGTAGGAGGTAAATTTATTTGATATCTCACCAAATATAGATTTCTTATTGAACACCCTTAGTTAAAAGTGTTTTGTTTTGTTTTGAAAATTACTTGCTAAGGATTCTATATAGGAGAAAAATCTGTGCTAGGATCAAAGGAGTGTGGAAAACTTGGGCCTGAATTGGCCCATCTCACTTTAGGCCCAAGGTTTGATCTGGGCCTGAGTTGATTTGCACACAATTGCACTGGGCTCAATCTTGCAAAGAATGCTTATTACATGATGCATTCAAAAGACAAGCTGATTATTGGTACATCTTACATGATTAAGTCATTCATTCTCTTTTTCTGTATTGTAAAGGCAGTATTTTGTAATTACTTTTATCATACTGAAAATAAATCTTCTATGGTAATCATACTTTCTTGTGTATGTTCCTTTCTGAAGAAATATTTTGAGATATTGGAGCCAATTGACATACTTAATCTCCAAATGAAGACATTTATAGGTAAAGTTTTCTCTAATTTTGTACACATTCAACAAAAATTTCACGTGAATTAGGTCGGAAAATATTACATTGCTACGTTTGTGACTTGCATTAAAACACTCGTATTGAAATATTTCAAGTCAAAAACTTTTAGACATCTAAATAATTGGTAGATTTTTAGACCAGTTATGACTAAATTGGTTAGTTGTGAAATGTATGCAGCTTCACTCAAATTTGGGGTAGACAATATAAAGAGAAGTACCACTAGGGATGATGGTTAAGTGGTTCTAAGCTTACTCCAATGCAATTTGGTTGCCCCCATATCTCAGGTTTGAATCTCCTTTGCTACTCTGTTTCTTGCATTGAGTAGTTGTATGCTCTTTGACCTAGGCATATGATTACTATCGACTTATGTGGGCTATATTAGGACTCCATTGGGGCTACATAATACATTGATGGCGCCAGTGCTTGCGCTAGTAGTTCATAGGGCTAATGCTTGCATTGGTTGAACTCAAATTTCTAAACACTGTGTAGCAGGGGCACTAGGTCGCCATTACTACATCCCCTCTTTTGTTTATCCAAAACAAAAATACTAGAGAAAAGTAAATGAAAGAAAGAGATAAGTCACAATTTTTAAGTGACATTTATCACCAAAGATATAACTTAAATATCTTAAACATATTAAATTTGGAGCTTTTCAATGAACCAAATAAGTTTGAAATTTCACATGACAAATCTCCAAAGCATGCCACCAATTAAAACCGTTTACCACTTGTACTGAAAAATTAAGTCCCTCTTTTGCTGGAGTATAAATGTTATAGGTTACTTCTCACTACGAATCTTTTGTTACAGTCTACATAGATCTCAAGCAAGAAATCTAGAGACTTAATTTTGAGATGAAATGGTAGACTTATGGTCCATCATTTTCAGATTACACTGAATCATTAGAAATCCATTGAATCTAACTTTTTTGTTAAAACCCATTGACTCTAACTTAGTGAATGTGATCGTATACTTTGGAAATACTGTAATGTTTATGGTAATATTATTATTCACATTTTTCATCAATACATTTTGACAATTAGTGTTACTATTTAGAGCAAATTACACAGCACTCGCTATATTTGAAGCAAAACTCGTGACCACCTACTATTGCCTTATAAATTATAGTCACTCACATGTAAATTACAAGTTACCTACAATTAACCTTGTAGTTAAAATAGATTATGAAATTAACTAAATGCCTTTATATAGTATAATGACCAATTTACCCCATTTTAATTCTTTTATAGCTAATTCTTAGGTGGGTGAAGAATCTATCTACACCTCTGCACCACCACTGCCAAAAACCACCCTAACCCTCTCCTGCGGGCAGGCCGTAAACCTTCCTAGAGGCCTATACGTGATACGGTATTTTCTTCTAATAGGTGAACCTGTTCCTTCATTGCTAGCATTCACTATCTTGATGTTGAAGTCTTTAATACAAATTTTTTTCTCTGTTTGTCTTTCTTTCTCTTCTAATCTCTCATGTCTGCAAGCAACAAAGAAAGGGACCCACATCCCAGTAGATTTTTTTTCCCGCCAATCTCGACTTTGAATCTGGAACATAGATTTCCATCTTTTCCGATGGGTTTTAAGTTTTGAAATTTGCAGTTTGAACTAGAAATAGAAACGACGATTTCACTGTGAGCAAACAAGAGCCAACTATGTAATCAAAAGTGGAATTTTTTTTTGGCATTAAATTTTTCAAGGGCATGGTGGAGATTCTTTTGATTCAACCATGAATTTGTTTGGCCTCCAATAATTGTATAGATTGATGAAAGGTAAATAATCAATGTATCCATGAGGACTTCAAGAAGACGTGTCCATGTTATTGTGAGCAATTACGTGGATACTTTATTTACTTATTGTAACAATTGTGGATATAAGTTTAAATAGATGTGTTTTAATTTTTTTTCCAATGTTTAACGAATCCCTCCAATTATTGAAGACAAAGGGGAGTCGTTTGTGGAAACCTCAGCCCATACGATTGTGCTGTCTTGACGCATCACAGCCATCCATTTCTTCAAATGAAAGACAAACTGGGTCCCACTAGATGATTCTGATTCACAAATGTAGCTATCCGATGATGACGGCAACCTAGGCCTCACCTCATATTACAGATACGAAAATGTGTCTGGCAGCGTGGATTGATGGGGCCCACCTCTCTTTCGTCGTTTTTTTTTTTTTTTTTTTTTTTTCTTTTCTTTTCCGAGTGAGTGGTCCTTCCGTCCTTATTGAAAAAGAATGACATGGACCCCACGTGGACTGATTTCTGTTGCCAATACCGTTCTTTTTACGTGGACCTAGAAAAAATGTGACACGGTTCTGGTCCAATCGATTATTTTGGTTTAATTAAATTGGTCGATGCAACCCGGGTCTGTTCAAATAGATTTTTTTATCAAGCCTGAAATAGGAATGAAAGGGAGACAATGCAATAGCTTTGGCTAGACACTTAGAGCAAAGCCTACTTCGCATTCCCATTAATTTGGCATTTGGGTTGGTCCAATTTGATTTAGATTTTTATTGGTTCAATTCGATCTGGGATTCTAGACTAAACCGTTTGATTCGGTTCGACCACGAAAGAGGTAAAGACTATTCGGTCTCTAGTCTTTGCTGTTTTTGCCTTTTCTTTTCTTAAGTTTGTTCCGGCGGACGATTGGAAATTGGCATGATTCAGACGCGTCCAAAAAGACACCAAGTTGAGCATTGAAACATGGGAGAATCGTGGGGCTTAAGAAAAGTAAAATAATTTTTTATTTTTTCTGGCAGAGAAAAGGAAAAAAAAATCCATTCTGAAATTGAAAATTGAGAGAACGACCAATAAGGACCACAAATCGGATTTGACCGT
The DNA here is from genome assembly GCF_041222555.1 of Hakea prostrata. NCBI lineage: Eukaryota > Viridiplantae > Streptophyta > Magnoliopsida > Proteales > Proteaceae > Hakea > Hakea prostrata. The sequence goes on from NC_142607.1 coordinate 52,467,189, forward strand.
TGATGACTTATTCAAATTCAAACCCTCTACAGTTGGAAGTGGAGTGATTGAAATATTATCAATTTGAAATGGAGAAAGTTTATATCAAACACCTCCCATCTGTTAACTTTATAGGATCAAAGGAGTGTGGAAAACTTGGGCCTGGATTAACCCATCTCACTTTAAGCCCAAGGTTTGATCTGGGCCTGAGTTGATTTGCACACAATTGCACTGGGCTCAATCTTGCAGAGCATGCTTATTACATTATGCATTCAAAAGACAAGTTGTTTATTGGTAAATCTTACATGATTAAGTCATTCATTATCTTTTTCTGTATTGTAAAGGTAGTAGTGTGTAATTTACTTTTATCACAATAGGAGAATTGATGTGGTTTGCCATGCTGGTGGAGAGAGGGTTACGTTTCTCTGGAGGAGAATCGTGCCATAAGCTCATTTACGTTGAGATTTCTGCAGCAATCTTATGGTGCGCTGATCCTAGGAGGGAATATTTTCAATGCCCGTTTTGTGGCCACGTTTTCCATAGCTTGAATGGTGCAGAGACAGGCATGTTATCTCTCAGGTGCGTAGGGCTTTTGAGAAGCACATCGCTCTGCGACACCAACAGGCTATGATCCGGTGGTTTAGAGCATTCTTGATTTTTCTTGCGGGAAACCCTTCTCTCAAGAGAGAGGTGGCTCTACGACGCTTTCCGTCGTTTGCTACAGCGTGAGAGCGTTCTTTATAATTCTTGCGGGCGACCCTTCCATCAGGAGAGAGGTGGCCCTACGGCACTTTCCGTCGTTTGCTATAGCGTGAGAGCGTTCTTGATAATTCTTGCGGGCGACCCTTCCATCAGGAGAGAGGTGGCCCTACGGCACTTTCCGTCGTTTGTTGCATACAAAATTTTTAGATGTAAATTTCAGTGAACAATTTTATTCTTGAAATGCTACTAGCTTCTGGTTGAGGGAACATCACAGTTGTGTTGATCATATCAGTAAACCATCTTCTTGAGTTTTATTTCAAACACATATCATTTTGCCCTATAAGATCTGGATCTAGCTTCTATAGTTTATAAGTTCCATTGTAGCTGAAATTCAATTTTATTTCTGCATGTTTCAGCTTTCATAGTTCTTTATACTACATGAACGCCAACTACAGTAAGCAGTTCTACTGGCCAATCAAGATGATCTCCATGATATAATTCCTAAGAAAATTTTTCACTTTGGGAAGTGTTTTACATTGCCATATATACATCCAATTTCTTGAATTCATGGCATCCCAAGTATGCCCTTTAAATGTCGAAGGAGTTCTTTCTTCTTTTTTTTCTTGGATTCTTTCAAGTATTCTGTAGGCAGATTTGACTGAGAATCTACCATTAATGTTTGCACCCCAAACTTGAGAATCTTGAGTAGGAAAAAGAACAAGAGGTATCCTTAGTATTGCTTCAGCCTCATATGGTAAGAAAATCTTCTTAATCTTCTCTACTAACCATGTTCGGCTTTGGGGGTGGATTATGTCCGCTACCACCTCAATGTCACAATCCTCCGCTTTTGAAGAGGTAACTCTAAAATTCTCCAATCCCGGAACCCATTGTGCATTCCATATGTTTATTTGTAATCTGGTACCCACCTTCCAAAGTAGTCTTTGTTCTAAAACCTTCATTCCTTCCAATATACTTCTCCATGCCCATGAGGGGTTGTTTCTTGAGTTTGTTTCAAGAAAAGAATACATGTTCAAAATTGATTCAACTTCTTCCCTTTCACTGTTCTCAAGATTGCATGCAAACATCAAGTACATACGATCATGAAGACGTGACTTCATTTTGAAACATTGTATTCATTTATTGAAACTTGATTATAGTTTTTTATACATTTGAGTTTCAATTTGAGTTTCAATTTGAAACATTATCTTTATTTATGTCGTTATTCTTTTTATACAATCTCATAAACCAAATGAATATGGTTTCATGATTGTTTTAAAACACTATTTAATGCTTACTATTTGGTCCCTTTAGAAAATGAAAAACAAAAAATTTATATTAAAAATTATAGGGATAATTATATGTTTCTTAGAGTTCATATTAAAAGTTCTAGGAATAATTATATGATTCTCAGCTCATAGCTAAATATTCTTCTCTATGGTTAAACAATTTAGTCATTTTGATTATAAAAAAAATTAGTATCATCAAAAAAAATAAGAAAAAACTTTTGAGTAAAAAACTTTACCTAAAATTTTCCTTTTATAGGTGAGATGCATATCAATTGACTCCAATATCTCAAACTTGACTGTAAATCTAATTGAAGATTACCTTCTATTTTATTAGAATAACTTAGTTTTGGATAGAGATATCAACTAAAACATCGCAGAAATAGGGCTAACAAGTACTTTACAACATTTTATAAGAAGTTTTGTTATGCTCAATCATGTAAATTGTGCCAAGAAGCTGCACTCTTTATAATATCTCATGTAGTAAGCACTTGCTTCCTTTATTTATGGGTAAATATCACTTACTATCTTTTTAGTTGGACAAATAGCACTTACACCCCCTCTTACTTGGATAATATCACTTACCTCTCCTCTTACCTAGCAAATATATCAAACACCTCCACTTGGTTAACTTTCTCTGTTAAATTTAATTTTTAACGTTAAATATTTTTCTAAAACCCCAAAATACCCTTGACTAAAAACATTTTTTAATTTAAACCCTAAATTACCTTAATCACCCTAGCAACTAAAATATTAAATTATCATCAATTAAAATAATTATTAAAAACCAAAATACCATACTTAAAACCCAAATTATCTTTAATTATTAAAGCCCCAATATACCTCTCTCTCTCTTTTATTTTATTTTATTTTATCAAACAACTAAAAAGACACAGAATTGCTTGATATCAAAATGCAATTTCAATATTGATTTATCAAAAGGGTATGTTGGGCTTTTAATAATTAAAGATAATTTGAACTTTAACTATGGTGTTTTGGTTTTAACAATTATTTTAATTGAGGGTAATTTAATATTTGGGGGTGGGGGTTTGGGGGGTTAAACCAAAAGGGCGCCCGCCCCGGGCCCCCCCCCCGCGCGCCCCCCCCCACCCCCGCCGCGGGGGGGGGGGGGGGGCCCCCGCCGGGGCCCGCCTAAACACATTGGGAGTGTTATACCTAGTGTGATTACGGTCATTTAGGGTTTAAAGTAAAAAAATATTTTTAGCCAAGGATATTTTAGGATTTTAGAAAATATTTAACAATAAAAGTTAAATTTAACCAAGAAAATTAAAAGAGGTGAGGTTTTTGATATATTTGCTAGGTAAGAGGGAAGCTAAGTGATATTATCCAAGCAATAAGAGATGTAAGTGCTACTTGTCTAGCTAAGAGGGGAGATGAGTGATATTTACCCATTAAAGAATCTTCAACCACAACAAAAGTAACAATTTAAACGTGATATGCATGTAAATGTGTCAATTCATATCATGGACTATTTATTAAAATCAAAACCAAGCTATATGACACACCTATACCATTTTCTAAATTGTGCGATAAAGGTATAAACAAAATGATACAAATGAACCATAACCATTTTGTACAAAATAAATGAATAAGGTAATGATATGACAAACTTGTATTAATTATTTGATATTTGGTATAGTAATGGTAGGAGGTAAATATATTTGATATCGCACCAAGATTTCTTATTGAACACCCTTAGTTAAAAGTGTTTTGTTTTGTTTTGAAAATTACTTGCTGAGGATTCTATATAGGAGTAAAAATCTGTGCTAGGATAAAAGGAGTGTGTAAAACTTGGGCCTGAATTGGCCCATCTCACTTTAGGCCCAAGGTTTGATCTGGGCCTCAGTTGATTTGCACGCAATTCCACTGGGCTCAATCTTGCAGAGAATGCTTATTACATGATGCATTTAAAAGACAAGCTATTTATTGGTACATCTTACATGATTAAGTCATTCATTCTCTTTTTCTGTATTGTAAAGGCAGTATTGTGTAATTTACTTTTATCACACTAAAAATAAATCTTCTATGGTGATCATAGTTTCTAGTGTATGTTCCTTTTTGAAGAAATATTTTGAGATATTGGAGCCAATTGACATACTACATCTCCAAATGAAGACATCTTCAGGTAAAGTTTTCTCTAATTTTGTATACATTTAACAAGAATTTCACGTGAATTAGGTCGGAAAATATTACATTGCCACGTTTGTGATATGCGTTAAAACACTCGTATTGAAATATTCCAAGTCAAACTTTTAGACATCCAAATAATTGGTAGATTTTCAGAACAGTTATGAATAAATTGGTTAGTTGTGAAATGTATGCAGTTTCGTTCAAATTTGGGGAGAATTACTACTAGGGATGATGGTTAAGTGGTTCTAAGCTTACTCCTATACAGTTTGGTTGCCCCTGTATCTCAGGTTTGAATCTCCTTTGCTACATGTTTCTTGCATTGGGTAGTCGACTTATGTGGACTATATTAGGATTCCAATGGGGCTACATAATACATTAATGGCGTCAGCTTGTGTTGGTAGTTCATAGGGCTAATGCTTGCATTGGTTGAACTCAAATTTCTAAACACTGTGTAGCGAGGGCACTAGGTCGCCATTATTGCATCCCCTCTTTTATTTATCCAACAAAAATACTAGAGAAAAGTAAATGAAAGAAAGAGATAAGCCACAATTTTTAGAGCAAATAAGTGACATTTATCACAAAAGAAATATAACTTAAATATCTTAAACATATCAAATTTGGAGCTTTTCAATGAACCAAATAAGTTTGAAATTTCACCTAACAAATCTCCAAAGCATGCCCCCAATTAAAACTGTTTACCACTTGTATTGAAAAATTAAGTCCCTCTTTTGTTGGAGTATAAATGTTATAGGTTACTTCTCACTACGAATCTTTTGTTAAACTCTACAGTAGATCTCAAGCAAGAAACACTATAGAGTTAATTTTCAAATGAAATGGTAGACTGATGGTCCATCATTTTCAGATTACACTGAATCATTAGAAATCCATTGAATCTAACTTTTGTGTTAAAACCCATTGACTCTAACTTAGTGAATGTGATCGTATACTTTGGAAATACTGTAATGTTTATGGTAATATTATTATTCATATTTTCCATCAATACATTTTCACAATTACTATTACTATTTAGAGCAAATTACACAGCATTCCTTGGGATCAACAATTTTGTTTTTGGCAACGTCGCAGAGGGTGTGCACGCAAGCATTTTTGTAGCTCGTTCTTTCACATATGGCCGCCACAGTCTTCGTTCTTTTAGAGAAGTCTAAGTCTTTTTTGCCTTCATTATTGGAGTTGTGGTTCGAATGGCCGACCACCATGCCTACCAAGAGAAAGAGCAAAAAACCAGCAATTATTGTCTTGTTCTTGCCAATTTTCTCGTAGGAAGGAATTGTGCACTAGGCGAAAAGACTATGTGACTTCCCCGGTCTCTAGGTGTTGGATTAAAGATGAATATATAGAGAACCAACACACACATACATACTAGCAAGGGGCCAGGGGGAGAGAGAAGGATTTAAGCATGGCCTCACATTGCTTTTATTAACTAAAAAAATATGCCCTATTAATAGCATTGATTTTTGTAATTTGTAATTTGTTGTCCATGAACCGTGCATGGAATGGATTGCCTGCAACTACTGCAGCAGAGACCCACAAGTTGTCACTCCACGAAGTGGATTCTGGGCATCAGTGATTGCCATTAGGAATTCTAAAGAAGGTACAACCTCACCTGCAATTAGTAAAATAAAGCAACTAATAAATTAATTTATGCAAGTTAGATAAACACAAAAAGTAATGATGAATAATGTCCTACCAAACAAGAATTGTGAGTACTTATGTGCAACCTACACTCCTATTGAACTTGATTAGTTGTTGGTCAATTACAACATAAATAAAAGTTAATGGTTTATCATTATCTAATACAGAATTCTTGTCAATTAACAATTTTGTTAATAACTCCAATTTCTACTGCAACTTTTTTTTTTTTTTTTTGTAATGAAGTCGTATTTATAACGGCTAAGTCGAGGAAACAAGAGAATAAAACACGTGAATCCAATGATCGGATATAGGCCATTCAGTCGTAACCGTAACTGACAGGGCCCTCCTAGCTAGTTGGTGAGCAACATGGTTGCACCTCCTATAAACATGAAAAAACTTACAATCCAAAAAGCAACCACCAAGATGACAAATATCATCAACAATGGGCTAAATGTCATGGGCCACAGAGTGTCTTCTTTGATGAATGGATAGAACTAGGTCCAAAGCATTTGATTCCACGTGCACATAGTCCACACCTTTAGCCAAAGCATATAGAATGCCTGATCGCATAGTAAGGGCTTCTGCCACTAATGCCGAAGAGGTAGCTTCATGTAACACAGGTGTTCCATCGTAATTTCTCCTGCAATGCATCATACTTTTGAGGGAAAAAAAAAAGTTAAAATACATTTGTCTTTTAGTGTAATGTAACAAAGTGGGTCCCACTAGATGATTCTGATTCACAAATGTAGTTATCCGATGGGGCCCACCTCTCTTTCGTCCTCTTTTTATTTTTTTTCTTTTCCGAGAGAGTGGTTCTTCCGTCTTTATTGAAAAGAATGACATGGACCCCACGTGGGCTGACTTCTGTTGCAAATACCGTTCTTTTTGGATTTTGCTTGGGACTGCTCCAAGCAGCGAACGTTCAGGATTAAATCTTTACTGTTTGATTAAATCCTCACCATAGATTACCAGCATGGGCAACAAAACTCTTTTTAAGTGCTACTGACCCGGTTTAATGGCTTTAACTCGAACCGTGAATCAGCTCGTTTCAAACCAAACAAACCAAATATTAAAAATCCTCTTTTCATTTTCCTCTTCTTAATCGTAACCTGGAAGATGAAAGAGCACCTCCACAAGGTAAAAATATTCCGAATCAAACCAAAATTTATGAATGAATGTTTTCAAGGTTCCAAACGGATTTGTGATAACAACATAGGCACCGGTGCTTGTTCTTCTTTCAATTTTGCTAAGAATTGAACAAATTACAAAAACAAAAGATACACAAAACAATCAATCTGTACACATTAATTCTGTATCAATGAATGAATCCTGCTCTGAGATGACATCTCTTTAACAGTACTGGAATGCAACAAGAGCTGCTTGGTCTTCTTTCCAGTAGAACGTAACAGCTGCGACCAAAACTTGGCCAGATTTCTTCTTCCCATCCGCAGCTTCCACAGCAACTCTACTTTTATTCCTGGTGTTCTGCCCAACCACCGCAACCAATCGACTCTTCAGGAAAAATCTAGAAGAACAAAAACCTCTCCTTTCTGAATAGGCAAAACGATCATGGCGTGGAGAAGAATCCAAAGAAGATGCATCAGTAGAATAAGGCGATGAAGACAACGATGTAGAACAAGGTGAGTCCACTTCCTCTGTTCCTCTTCTACCACCATTAATTGCAAAAGAGAGCTTAATGAGCCTCTCTCTCAGACAATAAGGACAAACACCTCGTGCTTGTCTATGCATCAGGTGTTTCTTGCACCTCATCTCTCCTTCTATCCAACCCATTTGAGAATATTTCAAGATTCACAAAACCCTTCAAGAATATCTGTTAATGAGAGCCTGTGCGTGTGTTGCTGCCGATCCAAATGGGGTGTGAAAGTGGATGTGTGAGCTTGCTCTCTTTGCTTCCAAGATGTTTCGCTTCAGCTTGAAGGATATACTTTCTGGATTTTGCTTTGGCCAATTAAGTTAAACAACATCCAAAATCTAGGGTTCTTTCAGAGGATTTTTACCTTCTAGAGGTGCTCTTTCATCTTCCTGGTTACGATTGAGAAGAGGAAAATGAAAAGAGGATTTTTAATATTTGGTTTGTTGGTTTGAAACGAGCTGATCCACGGTTCGAGTTAAAGCCATTAAACCGGGTCAATAGCACTTAAAAAGAGTTTTGTTGCACATGCTGATAATCCACGGTGAGGATTTAATCAAACAATAAAGATTTAATCCTGAACGTTCACTGCTTGGAGCAGTGCCACGTAGGCACTGCTCCCAAGCAAAATCCGTTCTTTTTACGGTTTTTTCTTTGTCTTTCAGAGTATAAAATAAATTTACCTTTATCTTATTTAATTATTTTAATTTATTCGGATTATTAAAAAAAAAAAAATGGAGAGAATATTGCTTAGATTTCAACTGTCTTATCATCTTCAAACTCATCTAAAACACATTTATTGATTATTTAAGTATTTATTTAGAAATGACACAAACCTCCGTTGCAGAACCAGAAAAACGAAAGAATGAGAATATTCGTGGTTTAAAAGATTAGGAGACCCACGAAGGGGAAACAGAGTTTAAAAACCCATTTACAAAATCGCAACAAAATTTTAAGACCGATTCATTCCCACCAAACATCTAAATTTATAAATTATAACTCCATAAACTGAAATTTATGATTGAAACACATTTTGAAATCTCAGAAATGACACAAACCCTAACAAAATGAAAATGTGAATCTCACATAAAACCACTAAAGGCACAAAAAAGAAAAAAACTATAGAATTGAAAGCTAAAATTCAACAATTGGCTATCATTTGGACAATTGTGAAATACATCAAAAGGGGTAAATAAGTTACATGGTGGGTCCTACAAAACCTTGATACATGTGATTTATTTTTTTAAAAGTTGGAATTGAGGTTCACTCGACTCAGTTTATGCATACTTTGACTGCATCTTCAGGAAAATAGTTTTTTACATACAATTTATATATAAGGTGAGACATTTGAGGGGTTTAATGACCATGAGGGCCAGTTTTGTGAGGAACCAGTCAACTTAACACCCAATGCTTCTCTTCCATCCGTATTTATACTCATTTCTCTTTCATCAAAGTTTGTGTTTATTAATTAACAAAATCTCAAATTTGTAATAGGAGAAAAAACCCAAAATTTTACCGTCCTCAATATTTGTCTCTACCTTTCAAAAATATGAGAAACACAATTTCCAAAGCATTGATGATAATCAATAAGGCAGATGTTGGGCAAAATTATTAAAAATAACCCATAAATTATGACATACAATGTAGAAAACAAATTCTAACACACCTTACCACAATCTTGAATTTTAGGAAGAATTAGACCAGCACCACATATTCACAGTATAAGTAAAACTGTAGAACACAGAAACAACCAATATTTAATTCTATTTTATCTATCAAGTTGTGAGATAAAACCTATAGCATAAACTAGCCAACATAAGTTTTCGTTTGGTTCAATTTCAATAATCAGAGCTTACTTTTTGAAAACCAAATTGCAACCGTGGTCTTGAGAAGGAACCTAATATTTGATTTCAATAGGTTCAAAGTGCTAAACCCATGGGAACATGAAAAAATCTAAGTAGCCAAAGCTAAAGTAAAGGAACACAGAATATTTGCATATTACATTTTTATTTTTTAGAGATGAGGGTGTTACCAAAATAATTATCATGAAATGATAGCACCCATTGAAATGGGATCAATCAAAATTGAGCTCTATGTAAGGTTGAAAGCAATAGTTGCTTGCAAATACATTGATCAAATTAGACTAGTAAAATGTTCTGCATGCGTCGTAGGATTACTAAATTAGATCACTCCTCCTTAACACACCAAATTCCTTCTACCTTTTATGCATAGATTATCAATTCAATTCATTTCATGAAACACAAAATCCATAAACAATGTCAAATAAATTGTCTTTTTTTTTTTTTGGTAAACTGAGATTCAATTAGACTGAGGGCAAGTAAAAGCCAAGACATCCTGAGTACAGAGATCAAGAAGCCAAGGAACGGAAAGAGGCCAAACAGTCCTACAAGCAGAGATTGGGCCATCCTAGCTAGATTATCGGCTACACAATTAGCCCATCTAGACACAAATTGAACCAACCAAGATGGTTCACTCGAGAGAAAATGCCGGATATCCTCAACCACAGGAAGAGCATCTAAATCCACCGGAAGGAAGGGGTCATCGAAGAACTTAACCAGGCATTTAGAGTCAGATTCAAAACATACGTTCTTCAAGCCTTTGCTCTTCGCCCAGAGCACAACCTCCCTGAGAGCCGACGCCTCACCAGTAAGGATGGAAGAAGAAGAAGCAGGAATTGAAGTCGCAAAACAACATAGACCTTTGGAGTCCCTCATCACGAAGCCAAAACCAGCAATGTTATCTTCGGGAGACAAAGAGAAGTCCACATTGATCTTGAGAGAAAGCTCAGCCGGCGGCATCCAAGCCCTAACCACCTTTTCGTTTGAGACATCAGGAGAATTCAGAGTATTCCAGAATTCTTGCATAGCATTCCAAGATCTATCAATGATGCGATTAGGGTTCCAGATCGTGCCATTAAAGCAGAGGTCATTTCTCGCCTTCCAAATAAACCAGCAAGTGAAAGCAAAACGGCTGAAGAACTCCTTGCTCAAAATAGGATTAGGAAACCACAGATTACCCCATTGGTTTAGGATATGAGGCAGTGATTTTTGATCTTGAGATTCAACAATTCTAGAGAGCCCCATCCCAAATAAACTGTCTAACTTGTTACACAGTGGATGTAATTAATCATTCTTCCATCCTAGGTTTAGCATGCATTCTCCATTGTTACATGTATGAAATGATACAACAAAATTCATAGACGTTGACCAAGCATTCTGACATTAAGAACAAAATTAAAGAAAGCGAAGAGTAGAAGATTGTATCGTATAAAAAAAATTTGTGAAGATCTATCTACACTTTAGCAATAGAAATTTAGAACAAGTTGTGATCCTTGGAGAAATGATGAAAAACCTCCATCATCTGCTTCACCCATCAAATGGAGTGCCATTAAATTGGACCATATCTTCAGTTTGTACACTATAAGGAACAACAAGGTTTTCTTATTAGTTTGGAGTTGGGCTGGGTGCTGGATATGTCCATTTTCAAGATATATATATTTTCATTACATGACATTTAAGGTTTTCTGATTAAAAAAAATGCTTGGAATGGTTTTCTTGATTTGTCACTTAGAAGGGAAGAAAGGTACACAGAAACTGCAGCGGCCATTGAATTACAGGTAACAGCTTTAATAGACTTTGGAATCAACTGGGATTTTTATTTGCGGCAGCAGCTGCCTGCTGGTGCCAATAATTAGGATTAAGCCACTAATAAGAGAGAAGAAATCAGACGGTTGTAATTGTAAAAGCAAATTTTAATTTTTACATTTAAAAGTTTAAAGGTTTTCAAATTTACAAAACACATCCCTGCCTCTACCGAGCGATAGGACGGAAACCATCATGGGGATTGTATAGTTCGGATGCAGAAACAGCTCGGCTGAGTTCACTACCTCTTCTTCCGTAAACCTTTATCCCTGCGTTTGTACATAAAATGAATGAATTAGAAATAAAGCCACTAACTTTTATTTAAAACCCAAAATAAAATGATAGAAGAGTACCTTCTCTGAGAGTGATTGTAATCTGGGAACACCATTGAAGCTTAGGACAACGAGCAAGAAATCTATCCAATTCGTGTTGCAGAGTAAAACTCCCGTCAATTGCCATTGAGAACTTATCGTTGTATGTAGGAATATCATTTCTACCCTACTCAGTGCAAGATTGCGTTGACAAGAAGTCATGTTATCTTCTTTTCTGGCTTTTTCGTTTTTCATAATTTCATCGTTGGGCTATTTAAACTGAAGTGCATGAGACATTTCAGTGTGTGATTCGCGGCATTTCATCTCTTCCGGCTTATTCACAATTCGAAACCCTCAAGACCTTCTCAACGATAATGGCTCAGGTATTCCTTCTTGTTTGTTTCGTGCCCTTTATTCTTCATTCCGCTCTTGTAGAAACTTCATTTTTTTTTTCTTTTTTGCTGTTTATCTTTGCGAATAGTTCCTGATGAATGCTTAACGTTTGTTTCTTCTTCACAATTGTCAAACTCGGGTCTCTTTTGTCGTTGTTCATCTCTGTTCCTGATGAATTCGTGTAGTTACCTTTGCTTCAAACTTTAGAAGCGCTTGGAACCCAACCATACACGGTACAGTAGCAAGTAAGAACCTCACCTTGACAATTATTTTTATTATCTTTTTCATTGTTGATTCATAAAGGAGTGAAGAGACGAACTCATAGAAAGGGTTGGCTGGAATTGGGCGGCAAAGGTTTGCTGGTGATGGTGGTGGAATGACGCGAAGATGAAGCGGACGAGTATAGCGATTGGGTCGAATAGAGGCAGGGATGTGTTTTGTAAATTCGAAAACCTTTAAACTTTTAAATGTAAAAATCAAAATTTGCTTTTACAGTTACAACAGTTTGATTTCTTTTTCTTTATGTGGCTTAATCCTAGTCATCTGCAGCTGGCAGCTGCTGCTGCAAATAAAAATCCAATCAACTGAGTGTGGCTTATGATTTTCAGTTTGAATTCTTATTGAATTTGAAGCTCAAACTGTAGTTGCAATAAGCTTGATTAAGCAGGATAAGAATAAGATAAGACAATTTGCTTTTGGGAATGTCCTTTGAAGATATTCTTCCCCTTCCCCCCTCCCCTTCAGTTTTTTTAAGTGTAGCATTAGTCCTTCGTGACAGTAAATGCATTTTTGTAGTCTTATTGCATCTTTACTTGATAACTCTCTTTTATAGATTTTTAGCTCAATTAGTAGACCACTTAGAACATCATTGTTTTTCAAGAAAATGGTGGTTCAAATCCACTAAGATTAAATGATAGTTAATGTCATATGTAATGTTAACATTTTGTTTGGCCTCCAATAATTGTATATATCGATGAAAGGTGAAGGATCAATGTGTTCATGAAGACAATGTTAGATGAATATCTAAAGAAGTCAAAATGAAGCAAGACAAAATGGAGAACTTAAAGAAGATGTGCCCATTTTATTGGGATTCACATCCTCTATAATTTCCTTCCCTACAATTCCCTGCAATTCCCTCATAGGATTGTGCGATGTGGCATTTAAGTAATCCAAAGGTTACTCAACAAACTAGAGTTTAAATAAAATTCAAATTTATGGGTGGGTTTAAATAAAATTCAAATTTATTTTAAATTAGATAACCGTTGGATTACTTGAATGCCACATGGCACAATCTTATGAGGGAATTACAAGGAATTGTAGGGAAGGGAATTACAGAGGATGTGAATTCATTTTATTGGGTTTATAATTTTATTGTGAGCAATTAGGTATGTACTTTTTATTTATTTATTGTGACACAACCTGATTTATCATGACATGCCCAATTTGTCATGGGCCCAATGGTAATATTAATGGGCCACACATAGCCTAGTCTAACTTAGCAAAAGTTATAATGAGCCCACATTCTAGAAAGAAGGAGATTTTAGAAGAATCTTACAACTAGAAAATATATCACCTCTAGAAATGTCCCTAGAAATATCTAGATCTACTAGGATGTTTCTAACCATTAAATTATAGACACTTGTACATTATCTCAACCATTCATTGTATCCTACTTTCACCTATAAATAGGGGAGTGACTCATTTGTACAAAGCGTCAAACAAGTGATCAATACAAGTTCTCTCTGGCTTGCTTTTGTAGTTTTGTCCACCGGCATCTCCTCTTGTTGCTCAGGCGATTGTGCCATAACTACTTTTTGCTCTATTTCTCATAGACGGTGCCAATGGTGCATAATTTGCTGGAGTGATAGACCACAAATAACACCAATAGGACCATATATGGTTCGATCTGATTTTGAATCTACTCTCACCTTCAAGGTTAACGAAAAACAGTTAGAAACGGAGCCGATTAGCTGGATCAGTGCTCTCGTCTCCGATGGTCAAGTCAGTAGTTGAAGAAGGATTTAGGTTGCTGAGCTCAGAGGAGCTCAAAGAAATTTGAATGTCAAAAAGCAGGAAAGTGCAGGATCTTTTGAATGAATCAAAGTGTATTACTTACCTTCTGCCTATAGTCGAGCTCTATTTATAGATCTCCTTTACTGCCTTAATCTTGCTTGAGTCGTCGATTAAGTATTGTGAAATCAATGGTTAGGATTAGATCCTTACATGGTTATCAGTTTGATCCTGTGTCTGAATTGAACCACTGGTTAGCGCTGATCGACTCAACGCGAACTGGGTTTTGGGGTAATTTATCCACAACATGATGTTCTTTGATTCATCCATAGGAGGGAGATGATTAAAAAGGAAGAAGAATGAATGATTGATTGCTTTCCCAATCCTTGAAAATGAGACAAATTGATTGTACGTACAGGTTGTACTCACTATTGCTTGAAGTCAAGGTAAAATGGAAAACTGGTGCTCATCAACCAGTCATTTCCTTTCAACAAATTTCTATTTTGCGGTCCACTTAAGAGCCTCCTCTCTTTTATGAAGGACATGGAAGGTACTCCAGCCGACCCTCCGGGTAGTGTCGGCACCAGGCCCACTGTTGGCGTACTCAGCGTAGTAACACGTCTTTTCGTTATTTTTCCACTCCAACCACCCCTCAGGGCGGATGAAGGCTCCCAGATCGGATTCCATGATGATCGTCGTTGAGTATTGCTTCCATGGGCGGCCCAAGTATGTGGGGAATTTGGTCTCGAGTAGACTTTTATCGGCCACGATGCGGCAATCCTGGATCACAAGTGCTGTTGTTTCTTTCATGTCGCTTTTCCCATGCGCAGTCACCACGTTCTCTTGGCCGTTCATGGGTTTCATGACAATGATTGTTGATTCCTGAATTAACGTCAAAGAGTCACCAAATATGAAGTCTATGGTGCCACTGATAGTACAGTTGCGATAGAACTGACGATGTGTCGCCGCCCACAATGTGTCTTGGTGCCCGTCCATCCTGCAATTGTAGAAGGCTGACATGTCAGATTCCACCATTAGAGCCACCGCCTGGTTCCCTTCTGGCCCCGCTGTGTTTGCAAATCCCATTGATTTCACCATAAATCTAGCCCCTGTGGCCGCTACATAAATTACAAGGTTTCTCAATCAGTTGGTAATTAATGTCCAATCGTGTGGTGGAGAAGTTAATTAGCTTCAAATTAATTAGAAATGATGGAACAGGGTTTTTCTTTTTTAGTGCTTACTGAAAGTGGCTGTTTCATTCGTCGACCCTTGATTGTTGCCTTCGGGGACGTGCTTATTCCCTGTGATGACGCTCTTCGTAGGGCCATCTCCGTACATGAAGACATCTTTCTGGTAGTAACCCACTTGTACTTGTTCTTCATAAACGCCAGCCTTAACATAAATAATGTACCTGCCTGTGTGGTCACGGGGGATGGCGGCTACAGCTGAGCCGATTGTACGGTACTTGCTGCTACCATCTTTGGCCACCACAGCGTTTGGCGTTGGATTTCCTACCCCGGCTAGGAGCTTGCGGTCTGCTTCCGATAACCATGTCGGGTAGCCTTTGTTGTCCGCCTCGATGGGCCCCTCCGCCGCTCGAGGCCCCTCTGCCGCTCGAGGCCCCTCCCGCTGAGGCCCCTCTGCCGCTCGAGGCCCCTCTGCCGCCTTGATGGGCCCCTCTGCCGCTTGAGGCCCCTCCGCTGCCTTGATGGGCCCCTCCACCGCCTCTAAGAGTCGTGATTTTGGGATATCATTGTCGACATGCAAATTCAGGTCACAGAGGATATCGGAGAAATCCACTGTGATTGCAAGTGCATTGCTTGTGAGTTGCGTGGAATTGAGGAGCGACGCTGTCATGCACGACTTCAATTTCGGATCTAAAGTCTCGTCTCTGCACCTCTCGTGGTAATACACCACGGCACTCAACTTGATGGCAAGGTCAGGCACGCGTTCGTTCACCGTCTTCAAATCATTTTCAACTACCACATTGATCGATTCCTCGAGCTCATTGATGGCCGATTGCAGCAATCTCTTACACACTGCCAATCTCTTCTCATTCTTGACCAATGAATTTTCCATAACTACTCGCACCTTATCAAGGGTGGCAGAAACTGGAACCCTAATGAATTCCTTGGGATCAGCAATTTCGTTTTTGGCAACGTCGCAAAGGGTGTGCATGCAAGCATCTTTGTAGCTCGTTCTTTCGCATATGGCCGCCACAGTCTTCGTTCCTTTAGAGAAGTCTGAGTCTTTTTTGCCTTCATTATTGGAGTTGTGCTTCGAATGGCCGACCACCATGCCTACCAAGAGAAAGAGCGAAAAACCAGCAATTATTGTCTTGTTCTTGCCCATCTTCTCGTTGGAAGGAATTGTGCACTAGGCGAAAAGACTCTGTGACTTCCCCGGTCTCCAGGTGATGGATTAAAGATGAATATATGGAGAACCCAACACACACATATATACTAGCAAAGGGTCAGGGGGAGAGAGAAGGATTTAAGAATGGCCTCACGTTGCTTTTATTAACTAAAAAAATCTGCCCTATTAATAGCATTGATTTTTGTAATTAGTAATTTGTTGTCAATGAACAGTGCATGGAATGGATTGCCAACAACTGTTGCAGCAGAGAACCACAAGTTGTCACTCCATGAAGTGGACTTTGGGCATCAATGATTGCCATTAGGAATTCTAAAGAAGGTACAACCTCACCTGCAATATACACCTGCAATTAGTAAAATAAAGCAACTAATAAATTAATTTATGCAAGTTAGATAAGCACAAAAAGTAATGATAAATAATATTTTACCAAACAAGAACTGTGAGTACTTATGTGCAATCTACACTCCTATTTAACTTGATTAGTTGTTGGTCAATTACAACATAAATAAAAGTTAATTTTCAAATCAATTATACCTACTTAGTTCTTAACTAAATTATGTGTAGGTAAAATGAAACATAATGGTTTATCATTATTACCTAATATAGAATTCTTGTCCAATAACAATTTTGTTAATAACTCCAATTTCTCCTGCAATGCATCATACTTTTGAGAAAAAAAAAATTAAAATACATTTGTCTTTTAGTGTGACGTAACAAAGTGGGTCCCACTAGATGATTTTGATTCACAAATGTAGCTATCCGATGATGACGGTAACCTAGGATACGGTATACTCTGGCAGCGTGGATTGATGGGGCCACCTCTCTTTCGTCCTCTTTTTATTTTTTTCTTTTTCGAGAGAGTGGTCCTTCCGTCCTTATTGAAAAGAATGACATGGACTGCCAATGGAGAAGTAGTAGGATGGTTAGGAACCTGCTTCTCAGTGGAGAGGTCATGGGTTCAACTCTTACCGGCGGCATATGTAATATCCCTATCCCTATATCTAAAAAGCGCCTTTATACCCAAAAAAAAAAAAAAAGAATGACATGGACCCCACGTGGACTGACATCTGTTGTTAATACCGTTCTTTTTACGGTTTTTTTCTTTTTCTTTCAGATTTTAAAATAAATTTACCTTATCTTATTTAAAAAAAAAACGATAGAATTGAAAGCTAAAATTCAACAATTGGCTATCGTTTAGACAATTGTGAAATACATCATAAGGGGTAAAAAAGTTACATGTGGGTCCTACAAACCTTTATATATATGATTTTATTTTTTTTAAAGTTGGAATTGAGGTTCACTCGACTCAGTTTATGCATACTTTGACTACATCTTCTGGATGATAGTTTTTTACATACAATTTATATATAAGGTGAGGCATTTGGGGGGGGTTCATGACCATGAGGGCGGTTTTGTGAGGAACCAATCAACTTAACGCCCAATGCTTCTCTTCCATCCGTATTTACACTCATTTCTCTTTCATCAAAGTTTGTGTTTGTTAATTAACAAAATCTCAATTTTGTAATAGGAGAAAAAACCCTAAATTTTACCATCTTCAATATTTGCCTCTACCTTTCAAAAATATGGAAAACACAATTTCCAAAGCATTGATGATAATCAATAAGGCAGATGTTGGGCAAAACTAATAAAAATAACCCATAAATTATGAGATAGTATTAAAAACAAATTCTAACGTACCTTACCACTATCTTGAATTTTAGGAAGAATTAGACCAGCACCATAGTATCACAGTATAAGTAAAACTGTAGAACACAAAACAACCAATATTTAATCCTATTTTATCTATCAAGTTGTGAGATAAAACCTATAGCAGAAACTAGCCAACATAAGTTTTCGTTTGGTTCAATTTCAATAATCAGAGCTTACTTTTTGAAAACCAAATTGCAACCATGGTCTTGAGAAGGAACCTAATATTTTATTTCAATAGGTTCAAGGTGCTAAACCCATGAGAACATGAAAATATCTTAGTAGCCAAAGCTAAAGTAAAGGAACACAATATTTGTATATTACATTTTCAATTTTTAGAGATGAGGATGTTATCAAAATAATTATCATGGAATGATAGCACCCATTGAAATGGGATCAATCAAAATTGAGCTCTATGTATGGTTGAAAGCAATAGTTAGCTTGCAAATACAATTGACCAAATTAGACTGGTAAAATGTTCTGCAAGTGTCGTAGGATTACTAAATTAGATCACTCACCTGTTACGCTTGAAGGTCCTTAACACACCAAATTTCTTCTACCTTTTATACGTACAAGCTCAAAAGCCCAACCATCATAACCCTGATGAGATTCCTCCTTTCAATACATTGCAGATCACAAATTCCCTCTCCAAATAGGAGAAAAAGGCGAAGAAATAGGGAATGAATGAATGCGGATAGGCACTAGCTGGAGGAGTAATGAGGGAGTGGAATAATTAAGCTTGAAGTAGAACTCACACGAGAGAGATAAAAGATGGAAACTGCATCGGCATAGAGACCTTTTTCTCAAATATGATTTCAAAATAGACAAAAATTTCATAAATGAAGAGAATGAAATAAGTAATGTTTACAAACACATCAAAAACTGTTTAATCATTGTGTGATAAAATAAGAGTTACATTCTGCTTGGAGGAGCAAAGTGAAATGCTAATTGAGAGTTAAATGCTAATTACGTGATGATTCAATTAGAGAACTATGGGCACATTTTACGTGAAGATAGGGTAACAAACATTTTTATAAAACCCTCATTATTGTGACTGCTCTACATAGGAAAACTAAGTTATTCTGTTAAAATATAAATAAATTTTGTATTATGCTCATGGTTTTCAGTGTATCCAATCACTTTAAAAGATCATTTTGAGATATTGGAGGCAATTAACACACTATATGTTTAGAAAAAGAAAACCCCAAATATTCACCAAAGATCTACCTTGGATATGTAGTTTTTTCTAATTAATCAACAAAATCTAGAGTTCCAAACTCCCAATAAATGAATAGTGGGTAAAGAAATATTAAGCCTTCATGTTAAAATGACAAAATTCTTATGGATTGAGATGATTTTTCTTCAAATCAAATATTTAACCTGCTGTCACATCCATCATTCACCATATCTTCTACATGTGGGCTTGGATGTCCATCGGAACAAAGAATGTAAGTAATTATATTTTTCAAAATTAGAGCTTCTTTGTGTATATTATTTTCAAAACCTTATGTTATTTTGAAGAAGAAAAATAATAGTTTATAATTGAATCCTTAAATCATGATAATACAGGTTCAAAATTGATTCAACTTCTTCCCTTTCACTGTTCT
Source organism: Hakea prostrata (assembly GCF_041222555.1). Taxonomy (NCBI): domain Eukaryota; kingdom Viridiplantae; phylum Streptophyta; class Magnoliopsida; order Proteales; family Proteaceae; genus Hakea; species Hakea prostrata. Next base: position 52,486,674 of record NC_142607.1, read on the forward strand.
CAAGATTGCATGCGTCAAGTCCCATGGAGACATGATCGACTTCATTTTGAAACATTGTATTCATTTATTGAAACTATTATAGTCTTTTATACATTTGAGTTTCAATTTGAAACATTATATTTATTTATGTCGTTCTTTTTTTTATACAATCTCATAAACGAAATGAATGTGGTTTCATGATTGTTTTAAAACACTATTTCATGCTTACTATTTGGTCCCTTTATGGGACCATTTTCTAGTAGCTCCCGTAGCTCTGGAGGGTTCTACGATGGAGTGAGTTAAAGAACTCATTTTTCAACATGGCACAAAGCATCAAGCATCAACGGAAAAAGAAAAAAAGAATCCCCAATTAGCATCTTTGAAGGGGTTGCTTTTTATGCTTGACCCAACATCAAACCCTCTCAGCCCTGGATGATTCATTATTGAATCAATAAAAACAAAGCACAAGAATAGTGCTTATTGTTCATCGTGAAAGAAAAGACTCACTAAAATCGAGCATACTAAGACTAAATTATGAATTTCATTGACTTATTTATGTTTAAATAACACACACATTTAAAATGTGGGTGGTGAGATTACATGGGCACTTGTAAGAAAATTAAATATAATTATTTATAGTGTCTATCTATCTCAAAATCAAGAGTTTAGCATAAATAAAAGTAGATATATTATCTAGAATACTTAATCCATTATATTATTAAGAAGCCTATATTTTTGTCAACCACAGGGGCCATTATATATTGTGAGTTTGTCCACTACTAAATGTATATGACATCAACAAACCATAGAATTCCTACATTTGTCTCCCAAATTTTATTTTTTAAGAATTATTATGGAAAATATTAATAGGAATTGAAAATTAGAAAACATTAAATGAAGGGTGAAAAATTGAACTTGGAAGAGAGTTGTTGAGCTGAGACCAATGAAATGTAGGGGAGATTTGGTATTGGGCCCATCACTTAAAGACAAGATTTGGAGTGTGGGCTTTCTCTAAGCCCAAGTTGGTGGATCGCACGTTTGCCTAAATAAACCATAGACGCGTTTCCCACTCATATCACAAAAATGAACTAATATTCAGTTCAGATTTGGTTCAGTTCTATGTTGTGGAAGTGAGATTTTGATTACCATATATAGTCTAGATTTGGTTGAATTGGAATCTTTTTGGGTTGGGATTTTTTTTCCTCTTAAGAATTAGTCGAGGTGTGCATAAACTAGTCTGAGCATCTTAGCTCCGCAAGAAAAATAACAAAAGAAATTTTGTTGCCAATAAGAGGGAGATATGGAGTAAAAGAAAGAGACTGGCTTCCTAACTGTAAAAAAAATGTCCTCGCGATTCTTTATTTAAAAAAAAAAATTATTGTAGCAAAGGGTTTTAATTGTGACTATTGGATAATAAAATGTTAGTGTCACAATCTTAATAGTATATTGTAATGAATTCTAGGAAAAGGAATCACTCATGATGTGGATCATCGGTCCCAAGAGAGCAATGCTTCAACCATCTGTACACAAATGGGTCGATTGTTAAAACCAAAGCTCCTTTTCAGCTTGGAATATGGATTTGGCTACGAGATTATATCATCTCCCCATTAGGGAAGGATAATGTGCTTCCCTCTCGGTTGTGAGCCATACACTGGGGGTAGGTTCATTTATAAATATTAAAAAAATTAGAAACAAAAATTTTGATAAACCTCATTTGGGCCCACACTCATATTGTGTGGTACTGTGGTTCAAAACCACCAGGGGAGCATATTGTTCTCTCCTAACGACGGGCCGAACTCGGATTTGATTGTTCTTCTGTCGAAGAAATCTTCCATGAATGAGTGCCCAATGACATGATTCAGCCACGTGTAAATATTATAATGCAATTGCATATATTGGACTTATAGTAACTTTTACCAAAAAAAAAAAAACTTATAGTAACTCTTTGATTAAAATATTCTATATAATTGAATCTTATTAGTCTATTGACGTTATGGAAGATTTCTTCGAGGTGAGGATCCAAAACCCCCGGAATATCCGTTTCCCTCACTTCCTCTCTCTCTTTCCAGTTGAATTCTTCGTTTTCCAAATCTTAATTTCTGGATTTTTTTTTCAATTATCACGTCTGACTTCCGGGAGGCTGGAATTTTAAATTATGAAAATTTCCTCCTTAAACATCGCATCCCAATCCCGCTCATTGTATGGTTTTTGAGATCTTGTCAAGCTCTGGTTTTCTATTAGGAGGTCACTCTTCATTTTCATGTCTGCATTTGATCTAGGGCTTGCCTGTTCTTGTTTGAAGGTACGTGCATGCCTCCCCTGCCCTCTTTTCTTCTCTCGCATTGGTTTGACATTTTAAAATAATCTATAGGTTGGACTTGTATTCACTATTTTTTCTGCTTAATATTGGGCTTTGATTCATCTTCTGTGAAATTGTTGATCCTTTTCTGTTCTAGTTGATAACCCACATATGGGTTTCTGGCTAATCTTCTCTATTTTTTCATTGTGGGTCTCTGGTTCAATTTCCTATGATTGCCTATCGGGTTGTTCTGGGATTTTAGCTCCTTCGATGCTGCATTGAACGGTTCAGCTATTTTTCAAGCATTATGCTGTTTTTATTTACGTTTTCTACCTTTGTTTTCTGTCTACATTTTCGATTTGTTGACTTTCAGTTGCTTTTATTTGTTTTAGAAAAGGATGTTCCAGCTGTATTTCATTTAATTCTTTTTTATTTTCCAAAGCAGGATTCTGTTTCGTGGTTTCAATCTACTCTTTAGTTCTTAAATTTGTATTTCAATTTCTTTGAGGTGAAGAAGAAAAGATAGACTAAACTGTAAACTTAAATTGTGTAGGTTTATCAGTATCAAGTTTTCTTGAGTACTGAATTAAATCCGCATAGAGGGCAGAGCTAAGAGGTGGGGGACAACGGTGGGCTTATGTATTTGGTCATATGGGTTTCAGAGAAATAGATCTTTCAATTGATCTTGAAAGTGGTAGGAGTGGGACTTCTAGTGAAGAAGAAGGAAGTCCAGAACCATGTACTGATGCTAACCCAACAAAGAAGTTGTTGGGGAAGGTATGGAATGGGTTTGTGAAACTTGATGGTGCTATCAAAGTTGAAAATCTTGCAAATTTAGTCAATGCCTCAAGTTCTGCTGATGCATGTCTAGAGAATCCGGAGACATTAACAGACAAAAGTTCTAGAGAACAACCATTGGGCCTTGGTGAAAATCAAATGGTGAAGGAAAAACGCAAAACTAAAAGCTCTAAAAAGTCTCCAAAGCCACCACGACCTCCCAGAGGTCCATCATTGGATGCTGCTGACATGAAACTGATCCGAGAGCTCTCTGAGCTTGCTATGTTGAAGCGGGCCAGAAATGAGCGGATGAAGGCATTTAAAAAGATGAAAGCGGCCAAGGCACCATCATCTAGTGGCAGTGTCTTTGCTATGGTCATTACCATACTCTTCTGCTTTGTAATCATTTTTCAAGGTAACGTAGTCTTTTGAAGTTTGTGGTGGCTCTTTACTTCTCCATGTACATCTTTACTTGTAATTTCTGCCTGTTTCTTCTATAATTTATCATAATCTCTTTCTGATTTGCTTTCTACTGTTTGGTTTGCTGGTAAATCATTGACTCAGGGTTGCAGAAAGTACCACTAATGAATTTAACCTTCTTGTGTATTATTATTAATTCCAATTGCTGTTCTAAATTGATGAATCTATTTACATAAATCATTGTTACAATACAGATGAAATCAAATGAGGTGGTTATTTTTTATCCCTGTAGTATAGGTGCTGGATAGCATATCTGTGTTTTAAACTTGAATATTTTGCATCTTCAATGATCTCATTTATGTGTTCTAGACCAGAAATCAGAGCGTCTGATCCAAACCCTTAGATCATAAAATATTGTTTAGTTTTGTTCTTTGAATGAATAGGATATTTTAACTAAGTTTCTAGATGCAAGTTTCCAAAGGCAAAATTTTCTATTAGATTGTATCATCTGCTTATGTAGTTAAATTTCTGTTGGTATATCTGGGCATCACCGTGCTGGTCATTCCTAAATGTTGGTATCATAAATTTCTGTTCATCTTGCACATTAACCTGTTTGGTGAATTGAGTGTGTTGCAAAGTATTCAGGTGTTCCTTCTTCTCCGCTGATCTCCCACTCTGCTGGATCATTGCATATGAGTTGTTCATATGCAAGTTTTCGTGTTGTTTATCGTACTTAAAAAGCGTTCAAGTAGTTTAAATGCTGTATATATATATATATATATATATATACACACACAACCACCCACTTTTTTTCTTTTTGTTTTGACATTGGAACTTTACCTCACATATTTCAGCTTTTAGGTTTCCTTGGTTCTCATTCATCATGATAACAATATTTCAGCTTGCAATTATGTCCCATGGAACTTTGTCGCTCTTCTTCTGTTGTAGAGAAACAAAATTACCAAGTCCCCATGTTAATCAACAGTGATGTTTGATGCAACTAAGATGTCAACCTGTTTATGTTACTTCTGTTTAGCTTTCAGTAATCTAAATGTATGAGGTTATGAGCTAACATCCTGGATATCTTATCCCATCTGTGACCCTTGTTGACTCGAAAATAATATGTTCCTACCATCTTGATGTTTTTTGGACTGTGCAGAAGTTATAGGCTTTTCTTCTGTCACATGTTACTAGGTAGGAGCTTATGTCAATGTTATATTGCTATGCTTTTCAAAGACCTAAAGAAGTTTCTACTGTGTCATCATTAATTAAAAACCTTAGATAGATCTCTTCCACAAACAAGGGTGAAAAAACTAATGAGATTGCAGTGATGTTAGAAAATCTAATTGGGGGTTGGACCCAGCATATCTTGAGAGTAGTTCTAAAACTGCGTGGAAGAGTCCATGAGACACTGGGCCATAACCTAGTAATTTGCTAATTTCCCTTCCCATGTGTGTGTCTGTCTCATCGATGAATTTTATTTGAATACTAAGTTCGTTTGTTGAAATCATATGAGGTCTTTGGGCCTGCTATGAATTGACTGTTAATTCTACTGATAGATGGGCTACAGGTATTTTCTTTATATTTTCTATAGCAGGGTCATAAGGTGATATATGGAGCATGTCATGCTTAGAATCCAACTCTACCTGATGCCTGTTGATGCATGTCAAATTGTACAATTAATCTATTTGGTGGACTTGAATTCTCTGCTGACGCTTCTTTTAAGACAGGACCCTCATACTTAACAAATGAATTGCACTTCTTGAGTCTCCCTTCGTCATTGACTTTATCTGTATCTGATCTTAAGTTTTCTCCCTTGTTATTTAAACCATGGCTCTTTAGTCTCCTATCTCATTCTTTAACTGCATCTTTAGTGCATTATATGTTCTCTGAAACTGGTTGTGTGAGAGGGAGTTGTGGTTTAAATTATACACGTTCCAGAATTTCTATGCCTTGACCACTTGACTGGCTTGCAATGTTTTGGGCTATCTATGTCCACGCGTCAAGTGGTTTTTCATGTTTTTACATGTTCGTTGCAGGAATATGTCCCAAAAGCAGCTCAAGTGTTAGTTCCCAGGGATCCCATCAGGCTGCAAACGGATTGATTTTAGCACAATATAATAAGACTTTTTCTACCAGTAGTGCCAATGGACCTAACACCTTATCACCCAAGTAAGTTTTAAAATTCCTTGTTTCCATTCCTGAACTGAATGCATTGCAACATTTCAAGAATCTTTTTGAATGGTTTAAGAGCATTGGCTATGTTTTAGTTGTCACTTAGCATTTCCACAGAAATATTCTGGTGACTCTGCTGATGTCTCCTTTGTTCTTTTCTGCATTGCAGTTTTGTGGAACAGGTTGGTGGGTCTGCTCCTGGGGAGGTGAGTAGAGCGACTGGGTGAGATGTAACGCCAATGAGAATTTGGAAGGTATTATCAGGCCTCTCCAGCAGATATACATTGGGTATCCTTGCCAGTTTTGGTTCCTAACGGCATGTTTTAATGACATTTTTTTTCTTCCATTTTTTGATAAAATGTTTTGATGACTTCGGTTGTGTATATATGTGACAATGTCTGCGTAATGAGGGTAAGTTGCTTTACCCTGAATAATAAGGATATATTTATAGCATTTGTTCTTGGGTACTGATTGATAATGGACTTAGGAATGATAGTACTGTGCTCATATAACAATGTCTAGTAATACAGTCAACCAAGTTTTGACTGTGGTTGGAACATTTGATTTATAATTTCTAGTTCAATATTCAGATTACATTCTTGCCATCTAGGTTGTTGGTTTGAGTCTTTGGATATGGATTATGTATATATTTTTGTTAGTCTATTCGAGCAGAATTGTTGGAGTCATCTGAATTCATTTCTAGTCAGAATTGGATTGGAAAACTTTATGCCAAGCTTCTCTTGATTTCTGCCTTTCTAGGCGGATTTTAGGGTTCTTCAGGCTGAACAGTGACCAGTTTTCCTGTAGTTCCCTGGTTTTGAAACTCTATACAGACCACCAAAACAGCCAGAGAAGTCGAATATCCACTCTGGTTTAGGGTTGGTCATGGCAAATGTTGATCATAAACTGATGTGAGTATGCCATGAGTAGTCTGATAAGCTGATAGCATCTATTGTTGCTGCTTCAATGGTGGAAAGGGGTTGATTTCAAAGAGTTGGGATCCTCCGCCAGTGATGATAGATGATTGTGTTCCCTTTGCATCCATCCACCAAATGTTTAGGAGAAAGGTCTATCTTTGGTCCATCTTCCAAACCAAGTCAATAGCAATCTGGACACCATTACTTTTTCATTTTGATTTCAGTAAATCTGCTGTTTGGTGGAAATCCTTATTTCCCACATATAGCGCCAAATGAAAGAAGCGTTTAGTTAGAAATTTTGGCTCTAGGGGTATGATTTGGGTCATTTTATAGGATTCAGGTGATCTGGAAAGTACCTCCTGGGCTGGCTATTGATTTGATGTAAATTGTACATGTGTGTGTCCCAGAAGATTTTGAGCACATCATCAATGTGTGTCCATCTAACTTACGGGGTCCAAGAAGTGTCAATATCAATTCGGTATATAACAATCCTGATACCTAAAATGTGGTATTTCGTATTCTATAATATTTGATTGACAGTTCAAGAAGGGAGGGGATGTTCCTGATGTGCACAAGAGCCTAGAATTTGTACTTGTCTGATGTAAAATTTGACAATACTTGTAAATAGTTTGGATCCTCATTAACGTAGGGTTCTTTGTTCTTTTCATATCTCTCCATATACATTACATGGAAACCCATCTCTAACAAGTAAAGAATCGTACTCATTACTTAAATCTAAAGGGGAAAAGAATTATTCCAAACTCAGCATGCATATCACAATTGCAGCCACATTTTTGTTCCCTAATTAGAGTTGTCAATTACCACCAGAGGTGCTGGTCTAGTGGTCCCTAGCTCACTCCAGGTGTTTGGTAGACCTTATGTCCCAGGTTTGAATTTCCTCTACTCCTATGTTTCTCACATTGGACAGTTGTATGCTCTTCGACCTAGGTATGGGTTCAATTCCGGCTTATGTGGATTATACTAGGCTTCCGGTGGGACTACGTCGCTACGTTAACTGGGCATGTGTTTGCTTTGGTAGCTCACAGAACTAATGCTTGTATAGGTTGAACTCGAAAGTCCAAACATTGTCTATGGAGGCTCAAGAGTGCCACTACTGCATGCCCTTTTAGTTTACCAAAAAAATCAGAGTTGTCAATTATCTTATCACTTTGTTTTCCTTGTGGGATTGTGGCTTGTACACTGAATGTATTGTTGAGGAATTCCTTTTAATTCATTGTCTTAATTTATTACTGGTTCTGTAGTCTGTATTGTGACATCATCTTCATCCAATCTCTAGAGTGTATGGTTGGGCACTCAAACCAAAGAAGCCAATACCATTCCAAGTGAGAGTTGATAATTTCAACTTCTTTCTCCTTGTGAAAGCCATTAATGAAGCCTTCGTGAGTTGCCATATGAGAATAAAGCTAACACGCAACACAAGGCACTGCTTAGGAATATTTTAATTCAAAGAAGGTGGACGGTTGGCTAATGTTCCATCAGAATTAATGGTTGCCCACAATGTATAATTCTTTGAAACTCGTTATTTCTCTGTATCCATGGTGACAAAGGGACCTTCAGTCCTCAGCATTTAATGTGCAGGACTGTCAAGCAAAACATCTTCAGCCACCAAATCAAAATCTCTGTTGAGATTTTTAATCTCGGCCATTGATTTTCAATGGTCGAGATTGAAATTTCGACCAAAATTTCGGATCCAACAATCGGAAATTGCTTTAGTCTTGCACATTTAATGCCACCACTTGGCCTTCGGGAGTCCATAATGGATGTCTATTTGAATGTTAATAACGAATTGGGATCTTCTATCCTCGATACATATTCCTTTATCACACATTTAAGAAGGGTTTATCTATCTGTGAACTTTCATAAAGTGGACCCATTTGAATGACAAAATTGTGTTATCATTGTCTAAGCGTGCATTCAGTGCCGATTCTTTTTCTCATAACCAATGAACGAAAGTTCGTTCATCTTGCCTGGTTCGCTACCTAGCGAAATGGTGAAATATTGTTGAGATTTCGCCCCCCTCCATTTGAAAATTTTCGCCCCCAGTTTTGGGTATTTGTGGTCAATAATTTTGGTAAATTTGATGCCTATTCTAATTTAATGCAAATATGTGATAATTTGAATTATTTCCTATAAATTCTTCCATTTAAATTCTCATACCGAGTCATATTTAACATATTACCTTCTGAGGCCTACATCATTCGGACATAATTGGAATGATTATCCATTCATTCTGAAGATTCTATTACAAAATTCATTCATAATTTAAATTATTTCATGTATATATTATTCCCTAATCACATTTGGTATGTTGACTTTTGAGGACTAAATCACTAGAATATAGTTGGTAAGATTACTCATTAATCTTAAAGATTTTTCTATAAAATGTCTTCTTATCTATAAATTATTCTATGTAGATTCTCCTCTTAATTACATTTAACACATTAACTTTTGAGTCTTTTTTTTTTCTTCCTGGTAAATAACTTTTGAGTCTTGAATCATTGGGATAGAATCGTGAGAGAAATCACTTAAAAATTGTAAGAAATAACATAAAAATTGTAAAAAATAAAAATAAAAAAATGATATTTTCCGATAGCGATATATCGGGAGAAATGCTGACATATCGTTGATTTCTAGCCAATCTTGTTTCGCCCCCTGGTTTCGGTTCGCTAGGGGGCGAAATCACCGAAATTCAGCGAAAAATTGTTCTGCTCATAACGACCAGGGCTCAAGACTTCAGGGAGGGGTATATAAAGGGGTAGGTATTAAACTTTTAACTCAAGACCTCCTTCGTTTTATTGCCTTTAAATAAGAGACTATCATTATCATACTAGATGTAGCAAAAAATAATTTCAGTTTAATAGAGAATCAACTTGTAAGAATAAGATGAATATGAAGTAAACCTATGTAACTTAATGGAGATTTTTTGTATATTTTACTTATCTCTACTATATTAATATTTTCTTATTTTCATGAAAAAATAAAAATTGAGAAATAACTTGAAGTTCTTCACTTAAATCTATAGCAATCTTGGAGCTGGATTTGCAAAAAAAGCTAATGTCAACTTGGGAAGGTTGGTTTTCAATGTCAATTGAGATATCACATCATAACCTCTCATAATCATCTGAAATTTCAGATGCACTTCCTACTATTTCTTTCATTTGCAAATCAATTAAAAAAAAATCCAGCATTAGAATCTAAGCTTCTCTTTCTTTTGCTTTTTCAAAAGAATCTGAACTTGTCCATTTTGATGTGTTGGTGAGAAATTCTCAACGATCAACTTAAATGGAGCCTAATCCCAAATTATTATTTTCTGCCCAAAAGAACTTTTTTATGTATGGCAGTGAAAATCAGACTTATCGCTCTTCATTAAGAGATGTTAATTATTGCTAAATATTATACGTATGGAAAACCATATCATTAATTATTGCTCCGAGGTGTTAATTATGCATATGGCCAACCGGTTCTTTTTAACACTAATAGGAGGATCGTTAATTATTGAGGTTTTTCGTTTAAAAATTTTGGGGGCGAAGGAAAAACATATGTTTCTTCTTAAAAAAAAATTATTTTGCTAGCTGAGCCAACCATTGATAATAACATTTTCTATTTTTATACATAATATGGATGGCTTACATCTTGAATCCTCTACTCATACAAGTACTTGAGAGTTTTTTTTTTTTTTTTTTTTTTTGGGTATTTGAGGTTCATCCGAGCCAGCTTGCGTGTACCTAAATTACATCCTCAGGAAGGGGAGCTTTGTCGTTCGCAAGGGTCAAACCCATGACCTCTCCACTGAGAAGTATAGATCTATTTACCACTCTACCAACCTTGCATTGACCTTAGATGCTTGTCACGTCATTAAGTTATATTGAACTATCAGTATCAAAATCACAAGGTGTACTAAAAAATAAAGCTTTTGTCTCATATCCGACTCTAAACCTTCTAAATCCCCCATTCTCATACCCGAAGAGGTCTCATTTCTGGAACCTCAGCCATTTGTAGATCATGAGATTTTATTTTCCACACCAACACAACCATCAATCGGCAATTTCGATGGCATTTGCATGTGGATTTAGGGCATAAGTATAGAGTGTTGGGGCTATTAAGAAACATCCTGCAGATAGACTTAGTATAGTTGAAACGAAAATGCTAAGATGAATAAGTAACAAAATCAATAAGGATAAGATAAAGAATGTCATATTCGAGCTGGTCTAGGAGTAGCCCCAATAGTTGATAAGTTCTTAGAAAGTTGTTTGATGTGGTATGATCGTATTCAACGGAGGCTTGTAGATGCCATTGTACGAAGAAGTAATTTAATCTAGAATTGAAAGAATTAAAAGATCTATGAGCAAACTTAAGATGATTGTACAAGAAGTGATGACCAAAAAAAATAATGCATAAGTAATTCCTTAGACATTATAATGGATCGACACAAACTTCATGACACACCACAAGTCTATAATTTCCTTTTTTTTTTCTCGTTTCTCAATCAATGGATTGATAATCTTGGACGTGTCCAGATCATCTCCCCTAATGGCTATTGACCATAAATTACAGACAGACCCATAGGATTTAGGTAATGAAGTTTTTTTTTTTATTATATATATATATATATATATTATTATTTTTAAATTGTGGGTTCCATATAATTTGTAGTTGTAACACCGTCGGGAGAATAGTCAATCCACACTCATCTTGGACAATTGTACTAGGTTTTGGGTAAAAAGTTTGACCAGTCAAATGTTGTAAAGTCAAATATTGACAAGTCAATTTTGAAAATCGTAATTAACGAGTCAAACCCAGCACTACGCGTCTTGGCCAAGCTTCGTTTACCTCCGAGTCTCCGACTTCCATTGACGTTAGAAATAAAGCTGAAACCAGAGAATCTCTTCTCCACTATTTTATACTTACACGCTGCTGCGTGCGACAACACCATCTTTCTCCACATGAACACTAGCTTCGATTTCTTAACCTTAATTTTTAAAAAACATGATTTATTTATATTTTATGTTCCGAATATACCCCACACGTTGAGCCCTAAGGGTCCCACATCTTACTTATTGTACTAGATTGTCGGTGATGAATTCCAATACAAGTAGAGTCAAAATCAATCAACTTCTAGATCAAAAGCAATCAAATTGAACCCAAAAATCGAATTAGAAACTCAAACCAACCGGAGTCAAAGTTAAAATCAACCAATTCCAATCTAATTCAATTCAAATCTAATGATCTACTTTCCCTCCACTTCTCAAGGTTTAAAATATTAGTATCACATCAGTCAGGTGATTTTTAGAGATATATCGTCTCATATCGAGATTATATAGTACCGGTCAATGTGTTTGAGTGCAATTTATTGTGTACCCACTAAGAAAAAAACAGAGAAATGTATCGTTATGTATCGCATTAGTGAAATACAATATAGATATATCTTGACTAATATTATATCTTATCATGAAATACTTCAAGTGTTTCTTCTCTTAAAGATGACACCACATTAGAATGCCAAATGGGTGGTTCTTAGGAAAGATCATCCAAAGTTGTTCAACTAGGACATTAAATCATAATTTCACAACCATCGTATTTATATCAATTTAAATGAGCCACCTTCCAAGCTATTGTATTTGTCTACGTTCTCCATGTGTTGCACATATATTCTTTTTCACTTACGTGACCACAAAGGAGGCTAACATGTCCAACTTAACATTATTTTGCTTCACATAATCAAGCCCAACAATATTAATACATTAATAATGGAACTACACCTCTCATAAAATCCAATTAATATAGGGACAATTTCCCAAATCTTTGGTAACTTGTTCAAATCAAATTTAAAAGAATTCAATGTTGCAGGAGAAGTTTCTAGTAGCTTATTATTGACTCGGCCACACTCCTCATATTGTTAAACCGTGTGTTTTCCATGTTACGAATAATCCAAATCACTTTTATTATGTTAACATGAAATATGATAGTGAAAATTTTTTATTCTTCAAAATTATATATTTAATTACCTTTCATGTAAATCCGATGAGAATCCAAATCACACGTTGAAAATGAATTTCTCTTATCATTAATTATTGATTGATCTGTTCATGACTAATGCATATAATAAAGGCTATAGGTTAAGAGTCTCTCTTCATCTAGCTTTTTTTTTTTGGTTATTTCTTTTGGGAAATTTAAAGAAAAATATGATTAAAAAGCTTGAAAATTTCAAATTTTCTTTATTTCTTTTTGGGTAATAACGGGCACAAGTCAAAGTATCCAAGCATAAGTACGTATAGCTGGATCTTAGCAGACATGATAGTACCATTTTCGTAATAAATTAGAAAAGTAGGTGTCTTTAAATAAATGAACTTCTATAAAGAAGGAAATTCTCTCCCATAATATTCCATGTAAGTTCATGTGTCTTTTTAGTTTTAACAGAACTGAAAACTATGGTCAGTACCAAAGAATTCTACTCCTCTTTCAAAGCTCTTCTCCTCTTCTTCTCCCTAATTCTCCTCAGAAGACTGAGAAGCCCACCACCAAGTTTCCTTCACAGAAAGGTCAGCTCTTTGAAATTCCAGAGGTTCCTTTCTCTTGCTCATAACAGATCAGATGAGTTTTCAAACCAATCCATAATCTTTGATGTGGAAGGAGCACTGCTGAGATCTTCATCTTTGTTTCCTTACTTCATGCTTATGGCTTTTGAAGCTGGAGGTCTCTTAAGGGCACTGGTTCTTCTCCTCTTGTACCCTTTTATCCGTTTCATGCTTAGTGAAGAAATGGGTCTGAACCTCATGGTTATGGTTTGTTTTCTGGGAATCAGAACAGAAAACTGTAGAGTTGGGAGAGCTGTGTTGCCAAAGTTCTTCTTAGAGGATGTTGGGCTTGAAGGTTTTGAAGTGCTTATGAGATATAAAATCAAGGTGGGAATTAGTTGTTTGCCCACAGTGATGGTTGAAGGATTCTTGAAAGACTATTTAGAGATTGATTGTGTTGTGGGGAGAGAACTGAAGGTGTTCCATGGTTACTATTTGGGTTTAATGGAAGAAAAAATCATGTTTAATGGTGAAGTTTTGAAGGTTATGGAAAACCAGAGTACAATGATCAGCTCTGATTTTGTGGTCCTTGACAGCTACAATAACAAATGTCATGAACTTCACAAGATGTTCCCTTACTGCAAGGTGAGTCATTTCATTCCATCAAAGCAAAAAATGGTCACATTCACCATTCATGCATGAGTGACAAGTAACAGATATGTGTCTGACTCCTGAAACATATATAAGTATTCCCTGTGTGTATCTTAATTTTCATTATGCTATTTCGCCAATTTTTTTCTTTTTGGTTACCACTAAGCTCTTTTTTTAATTTAAAAATAATTTTTGAAAATGAAAGAGAATTTTTTTATTAATACAATTAAATTAAAAATATGTCTCAGTTTTGGATCTTGTGAACTTGGATATTATAGTTGGTAACATATAGATTGCATGTAAAAGACAAAGGTAGAATATGGTGAAGAGAAATTGTTACCCAAGGAGATCAAAGAACAAATTTATATTAAGAGTTTTTTTTTTTTAATATAATTTTTAATTGTGTGTTTGTATTGGTAGGCGAAATCTATTTTAATTGAAAATAATAAAAAATATATATTTGTCAAATGATTGACTTAATTGATAATAACAAATACCTCACAGTGAAAATGTCAAAGTTGGACTAATTGTACATGTAATGGGCTCAAAGAAAATAATCGTCAAAAACATTCGCTTATCAAATCTATATTTCATTTCATAATTCATTCTAGACTAGATTTGTGTTTATCGATTCCAAATCCTCTGTCCGTCAAAGTAGCAGTTTGTGCTTCCCTCATACATTTATACCACATATTAAGAAGGAATTCACTAGGGACTCACTGGGGTTCCACCTCATTTTTGTTTTGTTAAAATTTAGAGGTGGATCCTCCTCCTCTCCTAATATGTGATAGATAAATATGAGAGGAGCATAAACAACTACGCCATTAAACTCATGTTTTTCATACATATATAATTTCATGTTTCCATAAATTCTGTTCTTAATTTGGGTTGCCATCTCTTTTTCATTTAGAGTTGAATTATGTTAATTAAAAACTAGGGCTGAAACTCTAAATTGGTGTAATGTCTCTGTCACAAAAGGCATTAACTTTCACTATCAAAAAATAAAAAAAAAAAAAAGCATTACTTATTGATGGAATTTACCATTCTTGTTGCAGAAGGAAAATCTCTACTTGGTAACCGACACAGAGAAAAGAAACTGGCATGAGCTACCAAAGGTTCAGTACCCCAAACCACTAATCTTCCATGATGGTAGGTTGGCTTTCAGACCTACCCCACTTGCAACACTGACCATGTTCATTTGGGTTCCCTTTGGCTTCTTCCTTGCCATCTTCAGAGCCATTGTTGCCTTATCATTGCCTTACAAGCTTATGGCCCCCATATTAGCCTTCACTGGCATTAGAATCCAATCATCTGGCTCTACCATTAGTGACTCAACTCTCACATCCACACAAGACCCAAAGGCCAAGGGCAAGGGCTATCTCTATGTGTGCAACCACAGAACACTTCTGGACCCTCTTTACATTTCAGTTGCCTTAGGAAAGCCTCTCACTGCAGTTACATATAGTTTGAGTAGAGTATCTGAGGTTCTAGCACCAATCAGAACTGTCAGATTAACAAGAAACAGACATCAAGATTCAAAGATGATGGAGAAACTGTTGATGGAAGGAGATCTTGTGGTGTGCCCAGAAGGAACCACTTGTAGGGAACCCTATCTTTTAAGGTTTAGTCCTTTATTTGCAGAGATGAGTGATGAGATTGTTCCAGTGGCCTTGGATGTTCATGTAACTATGTTCTATGGCACAACAGCAGGTGGGCTCAAATGCTTGGACCCACTTTTCTTCCTGATGAACCCATGTCCCACATACCGGGGCCAGTTTCTTGACAAGGTTTCTGGATGGTCCACGTGTCATGATGGAGCTGGATCAAGCAGGTTTGAAGTTGCTAATGATGTACAGAAGGAACTGGGTCGAGTTTTGGGTTTTGAGTGCACCAACCTTACCAGGAAGGATAAGTATCTCATGTTGGCTGGTAATGAAGGGATTGTTACTTCTTCACCAAAAACGTAAGATCACATGATACGCTTCTGTACCATAATAATCTAGCTTGAGAATTTTATTCTTTTTGGTAAGAATCCAGCTCCAGAATTCATTTCAAACACAAATTGATAGACCACTGAAGTGTTTGAGAAAAAAAAAAAACAAAAATACTGATGTGGGACCTAAGTGGTCTCTGATGCCGTCTGATTAATTAGTCAAGGAAGCAATCAAGGATCTATATCCTTTGTAAATTATTATTATTATTTTGGAACTGGAGATTTTATATATATTAGAGATGTGGTTATTACATATATTATCATAAAAATGAATCGGATCTTGAACTTCTCTTTTACTAGATATTGATCATTATCGATTTGACCTACTCTTTGGTGTATATCTGTAATTTAGTTTCTTGTAAGTCTCTTAATAAATTTTTTTTGAAACCAAAGAGAATATATAAATATATATAAAAGGAATAATACAATGATATTACAAAGCAAATTATAGTCTCATAAAAACTCTCCCACCAGCCTCCTCAGTCACAATGGCTTTGAGGCGTTCAGAAAACCCTCCCTGATCAAAAATCACCTTCTTATAAATTGCTAGTAGGATTGTGAAACCTAACATTTATTATCCAATAGGAGAAATTTTATATGTAATTATACATTTATACTTAACGAAGAAAAGTAACAATTTAGAAGAAATTCTATATATTCACTGGAATTTGTTTCTAATTGGGTTCTAATTGTGACCATCATATTATAAAACACCACGTGCTATAATCCTAGCAACAATCCTAGCAGTGTATTACAAGGAATTGCAAGAAATTGATTGATAGAGAATGTGAATCCACAACCATCAATTCATTAAATCATTTATAGATTTTGACTTGAAGTTAGTAGCGCTGGACTATATATACAGGTCTTTTCTCACTACTTTACTAAAAATTATGTTAAAAGTCTATTCTTAATTAACTTTTGTTCAATTCATACTATATAAATGAGAATTTGTTTATATATATATATATATATTATTATTATTTTTTTTTTCTAATATTTTGACATTTTTACACATGTCTCAAATCAATGGAAAACGTCTCGCAAAAATGGAAATAGTCATTTAAATTTTTAATAGTAAGACATTTTCCCTTTAATCAATATTAGGCAAGGTGTACTCAAGGTTCAATATGTCGACCCGTGTCGCCGTGTCGGACCCTGGCGACTCGGGCGACATGTCGCCAGAAGTCGGTCGACATTTGGCTGTTGATTATGGGAAACAAACACCGGATTTGCTTCTTCTCTTTCTTTCTCATGCTCTGTTCCTGCTTCTTCCAAAATCAGAGCTCGCCATTAATGTCTTCTTCTTACTCCTCTGCGTCTTTGCATTTGCTGCAGGTAAGCAAACAGATTGGTGATCGATATGTGTCGTACCTTGCGTAGAACCAACAAACCTTATGGCATAGTAGGTGTGAGTGATTTGAGAGGATTTAACAAGAAGGGCAAGAATCTGGGTGGCTTCTTGGAGATCGTTTCAGAGGAGCAAAGAGAGAGAGAGAGGGGTTAGTGCTGGAGTTTGTTTTCTTTGTGAATTTTGTGAACGGAACAGTTGTGATTCTTGTGAATAGCCAGAATGGTTGCAGACAGGGGAAGTCGTTGAAATTAAGAGCTAGAGGTGACTGGTCATGGAATCTGATCGTCGTTGCTCGGAGGCGAAGAAGACCAAAAATCTTGAAATGGGTTTTGAGTCTTCCGACATAGTGCTTCGTTCAAGCCGATGGATCCAATTCATTTATGTTTTAAAAAATAATCTACAGGTTAGGGTTTTTATACTGGTTTTTTTCATTTTTTTCTTCGATTCGGAATTGGAGAAGATGTTGCAGCGATCGGTTTCGACGCCATTCTTGACGAAAACATATCAGTTGGTGGAAGATCCGATCACCAACGACATGACCTCCTCTAGCTCCTGCAGTCCTACTCCTCCACCAGCACCGACATCGACGCCAAGCACCGGCAAATTCCGAAGTGCGACAGGTCATCTTCGCTCGATGCATCGAAAAAGTCGACCATCGGCGATATATCGCCGATAAAATTTTGAGTCGGTGTCGCTGGGGGGTATCGTGTCGCCCTCCAGCGACACCTCGATATTTCGCCCTGTGTTGGCGATTTATCGCCGACACAAGGAACCATGGGTGTACTCCATTGCAGCCTTGCAGGGTTGCTTGATTAGTAATGACCAATACCTTTTAGGCACCGTTTGTTTGCAAAGATAGGGTGAGAAAAAATGATTTTGCTTCAGTGCTCCAAATGGTCCAAATTTAAAGTGGTGGTTCAGTTAAAATCTCGACTACCTTTTTTTTTGTTTCAGTGGTGTAGTTCAAAAAGTGATAAATAAATAAAAGGAGGTGGTCAATGGGGTTGGGGAACATTAGAAAAGAAATGATTTTGTAGAAAAATCTCAAATTTAGGTCCCACTTTGTTGTTTTTCATATTTTTTACAAAATTCCACATAGTTTGTGGGACTTTAAAAGCGATGGGTTGGAAAAGTTACTAAGCTAGTGTGTCACCTCAACAAACAAGCTTCCTTAAATTCTACAAAATTTTCTACTGTAGTGAATTAAACAAGCCACACTTCTGGAATTCATGTTAGATTCAACAAACAAATGGTACCTTAGTAAAGAGGTTGTGGGTTGACTCTTACCGATGGTATATATAATATCTCTATTCCCTGTATATAAAAAGCTCTATTATATCCAAAATAAATAAAAGGGTTAGGCAAGACGCGAGGCCCATGGTTACATAAAAAAAGAAAGAAAGAAAGATGGAGGCCCATCGTCTCTGTGTGAGATGATGCATGTATCAAAAGATTCTTACGCTAATCAGGGCGGTAAAACTTGGCCCACAAATTCGGGCCCAATTTAACTAGGGTCAGGTTAGGGCAGGTAAGATTCTAACCCCTGGGTAGGGCTAACGTTAGCCCTAAAGGTGTTTAACACTTAGAACTCCACACGTGAGAAGAGGGATATCTATCGCCGCAAAGCTTCATTGACACATGAACACAGAGTCTTATCGGCAGATCCCTCACTAGCCGTCCGTTCTGTTGCCACGTCATCGATCTGCGAGAGTTCGTGTTTTGACGGCTGAGATCATGGTTGCAGAGCTTCTGGAAAAGCTCGGAGAAATTCCTGTATTCTCTTCCCCTGTTTTCCCTAAATTTTGATTTTGATTTTGAATTTGGTTTTTTTTTTCCCCTTGATTTTAGCTGAAAAAAATTTAAATTACGCAGAAGATGAAGATCATGGATGCGGAGAACAAATTAGAGAAAGAAAAGGAGGTTAGGGTTTTGAATGGCAAAATCCATGATATCAGTGGCGAAGATGATGTCGCCGACGATGACAACGGTGACCGTGAAGATGAAGACGATGATACAGTAGGACAGAAGCAGGAGGATGGAGATGATGATGATGAGGATGAGGAAGATAACGATGAATATGATGAAAATGGTGAGGATGACGATGACGATGGTGTTGAAGAGATTCCTCGTTCTGAAGCTGCTCCCCAAGTTTACTCCGTAGATGACGAGGATGAAGATGAAGATGAAGACGATGAGGAGGACGACGATGACGATGACGATGATGACAACAGTGACGAAAACGATGATGAAGACGATGATGGCGAAGAGGAAGAGGTAATAAGTTCTCTACTCTGTAGATCCTTCCTGAATCTATGTTTGTTTTTATGCAATAAAATGTCCAATCTGTAGATCTTTACCGATCCTATCTGTCCCTGCTCTTCAGTATAAATTTCTGTTGGTCTTTACTGTGATTTAAGCTTTAAGCTTGTTCTCCCAAAAAAAAAAGAAAAAGAAAAAAGAGAAGCTTTAAGCTTGACATGGTTATCCTTTTTCCCAGTATACTGCATATTTTTTTTGCCCTTGATTATATTATTTCTACAATGATAAATATTCTCTAGCTACTTAAATATTCTGTTATTTGTATCCATAGATGAAGTTGTAGCATGTTCTTAGTCTAGTTGAACGAAGAAAAACTGAGAATCTTTATAGTTTATCTGCTACTGTTTTTGTATTCCAGCTGCAGGTGCCATGTTAGGCTTTCTTTTTGTTGATCTTCTATTTATAGTATCTATTAGTCAATTTTGTATTCAAACAATGGAGTAGCCTTAGCTTTCTTGATGGTGGTTCTTGGTAACACCTTCACATGTGACTGCAATTTTTTGGGCTGATTTGGGGTACTCTATTTAATCGTCTTATTTGACCTTCATTATTCTGTACATGTATGCTAGTTGACTGTGGTATATAAATATTTTGCCAGAGTTACCTTGTAAACATTTGGTGGATTTGTGTGATTCTCTTCCTTCATATTGCTGTTTACTTGTTTGTACAACAAAGCATGAAACATGCTAATTTTTACTTGTCTATAGGTTTTGTGGTTGGCATGAAGCAACTTTTAAGTTACTGCTTTTATTTTCTGGGTTTGTCATGACACAACCGTTGGCATGGAGCAACTTTTAATTCCCCTTTCTGTTTTTGGTTTTCATGACATGATGTGTAGTTTGTAGCCTATTTTGCCAATTTGGGGACCAGGAGAAGTTGGGAACACGTTTAGTCTTTCTGAGGGAATGTGGTATACCTAGTTAGTTGCCCTTTCAGTAGAGTACTGTCCACTTTACATCTGATGCACATACACAGAAGTTGGGATGTATACATGTAGTGCTCCAAACAAGCATACAAAGAAGTTGGGATGCACACATTTGGTAGGTCTCAGTAAGGATCCTTTTCTAACTTACCAAAAAGAAAGTAAGGATCCTCTATATACCTTATTCAAGCTTGTAGGGCTACTTGATATGTAGATCTTTTTGTTATAGTATATGTAGATCATGCAAAAAATTATGAGTCATATTGGACTGATGGTCTGTATCCAGTAAAGTCATTTGTTTTAAGAGTTCTATATTGGACTTCAATTTTGAGTCTTGAACTATCAATTGTGTTCACAGTGGTTGGCTAGAAATGAACGCTGCCATTGCCCTTTTTGTTTAGGTTCTTTATGTGTCTTCTGTGTCATGATCAATTTAATGGTTCTTCAATGTTTGGTAGTCTTGACCTTCTTCTTTATCTTTTTAGTATTTCCCCTCATTACCTGATTGGTATCCCTCTTGCTCTCTCTCTCTCTCTCTTAGTCGTCAACTTAAACCTGTCTCATGCTGTTTCTGTGTTACATGGTTTTCAATGAAATACTCAAAATTACTTTCTAGTTGTTAGGGATTTTCTTTCCTTAATGTATTTATTATTCTTTGCGTTTGTTGTTCCCATAGCCTGGTTTTGCATTTAAATATTTTGTTTATTGGATGGCGTACATTTAGGAAAGAAATACAGTTCCGGCTGTGGAGTCGAAAACCAAATTATTTAGGTTAGTAATGTTTATTGTATCATGAAGTGCTTCTCAATGCTGGTTTGCTTTGGGTGCGGAGATGTGTAAAGTTCATCATCCGAAAAACAGAAAAAATAGAATTTCAAAATTTTAACCTTTGCTGAAATTTGCATTGCTTTACCATGTGTGTAGATATTGCTAATTGGAAACTCCAGACCTATGGCAATCCAGTTTTTTCCCTTTTATGATTGTTAAATGGATATATATATATATATATATATATATATATATATATATATATATATATATATATATATATATATATATATATATATATATATATATATATATATATATATATATATTTAAAACCTTACTTTAGTATCAGCTTTCGGGGGTCTGAAATATGGTTGAACTGTCAGACGTTGACTTTTGTGAAAGCACTGGGCATGCTATGGTGTTGTATACAATTCCCAACTGGGCTCAGCGGGAATCAAGACCAACTTCTTTTCGTTAGCGCTTTCAAGAAAAGTGAGAATACTTTGTTTGTCTTCGTGTTCACCCATGAGGTTGAGCGTCATACCCTAAGGATCAGGCAGAAGTTGGCTCACCTCTCTGAAGCCAATGAAAGTCAACTTCGCTATATATTCAGATATTTGTCATGATATCAATATATTTAGTTCATAATTGGGCTGCAACTTCCATTCTGGTTTCTTAATTATTACTTACTAATGCATGTTGGACTTCTTCTGGATGCTTTGTGTATACATTCTAAATAATTGAGCAATCTTAATGTTGTGCCAAGATCTGCCCTCCCTGGACCTGCAGTGGTGGAGACCTATGCAGTGGATACACAATTTTGTATTATTTGCACTGAGCCAGCCAAACCATGCCATTGTGGTTGGTCCTATAAAACCTTTCTTTGTTTTAACATTTTGATTCATAGTAAAATTTTGTGGCCTATGGGGGGGAGGAGTGGAGATACAGAAGCTTTGGGGGTGACGCTATGTATTATGGGTTACTGTGGTGTTTAAGTTTTGTTAATTTCAACTACACGGATTATATGTTCTGTTTTAGTGAGTAGTTTTCTTTGTCATTGTCTATTTTTCCCCCATCATATTTGAGGATTATTAGAACCTATATTGAAAACCTGTCAAATTTTGGAATCTGATTTGGCATGAGTTTGAGATTTATACTCAAAATTTCAGAACTCAGACGATGGAGTGTGACTTACTGTATTTTTTATCTCTGTGGGCATTGGTCGCTGCTACTGTCTTTTAGCATGTCTTTTGAAACTATGAACCACTATCAATACCATTTTGCGATCATAGTTTTATAAACTGGAATCCACCCTACCCTCTTTGGTATGGCCTTGACTCTGACTTCACTGTTTGAAAACTGGTTTAAAAGTTCACCGTTCGAAAACTAATGTGTTAGGTGCCTCTTCAGTATGCTGGTTTATCATTGTTCTTTTTGAAACTTAACACTAATTCATCATATCTATCCCTTGTCAAAACTGTGCTTATTCTGAACCAGGCTGCTTTTCGGTTCACACTGCAGTCCAGTTTTGAAAACTCTGTTCTCAACAATGGGGATTTACTCATTCTTTCGAGATCTGGGTGCATGTTGCACAGAAGTTTCCATTTTATGGACTGAATATGTTCCTTGGGTTCTCTCCTTGCATTTTGTTTTCTTTTCTTTTTGAGCATTTAATAAATATATTGCTGTTTTAGGTTCACCTAGATAGGGTTATCTTTTGGCATATGATGTTCTTTAAGTTACGAAATTGGTTGTCTAATTGTTCCCTCAAACTATGTTTCTTTTGGTATTCTTACAACTTTCGTAAACCTTGCTTATTGAACATTTACGTATATTGTATTCACTTTGGAGCTGATGATTTACTCCAACCTTCCCCCCCCCAAAAAAAAAAAAAAATGTAAATTCTGTTGCTTCTGTATCGCCTATTAGTGTGCATACTTTTCTTATGCTCCTTTTTGATAAATTTGTGCTTGATTCCTGTCTTGTGTTCTGGCTGTCACATTATCTGACATGTTATGATAATTACATAGGAGGACATGGGAACAGACTATCTTGTAAGACCTGTTGGTCCTGCTGAAGTTGAGGAAGATGCTAGTGACTTTGAGCCAGCGGAAGAGAATGGAGAGGAAGAAGATTTTAACGGAGAAGACGGGAACAGTGATGATGAGGATGGTGGACAGGGTGAAGTCCCAACCAAAAGGAAAAGATCAAGTAAAGATGACTCCGATGATGATGATGATGGTAGTGATGAGGATGATGAGAGACCATCCAAGCGATAGAATGTGTATCTTTTGGGGTGAAGACTGACCATGACAGTTAAAAGTTTAGTACCTCCTTCATCCTACCTACCTCTCCTTTGTGTAGAAAGTAAGAACAGTTCATGGATTCTTACCTTCCTGCTTTCTGACCTTGCCACTGTACCTTTCTCTGTGGGTTCTTTGTTGTGGTACAGTAGCTTGTCATCTATGGGCTGTTGGTGAGAATCGTGAACAATATAGGTTTAGGCCTTGTATGTTATGAACGTAGATCAGTTATTAATGTTATAAATGTCAAATGTTGTCAGTGTGTAGATGTAACCTTTGTTAAGCACTCTGTATCTTTTATTTTTAGGTTTATGTGATTTGGTCTTGCTGTGTATGCTTTCTTTCATTCTTTCAGATAGATACAAAGTGAATGAACCATTGTTCTGTATCTAGGCAATCCTAGAAGAGGGAATGCATTGTCCAAGTTTGCTAGCAGTAAATAGAATGTCTTGAATCAAGGCTGCAAGCTTGTTGGTGGTTGCACTTCTCCTTGAACGTACATAATCAATTGCTTGTAATCAGTTTCAACGAGGACTGAATCATAACCACACGCCACTGCCTCCCACAAACTGGTTCTAAAAGCCAATGTTTCCCACTCTTCAACTAAGTTATATCTCCATGGACTCGAAGAAGCTACTAAGGTTGCCCTTTCCGAATCTCTAATTGTAACACCCTGCCCCCCCCCACCCCACCCTTCTTTGTCTTCTCCACGGCTCCACCCATGAAGCATTTGTGTTGACCTTGAAAAAACCAGGAGGAGGGGGTTGCCATACCTGCTGCTTCTAATCCCCATTGTTGTCGGATGAAGGAGGAGTCAAAATGCCTCTCTTTTGGCTTTTCCAAAATTCTGCAAGGGTTCTCAAGGCCATGTCAATTGTCTCTTGAGGTTTCCACTTTTTTCCAACCACCCGATCATTCTTTGCCTTCCATAATCATCAAACAATGAAGGAACTACGACTTTTTAAGTTTTCTGCTTCACAAGGTCCAGTCTTGTTAAATTCATTCCACATGGAAATCCATGCCATTAATGAACAACACTTATCCTCAAAGATTCTCCATAATAGAGGGGGCCCGAATTACACCTTTTCAACAAAATCACAATGAAGCAACGCATGTGAACTTATTTCTTCTTCTAAGCCGCGCTCTCAACATAAATAATCCACACCCACCATCTTGGAATTGAGGTTTGTTCCTGTAGCAAGACAATCGTTACAGGCTCTCCAAAGGAAATTTCAAAATTTAGGAAGTGTTTTACAATCCCACACTTCTCTCCAGTGCTCTTTTTTCATTTCATCCCAGCTATGAACCTTTGAGGAAGATGTGAATTCTTTTTCTTGGACCTCTTGTTGCCTCACTTGAAGCTTATATGCCTCTTTAACATCAATTTGATCACCATTTCCTATTCTTCAAATCAACCTTTTTTGAGAACTTCTCTTCCTTCTAGGATACTCCTCCATGCCTATGAGGGGTTGTTTATCAATTTGGCTTCAAGAAAAGATGAGTTGGGGAAATATATTTTCTTGAGAAATTTTGCCCAAATTGCATTTGGTTGTAAGTGTAATCTCCATGCCACCTTCCATAATAATGCCACCTTTCATAATAGTGGTCCTAATCTAAGTGAGTGATTTAGATTACCAAACACCTGTGAGCATAGAACAAAATTCCATCGAAACTTGTGAAATTTCCATTGAAAATTTCCATTTTAGAAAATGCAAAATGAAACTCATGGGGACCCAAAAAAAGTCCTTAGTTTCGATCGAAATTTCGTCGAAACTTGTCGAACTTGGTTCAACCCAGTTGGACTAGCTGGTTCATGAGGAGAAAAAAATCCCCCCCCTCCCAAATTTCGCTAGTTGAAACTTGGGAAATTTCAGAAGATGCGTGGACAACCTCTTGTGTGGAAGCATCTACAGCTTAGCAAATACACAAATGTGATCTACACCCCGGAATTCGCTCTAAAAACCTCGTTGAAACTTGATGTCGAAACTTGTACGGAAAAGTCCTCGATTTCCTCGAAATTTCCCAAGTTTCCACCTAAGTTTCCCATTTTCACCCGGTTGAAACTTGAGTTTCCCTCGAATTTTTTACCATGCCTGTGAGAAAGGAATCGAAGACCCCGTGTCTGAGCTAGTTGGCATTATGTTTCTGGCATGTTCTCCACTTCCATTTGTGTTATCTGCCCTGGTTGCAATATTTCAACGGTGAAAATGTTCATAAAAGCAATAACATAAGGATTCAGCCTCTGCAACCAACTGCTTGTCCAACGCAATACCTCTTAGGTGAGAGCTACATTTTGTTCTTTGTTGTCTCTAGCTACTTTCGTCAAAAAGATTGGGACACCTCTCTTCCTTATGGCCTAAAATCCCACTAGAGTAGCACTACAGTGACATCTTCTCCCATTTTACCACGATTTCGTTAACCGTCCCTGACCTTCTTCTCGCTAGAATCACCGATTTAAGGGGTTTTCTTCCGTCAATGATCACACGACATCTAAGTAGCAAACCCTACTTCCGAACTAGATCTCTTGAATGATCATACCTCTCTCTGGTTCCCCAAGCTTTGTTGATAATAGGAAGCCGAATTCCAATTATAGAAGGTCTGTAGGGACTTCTAGAACTAGCACCAGAAATATATGTGCAATAAAAACCACTACTTATCTTCCCTCCATGGCTCCATCATCAATAAGTTTCCTCCTACTGACCAAGGTGATTCCTCTATTACATTATACATGTCTTGTTGATGCTTAAATTGGAACATATATTGATCGCCCTTCATTTGTGTGATTTTCATAGATCGAACTCCGTCATTGTCATTGGCCCTTCCCTTTCATTACATCGATGTGGATTGCCTCGCGAAATAGCAATGGAGCTTTTCCAAACATTTGTAATTCGTGATCTAATCAGACAACATCTTGCTTCCAACATAGGGGTTGCTAAAAGTAAAATTAGGGAAAAAGTATTCCATGCCTTTGGCAGGGCTTCAAAGACAGCTTGATGCCCATAGGGCTTCCCAAGTATGACTCTCCCCACAAGTGTATTTGATTTCGCTTCCGTAGCTTTATCTTCCAACTCATTTGATACATCAAGTCCTTCATCACCAAAAAGAATTATCTCTAAATGTATTGACCTAGCTTTAGCTCTCTAGGTAGCATTTCTTCCCCTTCCCTTGCCTATCCGAGCAAACATTGGGGTAGAACAGAAGTGTTGAACTAATTTCAATTTGCTTTCTATTGTACCCCCAAAATACTGTAACTTTACAGAAAACCTTCCACAAAAAACGACTATACTTTGTTAACTGCAGGTAGAGAGGACACTCACTAATGGAGGAGAAACATCACTTACTAATGGAGGGAATACGAAAACTCCATATTTGGGGAGTTGGATCCTCTTCTGAATGCTTTTATGATTTAACACTCATAAATTTTAGTTCTTATTTATGTGATGATGTGGCATATGGATTTAATTTTCCTATGAAATTTGTTACCTTCAAATCCTATCGATCCTGCTCTATTTCAACCCCTCTCTCATCATTTACCCTGTTGCTCAATTGAGCAAAACCTATAATTGTAACCATGAAGATCATCTTTCACAATTTATAGGCATATGCAATCTAGTCATGTTAAAATGCCACCTAGAGCTGCTTTCTTTTTCATATTTCCTTTTACAATTATGTTGGTTCTTCTTCTATCGAATTTTTTAAAATTGATAAAATAATTATCAAGTTTGAATCCTATACTTGTACAATGAGGTAGATGATACCATAGGAGGCCAATTTGATCTAGTATGTATTTCACTTGTAATTATATATAATTATTGATTAATATAAAAATTATTGATTAATATCTTTAAAATTGATAAAACAATCATAATCCTATACTTACAATGAGGTAGATGATAGGCCAATTAGGTATTTATAGCAGTAGAGGGATTTCATCCCAAAGACATTTGATCTTATATAATTTGTTCATATTCATATACCTTATTGTATAATCATTTTCACCAAAACAGGAAGAAAAATAATAATAAAAAAAATTATATCAAGTAGATGGAAAAATTTGGATTCAAGAAAGCTTATAAAAAAAATAATAAATAAATAAATTTAAGGGCGGTTTAAGTCATCTGATTCTCTTTATATGCTGAAGCCCTAATTTGGTTTGGTTTCCTTCCCAGTTGGTTCCTGGGTATCGAGAAGGGGGAAAAAGAAGGATAACCTAGGGTTTTTGTTCTTTCAGGGCGCGAGCCAGGGCCGACAGATTATTTACTCCTCCATTGTTATCTCTTATATAGATTATCTGTTTTTAGGGTTTTAATCGAAGATCATTCTTCCGCTACTTTATATTCTTTGGCTCGTCGTTCTACATCTTCTTTCCAATTTGCGCTACTTCTGTTTGTTCACAAATCCCATTGAGGAGTTCGGAGGGTTTTTTTTTTCGGTTCTTGGCTTCTTCATCTTTATTAGCTTGTTCCTTTGTTGGTTTTGATTACGGAATTGAATCTCGATAATGTCCACGGAGAGGAAAAGGAAGGTTAGCTTGTTTGACGTCGTGGACGAAACTTCTGTCTCCGCAAAGAAAGCGAATGGTGGCTCATTGCTTACCTCTACTGTTAATAAGTGGAATGGTCGACCTTATTCACAGAGGTACTATGAAATCCTTGAGAAGAGGAAGACGCTTCCTGTATGGCAGCAGAAAGAAGAATTCTTCCAGGCTTTGAAATCTAATCAGGCTTTGATATTGGTTGGAGAAACTGGTAGTGGGAAAACAACTCAGGTTAGTTTCTATTTTCGAAATTTTGCGCTCGTCTCCTCTTACTGTATTGTTGAAGTAGGGAATAGTTGGTGTCGATATTTATTTTGTGTGAATCTACTACGCTCGTTTAGGTTTTTACATAAACATGCTTATTTGTGCTGAATCGCTTCGGTTGTTATTTTGAGATCTCATTGGTTGCAGTTGTTACCTTTGTGTTTCGATGTTTAGGTTTTAATGAAATTCGCTCCCCCCTCCCCCCCACAAAAAAAAAAAACAAAAACCTGTTGACTGTTGATAATACTGACATCTTTGATTGCCTCTATATAGTTCAATTGCATAGTCTCGGGTGGGTTTGTTATGGAACCTCTAGAATAATGTGTTGATGGAGGAACTAGTACTTTTATTAGAAACTGGGAAACGAGCATATTTTCGTTTGTTAAAATTTTTTGTTACATTTTGGAATGCATGATTCTGGAAAATTAGATTGGGTGAGGGCTGATGATTTTTTTTTTTTAACATTTTGGATTTCAAATATTATTTTTGGACTCATTGGTATGCGTATGAATGTGGAAATCATCATGAAGTTGAGTGTTTTGATGTTTGTCAAATAGGAAATTGAACTTCCTACCTATGGAGGAACTAAGCTTGATTTCCTGTTTTAATCTATTGAATAATCGAAGAATAATATGTGTGTGACGATGTGTTTTTTTCTGTCCTGCAGATCCCTCAGTTTGTTTTGGATGCCGTTGAGTTGGAGACACCGGACAAACGTAAAAAGATGATGGTAGCCTGTACACAACCCCGTAGGGTGGCTGCGATGTCTGTGTCCCGTCGAGTTGCCGAAGAGATGGATGTGACGATTGGAGAAGAAGTCGGTTACAGCATTCGTTTTGAAGATTGCAGTAGCTCAAGAACTGTTCTAAAGTATGTATTTTCTTGCGAGTCCTGGCTGTTCAGCTTCACTTAATTCCTTAATTTTGTATTCTTTTGGTGTTGCCGCTTATTATTTGTTGCAAACATTCGTCTAAAATTTGTTGATTTTGCGTCACTGTTTGCTAGGTATTTAACAGATGGTATGCTTTTGAGAGAAGCTATGACAGATCCCCTTCTTGAACGTTATAGAGTTATTATACTTGATGAGGCTCATGAAAGAACTTTAGCAACAGATGTTCTATTTGGGCTTCTGAAAGAAGTCCTGAAAAATAGGCCTGATTTGAAACTGGTGGTTATGAGTGCAACCCTTGAGGCTGAGAAATTTCAGGGTTACTTTTTTGGTGCACCTCTTATGAAAGTTCCTGGAAGACTTCATCCAGTTGAGATCTTCTACACACAGGAACCTGAGAGAGATTATCTTGAAGCAGCAATTCGAACGGTTGTGCAAATACACATGTGTGAGCCTCTTGGTGACATCCTTGTTTTCCTCACTGGAGAGGAAGAGATCGAAGATGCATGCCGGAAGATTACAAAAGAAATTGGAAATTTGGGTGACCAGGTGGGACCAGTGAAAGTGGTACCTCTGTACTCAACGCTCCCTCCAGCTATGCAGCAGAAGATTTTTGAGGCTGCTCCACCCCCCCTGAAGGAAGATGGCCCTCCTGGAAGGAAGATTGTTGTGTCCACCAACATTGCAGAAACTTCATTGACTATTGATGGTATCGTTTATGTTATTGACCCTGGTTTTGCCAAGCAGAAGGTCTATAATCCACGAGTGCGAGTGGAGTCTTTGCTGGTCTCCCCAATATCAAAGGCAAGCGCACACCAGAGATCTGGTCGTGCTGGAAGAACACAACCTGGAAAATGCTTCAGACTTTACACCGAGAAAAGTTTCCACAATGATCTTCAGCCACAGACTTACCCTGAGATATTGCGATCAAATCTGGCTAACACAGTTCTGACATTGAAGAAGCTTGGGATTGATGATCTTGTGCATTTTGATTTTATGGACCCTCCTGCTCCAGAGACATTGATGCGAGCACTGGAAGTCTTGAATTACTTGGGTGCACTTGATGATGATGGAAACTTGACTAAGCTGGGGGAAATCATGAGTGAATTTCCTTTGGATCCTCAAATGTCAAAGATGCTCGTTGTTAGTCCTGAATTTGATTGTTCTAATGAAATCCTTTCTGTTTCAGCCATGCTGTCAGGTATGGTTCCCAATTCCCTGCTGTTGGAGCTTACTCTCAAATTTTTTTTAAATGTCTTTTTTGCATTGTACCATTATGTGGACCCAATGGGGCTTAGTACGTGCAGTATCACAGTGATGGAAATACTGATTATACTGCAAGTTCTCTGCCGCATGCAAACAGTTGTGATTCTTGCATCAGATATAAGCCATATATCTGGGGTAATGGTAGATAAAATAGTCCTGGATCTTGCAAGTGTGCAGGTTTCTTGCACCATGCAATAGGGTTGTTTACTCTGTCCAATTAGGTTTGTCATCAGCAACTGCCTGTTTGGGTTTCATGCCACTGGTTGGCATGCACCATAGAAATTCCCAATTGCTGATGCAGATAGTTGCAGTTTCTCAGTATTCTCTCATGAAGAAAATGGTGTCGTCTCGCCTCTATGCATCTGCTGACCTACCGTGGGCCTCCTCTGTGATAACAATTTCTTTCTTTAGTACCCAATTGCTTTGTCCGGCCTAGGGAGGCTCAAAAAGCTGCAGATGAAGCGAAAGCTCGGTTCGGGCACATTGATGGAGACCACCTCACACTTCTAAATGTCTATCATGCTTACAAGCAAAATAGTGAGTACCAACTTTTCTGGTCATTTAAATTTCTTATTTGAGTCTAAATGGGTTCTTGCTTTTTAAACCTAACTAAGAATCTGCTGTGTGATGGAATATTGCAGATGAAGATCCTCAGTGGTGTTATGAAAACTTCATCAATCATAGGACCATGAAGGCTGCTGATAATGTCAGGCAACAGTTGGTTCGCATAATGGCAAGGTTCAACCTCAAGTTATGCAGCACAGACTTCAACAGTCGAGACTACTACGTAAACATAAGGAAAGCTATGCTGGCTGGATATTTTATGCAGGTTGCGCACCTTGAGCGTACTGGTCACTATCTAACAGTGAAAGACAATCAGGTCTATATTTATTTTGTGATTTGTTGTTTTGATGAAATACTATTTAGATTAAACTGTTTGCATGTCATGTATATTGAAGAGAAAACTGTTACTGTATTGACCCTCAATTATTGGTTTAGGTGGTTCATCTTCATCCTTCTAACTGCCTGGATCACAAGCCGGAGTGGGTTATCTACAATGAATATGTGTTGACGAGTCGGAATTTCATTCGTACTGTTACTGATGTTCGTGGAGAGTGGTAAGTTCCAGTGTTCACTTCTACATTGCATTGTTTATGCATCAGTAGAGTTGGGGATCTATCTTACACTTATTGTACTATTAGGGTAGTATTGATGCTGCCCGTAGGTTGTGGGGCTTCGGCTTCTGTTTTAGTTGAATTGGTGGGTGACTCTAGGTTGAGAAATGCAGTTCCTTGTGTGGTTGTAGGCTAAGTAATTGCTTTGTGGAGAACTATTGTCCATGGTCAAACTCTTGAGAACCCAAAGCCTAAGTACTTTTCAGGGTTCCGAGTCAAAGTCTCTCTCTTAATTATGAAAAATCATTTGAAAAGGATTAGGGTTGTAGAAGTAGATGATTCATGGGTTCTTTCCAATGATCTAGAGGTTGTTACAATGGATAGATCTATTTTTTGGGAGTTCTGAGTTGCACCAAATTATTATTATTTTTTTAATTATATTATAAAGATTGAAACATTTGACTGAGGCTGTTGGTTTTCCGGATAATCGTGTTGATCATGTTCCCTTTTGCAGGCTGGTGGACATATCACCCCACTATTATGACCTTGAAAACTTCCCACAGTGCGAGGCCAAGCGTGTTCTTGAAAAGCTTTACAAGAAGCGAGAAAGAGAAAAAGGAGGAGAATAAGGTCTATTGTACTTGATAGGCTACTTTTCTGAGATGATTTCTCTATAGGCTTGGGGTGGGTTGGGAGATTTCTATATAAGGCCTTGAAATTGGCAGTTCGTTTGTCATTTGTGATTAGGAACCAAGGTAGTAATGGATGGATGGTTTAATGGGTGATGAGTGGCTCGTAAACTGGCTCCCTTTTTACCTGGGCCGTTTTTATTTAATTTTTCTTCTTATTTTCTGTGCTTGGAACTGTAATGGTATGAGTCAGTATTAATATGTTGCTATATTAGGATGTTGATGTTTCTTTCCCAACTAATTCTTGGTCAATGGAAGCTTGGAATGAGAGGCAGCAGCAGTTCACAGGGAAAGGTAATTTGTAAAATGATAACCAGTGTTCACTTGATTATCTTCGCTGTATAAGGGAGTCATCTGATCCTGCGGGTCTTCAGTGGTGATAAGTTATATTTATTTTGATTTGTACAAATTGAGGAAAGAGGCTTGGATTTCTTTTCTTTTTTTTTTGTGGGTTGGGGTAGAATGTTGGGATTTCTTTCATGAATTGAGAAGAAAAGAAAGGTGCTGCCTTTGAGTATTTGATACGGCCGCCGTCATAGCTTCATATTCGATTAGGGTTGAAAAAAGAGTAGTTTTTAGTGAAGAGCGCAAGTGGATGATGACTGGATTCAAGATAGTTTTGGGGCGGTTGGGGCTTAGTTGTGTTCTGTTAGCGTGACACTTGGGGGTCTCGGGCTCTGCTCATTTAGTATGACACGTTAACGTAGGTTTTTAGTTTCATAATATGCTGGTATGGATCCAGCTATTTGGATGAATGCATCAACAATTATCGAAATATGGTAATTATTTTGTATTAACCTCATAAGTTCATGACTACAAATTCAGGAAACTGAAAATTTCCATGAATGTGTACGGCATATTAGAATATTGGCTTAACCAGCACATCTCGAATTCTCATCTAGTTTCTCCGTGTAACAAAAACCTACACCACATCAAGTGGGAATCTTTGATGAAATGGTTCAAAGTGGGAATGCTAATTAATCCCAAAGCTTCTGTTGCCAGATACAGGAGTAAGTAACACTATGAAATTGAAAATGCCTCTAATGACTAAAATCTCTTTTTTTGGGTGAATATAGGCATAACTGATGTAATAATATAATATGAATAACACAACGTGGTCATTGAACGTTATGGCAATTGTTTTTGCCCGAGATGGATCAGATATGCACAACAGTTTTCGGCAATGTAGTAGCAAACATGAGGAGAAGTGAACGATATGGGGACAGCAAACACGGGGAGAAAAAACAAGATGGGGATTGTGGCAAGGTGGCCACTTCTTTCTTTCGAGGTGGGGAATGAAAGTGCAGGGTTTCAAGAACTAATACCCTCTGCTCGCAGGGAAAGTTCAATCTAATAAATAATAGAGTGAATCATTTATGTATTAATTACCTAACAGGGTCAAGTAACTTGTTCTAAAAAGAAAAACTTGTATCAAAACATTTATATTTTGCATTAAAAGCCAAATCAAGGGAAAAGATTATCTAAGTGAAGAGAATGGAGGAACACACCAGTGAGTAAATGCAATATGATTTCCATAAATCAGGGAGCCAGGGGGGGAGAGAAAAGGCTACAGAACCTTTCAAAAATCTAACTAGTAAATATGACAAGATAGGTAGATGTCACAGGATGTACTGTTTTTCCCACTCATGACTTAACTCCCCTTAACTTCATATCAAATTAATATTCCTTGAGGTGATAACATATATCATCCAAAGGTTGTTACACTCCTGTGGTCTATCACAAATGTACCAATCTGCTTCAGAGACACTTTAATGGAAAAATAAAATATATATGATCATTGAAGAGATTGTACAATCAAATACCTCGTCTGAGCCTGTACAATTAATATCATGCACCTTTCAACATTTCAGCCCTTCCTCTCAAATATCAGTGATCATTATGCCAATGAATCCATTTCTTGCTAATCAGACTCCGTTGTAGTCATGTCTGATGAATGCTAACTTATGCGTGAAACATGCCGTGAAAAATTGTGGACTCTCTATGTTGATCATACCTGCTAGTATCATTTTATGAGTACACATGCAACATAGGAATCAATGGCTTTCAACAAGAAAACAAATGCTTCTATTATGAAATGCAAACGAACAAAGACGTCCACTAGATAACATGAGGTCAAGATGTCCCATTTGTCACCTACCACATACTTCAGGTAAGGTGTTGGACTTCAACATGGGACATCTTTGGGTGTCGTTCTGTTTTCAAGAATCGGAATTAGGAAAGTCTGAAATTGGCTGTGTATGCAATTCTGGTTCCTTAGGATCAACTGATATTTGCTTCTTAGGGTTTGATATGTGGAGGCCAATCCAGATTCTGATCCTATTTGGTCAAACCATGGGTGTCATTGATGAACCTTAAAGGAACTCAATCAATTGCCACATGCTTATGAGATTAATTTCACTTTATTTAGTAAAAGTGTTTACCAGCATCTGGGGTGCTAGTAGCAAAATAAGCGATAACGAGTACAAGGCACTCATAAGAACTGCTGCTGTGATCATGTTGTACATCAACCGCTTGTCATCTTTACTGGGCACAAAAGCTGCCTTCAATGTGTTTGTCAGTTCAAATAGCCTATACGAGATCTGCAACCAAAATAGTAGAATAAGTTTTCCTGATTTACTATTCCATTACACAATTTCAGCTCTAGTAACTTTTTACATACTGCAATGTATATGGATGTAGTAAGCATGAAGTTCAGCAATGGATAGTTTGGGACAATAGAGAGTAACCAGCGAGGCTGTCCATCTGGCACGGCTGATCTGTTAAAGTTCATAAGAAAGAAATAACAGTTCAATCCATTAGAATTAAAAACTCTGCCTGAAATTCAGGAAATCTTGGAAGAGGTGATTTGACATTCCATGTACTGTTAAAATGAAAATTGAATACAAGTAGACAAACGAACCATTTATGGAAACCCACCATAGAAACATCCTTAGATCAGGGAACCCACCATGGAAATTTCCCCAAATCAGAAAACATACACGATCACTAGATATCATACAACTTGACAATTTTCTCCATTTAATCTTCACCTTTTTATTCTGCATTCACTGAACTAATATGTCTACTCATATGTTCAGCACCTGATTACCCTGACCAGATGCTACCAATCAATGACAACAACTGCTCCAGTAAAAATCCATGCATATAATCTTACAGCATTCTGATGGAACCAAAAAGTAAATAAATGATTTAAGTTAAGATTCTTATCATCCACAGATTTGAAAACCATGGTTCTGGAAAGTGTAACAAACCAATAACCCATGGGATTCAACAAATGCTAATGACTTAAGACACTAGCTGTTTCGGTTTATCATTCGCATTGTATTGTCATATGAAATTTGAATGCATGTTGGACAGATGTGGAGGCGGCAATGTGTATAAATTGAAGGACTTAAATCACTATTTCAAATCAGTCAACCGATCATGCACAACTGACATGTGTCTAGCTAAAAAAGAAAAACTTGTTACCTCTTTTGGAAATAATAAAATTATATGGTTTCATTGAGATGAAAACCCACCCTAATAGTTCAGGAAACATTTGTTTGTGTAGGAGTTTTCATCAACACCCTCAACCACAACAGCTGGTGATAATCATGATATGCACATACCTTAACCAAATATGGATTTGTGAGATGTATGTCTCCAGGGTAATCTTTCCAAGCCATCTAAAGAAACACAGAGCAACAATCTGAGAGGTAGTTTCTAGATGAAATTACAAGAATTCACTATGCTATTCCTCAATGACAAATGGACACAACTTTGACAATCAGAAATTATTTTGTGGTTGGTTAGAGTGAAAGAGATCTTACGCCAAGAGAGTCAGAGAGAAGCTGCGGAGCTGCTGCGTGACATTTCGCAAACATATGTAGACACTGATCATTAAAAAAAGAGACAGTGGAGTAAATTATCGACTAATTGAATTCAAAAATATACTTCAAACATATCCGTATACATAAGGAAATATATGCTTACGTTATGGGAATCCATGAAGTATAAGGATGATACTTATTGTAGGTGATTCGGTCCAGCTTGTATATGTATTCAAACCAGAGATATCCCATCTATACAAAGCGACAAGGGCATGCATCAGAGATAAACTTTTAGGAAGAAAATTAATGCTGAAGAGAAAGATATAGCTACCAGTAAGGAAACCATCACGGCAGCTGCTTTAATTGAGATTCTTCGCTTCGCTTCTGTTTCCTCCAGTTTCTCCATCCACATTTCAACCTATATGAACCAAAATATATAAGACTTCAAAAGATTGAGAAAACATTTTCAATCAAGGACCCAAAATTATTTGGAAACAGCAGTTTGAGTACACAAACTTACAGTGGGGTGATAGTAAGCATATATCATTCCAATGATCCATATGTAGCGATCAAGCCCTGAGCGGAAGTGCCACTCATGTAATAGGGGAAACTTTGGTTTTGAAGGATTTGGGTCGGTGTAACCTAAAAAATTGTATGTGTTCAGCAGCAAAATTCAAAAGAAGACCAAATGACAAAAACCTCCAACATGTTACTCACCAAGAAGAAAAGTAAATGGGCTCCAAACAAAATCAAATATGCCTGGGACTTCCCACATCAGAATAACCACCAAAAAACAGCAAATGATCTTTACAGCCATGACGGACCCAATCTCATTATATTTGTTATAAATACCAAGGGTGCCATAAACCATTAGTGTGAACAGGGTGTGCATGGGGCATATGTAGTATAGCATGTAACTGTTATTCAGCACTATACAGCAAAATGTCACCAAGAAATTAAGCCGCCACATCATCTGTCCAAAAAATTAGCATTAGTGTCTGATAGATGAAGATCTATAAAGAAAAAAGACACTTAAGTGGTAAATTACCTGAGCAAACCTTCCAAGACTGAAATCTTTTCGGATGTAATAATATGAGAAATTTCCAAATCCCGTCATCCACACGTAAGCGGCAATGAACATACGGATTGCATTATAAATTTCAGTTGCAGCAAAGTAATGATACATCAAAAATAATACCTGTGTAAAGATATGAGAGTAAGAATCAAATAAGGTACAACAATACGAACTCAAAACCTCTATAATAATCTCACCAGCTTAAATTTTATTCTAAAAGGAAAAAGGACACTCAAATAGAACTTTATAGAATTAAGAGAGGAGAATATTTATTGTTATTATTATTTTCCAAAAAGAAAAATGAAACAGGACAATCAAATGGAACTCTATAGAATATGAGCTGGAGGTAAATTTTCTTCATTTGACAAATAAAAAAGCTTAAGAAAGTATGAACCTTTCCATGCATATTTGCCCCCCCCCCCCACCCCCGCGTCAAAAAAAGAAAATAAAAATCATGATCTTTATCTGAACTGCTTTTGTAACCCAAGCTGGAACCCAGATGAAGAAGAAGAAGAAGACCATTAGAAGCTCAGCAGAACCATGGAATCATTCTCCAAAAACAAGTACCGAAATTGTCTAGTGCAGCAGATTTTGTGCAAGTGGTGAGGCAAAATATATTCAAAGGTTAAAGGCCCAATAAGCTAGAAAATGCAGATAAAAGTAAGTGTTTATGGAGATCCAACTTTTATAAAACATGTTGCACTCTCAACAATCACGCTATAGATTTGTTTACCAGCCTCACAAGTCAAGTGATACTTCATGTTGACCACAGCATCAATAACAGGAAATTCAAGAAAATCATTTCCAAAAAATAGTGTGGGTTTATCTGTTATCAAGTCATGGAACTACTAACCTGCATCCACCCCTTCCATTCCTCCGTTTGATGCCTATTTAGAAAAAGTATGGATTTGCCCGAGAATGGCGACTTATCATGGTGGATCTTAAAAGAAGTCACTGCCGAAACTATGATGAGAAGGAAGTAGAGGAAAAGGAAAAGATCCCGACTGTAGCTCTACATTCATAATGACCGGGGGGGAAGAAGTTAGGTGCTGAAACAATATGCCAGACAAAAGTAATATTCAATAATATAAACACCTTAATTAATTTTCAATTTTTAAGCCACAAACAATGCTCTGAAAGAAATCACCAATTGCTGCAGACCGAAAAGCAGAAAAAACAACTCAAGGCATAATGAATCCAAATACCAAGAGAAGTCCTCTTAGCAATATGTTAATCAGATGACATAGCTGCATGGAAATAATATTAAGAGTGATTCAGTTGTAAAACATGTAAGCAGTGCGGTCTTGATTTTTCATGATCTCCTTAAGCCGTATTAGCTATTGGAATAACTCATTCAGTGTATGAGCCCTGACTGAGCAACGACAAGAAGTCAAACACTGTCATTCCCTAGAAGCTAACGAGTGACAACAAGTCCACTGTAAAGTAATTACAACGACCTGAAAGCTAGAACCAACTTTGACAGATTCTGTAAACCAAAAGTCAAGAGTAAATACTCACATTTCAAGGTTCCCCCACTGATGGAGGTAGGTAGGAATTAGGATGAACCCCAGGTTCAGAATTATAAACCCCCTTAACAAGATCCTATGTAAAACCACAAAAAAAGAAGTTAAGCCAACTTCCTGATGAAGGTCATAATTTGACCAAGATCTTGGTTGAAGGGGCTTTTGGGAATGCCTTGAATTCCCCCAAAGAAAAAGATGGGACTGATGTGTTGGTCAGATTTCCCTTACAGCCAATGTTGATATTAACAAACAAAAAACACTTGTATAGAAATTGCAGG
The DNA here is from genome assembly GCF_041222555.1 of Hakea prostrata. Taxonomy (NCBI): domain Eukaryota; kingdom Viridiplantae; phylum Streptophyta; class Magnoliopsida; order Proteales; family Proteaceae; genus Hakea; species Hakea prostrata. Next base: position 52,525,556 of record NC_142607.1, read on the forward strand.
ACAGGATATGGGATAGCAGAAGACAGTGGAGTACTTGAGTATTGATGGAGTAAGTAGATATGGCTAGGCATTCCAGCAACTCTTGACTGTAGTCCCACCAGCCATTAAAGGTATCCCAACACAAAACACTGCATCTCACAGCAAATCTGAATCACAAAAACCAATGAAAATCTCTTACACAAGGTTGGAACTCCTTACAAGCTAATATAGAAGACTCAAAAACAGGTTCAACCAATAAAAACAAAAGATCAAACCCATAAGATAACATAAATGACTAGGAAACTGAAGTAATAAAAGAAACTGACTCCAAAGAGGACTGGACCAGAAGAATGATAATCCATAAGATAGACTTCCAAATCCCACACTGCGTACATGATTTGGAAAGCCATTTTCTTTGAAGCCAACTCAAACATTTGATTCCTAATAGACATTTTAATGACACCCCAAGGAACATGCTTATTATAATTTAGCCGGGTTTGAAATAGTTCTCTTCCTCACTCTTACAGCCAATCACCATTAAGCTATTGCTTACTTCCCAACCCACTCCCTCCACCCCTTCTTCTTTTTCTCTCTCCTGGTTGGGACAGGTAAGCCCAGCACTGGGCGAAGTCAGTGGGGTGACTGCACCCCTCCCTTTTTTTCCACTTTATTGGCTTTGGTAATAGATTTATTGATCCATCAAAAAAAAAAAAAAAAGGCAAACCTGGTGCTGAAGGCTTCAGCACAAGCAGAGACCTCTCTGCCCCCAGCCCGGGGGGATATTTTTCTACGCAGTCTTACCCCACCCAGCAGTTTTTGCTGAGAGACTGTTTCGATGCCTTAACCTCGAGGTTACAACTGTCATCAACCAACCGTTGCGCAAGGCCTGCCCCAATTGACCCATCAAAAAAATAAAAAGTAAAAATTATATAACAAATAAAGAATAAAGGACTCTTACATAACTAATCCTGTATGCCTAGACTATACGCATATTATAGGCCCACCAAAGTGGCCCATTGCAAAGAAAACCCATAGGATACCCAAAGATCCTTTCTAATAAAATAATCCCATTTAGGTGATTTCTCTGCATCACCCTCATCTTCTCACTACCCACTGTAGTTCCAAAATTAACTCTATCTGACTTCCCATTTTAAACAGTGGCCGGCCCTCTTTCTATTTCATTACCAAGGTGCACCATCTTAAACCTGACTTAAGCTACTGAGTGCTTCAATATTCAGTTTTCATGAACCATTCAGCCACTAATTCAGATACGTTCATCAGTTATACCTCTATTATAGAAAAATGTCTACCAATTTATGGAGACTGAACCTTACCTGAACACATCGCCTCAGGGATCCATTGAAGCTGTACCTGTTTTGATACTGGAGAACAACTATATGGGAGTATATTTAAACCATACTCAACATACCATAACTTTGAGGAAATTCAGACATAGTTTCACCCTTTCAGAGATGTAAGTGTCACAAATAGAGTAACTGTAAATTTTCCCACTGTCCCATGAATGATTTAGAGTTTTCCACAATACCCAACCACGTATTTACCTTCAATTATTCAATATAGTCTTTGCACTTACCGTAATGGATAAATTGACTTTGGATACGGCCAGTGAGGTCAAGTGATCATCAAACGACAATAAATTGCAAATGATAAAAGGAACAGAAGAGCACCTTTTTTGATTCTCCAAAGATATTTGTACGATCACAAACATAAAAGTAAGCCATCATGAGACCAAACTCGAATCTGATTGCCAAGAGTATTAATTATCCATAAGGCGGTGCAAAGCAATTAAGTAATTAAAAATGCTAAATCTTTGTAATATATTTACTTACATAGCTCTTAAAGTCAATCGATTTTCAAGCAAGAATGACTCGTCCATCAGCATGAATCTGAACCAAATAAGCATATATTATGCATAATATAAATTATCTACTCTATTATATTTTACAACAGAGGTGCTTTTTTACTGTGAAACCTGACAATGTTGGATGTCACAGATAAACTTGGAACTCTTGGAGAAGCGGATTGGAGACCTCCCCCTTCTAATAACACAGCTCTGTCATCTTCTCTAACCGTGTCTTTACCCAACTCAACCAAGTTAATATCAGAGTTCCTGCCACTAGAGAGAGAATTGGATTATTATTCCTTCAAAAGGAAAGACCAGAGAGAAGTGCATATAACAACAAGGTGTAACCAGCAAAACCAAAGCAACACCCATAAAGGAAAAAGGACATCATTTGGACACCTAATAGTAACAATCAAGTCTTAGTTGTAACTTGTGAGTCCTTTGAATAAAAGAAGCAGTATAGAATTTGCTGGCGCACATCAAATAATATTATCTCCTGACAGGTACAGAGTGCATCCTCTGGGGGTAATTCACTTTAAAGAGCCATACTATCCTGTTTCGGACCTTTGATACTAGAGATTGATTGCTATCTCTACGTTAAATGACTTGGTCTGCCTAATAACAGTCCATGTATAACAGTAAGATATATTTTCCACATGATTTTAGTCACCATACCTATATGAAAGCAACAAGTGCCACTTGTCATGTTAGTCAGAAAACATACCTCGCTGAAGTGAAATAGCTTGCATATGGACAAAACCTCATGATAATTTGCAAATCTTGATATTTTAGAATATATTACATGAAATGCAGATACAGACACCAATAATAGTCATCTATTAAATCTAACCACAGTTCCCCTTTTTCTTTTTAATAACTTCTATTGCCACACAAACACAAATGCGGCTGACACACACAATAGAAGATATGTACTGTCCCAAAAATGACCTATCATTTTCCTTTGACCCCTCATTCATGCATTCAGTCTTTTTTTTTTTTTTTTTTTTTTTTTTTTTGGGGGGGGGGGGGGGTTTACATTTTTCGTACTAAGTATTGGTTAACTAGCAAGGATCAAGATCTCGGCTTCAAGGCTGGTGTCGCCTAGCCAGAAACCGAGATGCGGCTCAGATGGGTTGAAACCATGTCGAAACTAGGGATGTTTGAAAGTAAAACTCAACATGTGATGGCTGGTCAAAACCATCTAAACTTGTTGAAATTGCTTGAAGTTGGGTTGGTTGAAATTGATCATAACTTGGCATTTATTGCTCGAAATACTGAAATTTCTGAAATATTGTTGAAACTTGGGATTTTAGACCTAACCCACCCATGGTTTCATCTTGGTTTAACCAAAATTTTGGCCCACATCAACAGAAATTTGAACGATGTTGACTAGCTTAAGTTCATGCAAAACTTAATGCAAATAAATTTCTGAATTGGCAATCCATATTACAATATTTTAATGAAAAGAAGCAAATGGAGATAAGCCGTTAAGTATAACTTGTGAATTGGCATTCCACATTACAAGGTTTTCATTTTATTTTAGTATAAACTAGCCCTCACCAGGTCTATGCTTCCGCCATCCCTAAGATCACCCTTATCTTAGATTTCATTTCTGACAACTTTTGGATTCTTCTCTCCCCCATCTCCCGCATCACACTTAGGTCTGGTCCACCCTCCACACCCCCACTCACCCCATTAGGCAACGCTTTACTTGGTTTCCCTCCTCATTGGCTCTCTTTCCACCTCATCTGCGTGGAATCTAGTCCAATCTCCCTCCCCATTGTAGATTGGAACCCCCTAGTTCGGTTCAAAGGTCACATCCCCCACCATGCCTTTTCTACTTGGAGAGCCCTTAACCTTTGCTTACCCACCCAGGCTTTCCTTTCCCATTGGCACCTAAATGTTAACCCCAACCATGGTTTAAGAACTCGCTCTCAACACCCATCTTGCCAAGCCAAAACTGAGAGATCTCGCTCGAGATGTGGTATTTTTCCCGAACAAATCGAGTGAACTTGAGTGCCCATCTCGGGGGGTTTTAAGGGTTAGGTTCAACTCAAAGTTGGTATTTAGCCTATTTTAAGCCTTCAACACACTAGTGGCCTCAGATTTATGAGAAAACAACCTTAAACATGAGTTTTAACTCGACCATAAGTTTGAAACCGAAGTGCTGCAGGAATGAATATGCAAAGTTATAAAATATGAAACATAAAACCATTAGTCCATATAAATAAAAGCAAGTGATGAGATACATCAAATAACAAGAGTATTACATCCATATCACATTCTCGACTCTCAAGAATACAATAATACGACCATCATAAGTTCATAATAGAAGTGTCAAGTATGGTAATGGCATAATGCTTAACATTCTGTTGCCGACAACCTTCCCCCAACACACACGGGGCCTGTAGAGGCCTTACATTACTTTGGGCCGTAGGATTTCCTTTATAGTTTGGGCTTGGGCCATGAATAGCTGTTGTGGGAAAAAATGTCACCTTGATTGAGGATCTACTTGAAATGCGCTTGTTAATCTTCCTTTGGGGTTGTAGATGTGCGAAGAGTAGTTGCAACTAAAGATCTGACTGAAATCCACTAAAAATTTCGTGAAAATTTTGAGTTCCAGCAAGAGTTGGCAAGAGAGAGCAGCGAGAGGTCGAGAAATGACCTCTCTTGTTTAAGATAAGGGTTTTAAAAGGGTGTGGTTGGACTAGATCTTCGTCCAACCGAGATATCGTGGCATGAACTCAAGATCTCATGAGATCTCGAGCGAGTTCTGAGAACTCTAAGATCTCTCTTGCAATCTCATCTCGCCTTCTAAGAAAAATGAGATGTCGCTGAGATCTCAAACCATGAGGAAGCCTGGAACAAACCCGAAGATAAAGACCACCTCTTCTTCTCTTGCCCCTTCTCTCGCTCCTTGTGGGCGAAAGCCATAATCACCATTTGGCCCCATTCTACACACTCCATTGGATTGCCAGGGTTCGGTTTGGTTTTCGAGACACTTCGTAGGCACTTCTATTTAGGCAAATTGGTGTTCAATGCATTGGCAGGAGCAGATTCTAAGAAGATGGACCCCCCAACTCTATATCTCTTGACTTAATTACAAGAACCATTTGCTTTTATGTTTCTTTTAGATTGTAGTCTTCTCCCCGTTTTGGATACCCCAAGGAATAGGATTATTGATGTCTCTTGGGGTGTAGGTTCTTCTTTCATGCCGACTAGTAGGTTGTAATCTAACCCCCCCCCTTCATCCTTCCCTCTCCTCCCATCTTGTACATTATCTCCCCCCATTTGGGGCTTTGGTTATGATTATTTCATTCATCCAAAAAACCATAAATGAGCTAGGCATTGGGTGAATGAATTATTGAAGATGCACTCAATATAATAAATAGAAAAGAACATATACATCAAGTATTTAATGAATAGCGCAAAATGGAAAATAATCACCATCCATTCTTTGTTTGTAACATAGTGATTAGGAACAGCATTTTCAAGCTCTACATTTCTTCTGCTAGATCAGCTCTCTTCATTTGTAAAATTTAGAAGACAGTGCGAAAAAACAGAGTTGATCAATATACTGATAGAAATGCAAGTTAGATCAAATAAATTCCTAGAGCTCATGGAATATACATAATGGTGTAGTTCAGCCAAACATTTTCCGGAAACAAATGAAGGACAAATCTCAAAAGTCTGGGATAGGTAATAAATCAAGCTCACTGGGAATTATGTCTGACTCACGCTTTAGAAGAACTTGATTTTTTCTTGTACTCCAGCAGCTCTGAGTAAATCCATGCCACAAATATTGGGACAATACCAAGCAAAAATGAAACCTGTAATGAATACATGACGTAAGTAAGAAGTTCAGGTTTCAGACTGTCATAATAAAAATCAGAAGCATGACCGAAAAAATAAATTAGAAGGTCACGATAACGGCAATATCAAGCCACTCCTTATAGGAATTCCTATAAATTCATAAAACATCAAATCAACATGTGATCATTTTCTTTAGACTTGAGTGGAGCACCATATAGGTCATTGTGACATAATTCCATATAGATGTTTCCTGATGTAGTTAACACCTGCTGTAAATTAAAATAATTCTCAAGCATGGGAAATAGTGGATGCTCTACTGTGACAGGAACGTAAATGAACCGAATGGAATCTGTTGCCTCCAGGTTAAAAGTGAGGAGGTTCATTCCCATAGAAGAAGAGCCAAGTCAATGCTAAACAGTTGAGCTGCATCTTCAAACCCAGCATTTAGAAACAAGTTTAGTTTTTTCAGCCAAATCCATCTGCCAATAATTTTACTGAATTCTTCAACGATTTAAAGGCTATCTACATATGCCTCAAAATCCAACAACCAAGCAGGTCCCTCTGCACATATAAAGAGACTGCAAAGTGCATAGGTAACTTGACCACTACCAAATCCCACTGAAATTGGGCAACTGCAATATTTTGAATCCATCTAAAATAGAGAGCACGCATACATAGTACCTACTGAATTGGAAGTTTCAAACACAAGTGAGAAAATGCTCCTGCTAGAAAATTCAAAAACTACCTGATCTAAATTACATGGAGGCCAGCAGATATTAAGAAAGACCATGTGGCAGTTCTACAACAGCCTGAAGCATAACAGCGGCCACAGGACTATCAGTGATATCAGATGTCAAAATACCTGAAGGTTTAGAATCTCCTTTGTTCTATTTATTTCAAATGAAGTTTTGAAATGCTTCTATGCCGCTTTTAAAAGGTTTTGGTTATTGCGTCTCCCACAAGATTTTAACCCATGACCTTCTTGATTCTGCTTCTAGTAAAGAAATGGAGTGGAAAATCTTTAGTTCCTCATTGCTTATAGAACTACAAGGTATGGTCTCATGAAGGCACGCTCATTTTGCTCGTCTCCAGGAAGGGAATTTGGGATTATTTTTTCGCCACACATGCAAGAACATTAAGACTAGCCAGGGTGTGGCATGGCAAGGCGTGGCCTTTGAGAGTGCGAAGTCACTTAGTTCCGAGATTTTCTTTCACCACCATTGATTGTCCTTTTCCAGTTCTGCTAATTAAATGTTGAATGACAACCAGAGTTGGTTCACATTTGGGGATTGCCAGGAACCTCTCCAACATGCAATATGATCTGGCTAGCTGAACAAGGTTCTACAGATATTGGATAAGAGTCATCAAGTGCATTGATGATGTTGTGATTTTACATTCCACACCGTCTACAATGCATCAGACACCAGCAGAAGTTACTTTATTGTGTATCCTCTCTTAGAGAGACATCTGCTAGGACATTTTTAAAGGCGTTCTAAGCTTTCTCATATACTCTCTGACTCTTACTCTGGTTTTTGTATAGAATTTTCGTTGTGTTGAGAAGACTCCTCATTCTCGTGTCTCTGTTGACGAGCAAACTCAACTGTCTCCCATGGCAACACGGTTAAGTGAGTGCAACGATTACTGGAGGGGACTGAAGGGGCCGTTTCAACCTGGAAGCTGGTTAGCAATACTTGGATAACACCATCAGGGAACGGGTGTGTACAATCTCACAGAGAGACAGATGGCATGGGTCAGCCCACAGCAATTCCTCCAACATCTTAAAGTTTATGTTACAGTATCCATATGTCAAAGATAACTCTTTCTTTCATATCATTGTCATTTTTAAAACATTGTTCAACACATCAAATGAGGAGACAATGAAATTAAGAATGAACGAAATAATGTTACATAATTAGTCAATGAAGTAGATAATCAGATACGTTTCTTTTCTCATTTTTCTTACTTTTTTATACATTAATGCTATGGATAGTATCACCAAGCTAAGAAGTTCCAGTTAACCAACAGGAATGGAGATACGTAACTAAAACTAAAACTTCATATCAATGCAGTATTCTGACACTGAAGTACACGATATAGCATAACCAGTTGAGAGGCAAAAACTACAGCGATCTTCAAACGCTTGTCAAGTTCATAGACCACAACCAAAAGTGAACAATAGAACACTTGAAATCCTTTTTAGCATATCGCATACCTGACCAGGAGTAACAGGTCCTGCGATCTCCATTTCTGCTGAAGAAAACCAATTTGCAGAGATAAATTACGGAGAAACAAGCTTTAATTCGGCGAGCATTATCCACAAATCAACAGAAAACTCCACCTCGAGGCCAGATCTGACCGAAATCTGAACAAGAAATCTCGTGTCGGTGAGGAACTATATAATGAGTTTGTATAAAAAAGCAAACGCAGTAGCTTTACAGTGTGGAGACCAGTAGAAATATAGTTTTGTTCGGGATATTTAAAATGATTTTAACAGAACTGAACCTTTCCAATGGAAGAAATGGAAAAGATGTAGTTGCAGAGAACCTCAGAGAGGCTTAGTTATCTCCAATGAAGGATTAAATCACGTAAAAACAACTCTAATTCGGGGGTTTTCAGCATTTAGGTAAGTTTTCTCAGTCGGTGCGGTTGGTTGGTTGGGGCCACAGTTCTCATTGCGGAAGCGGTACCACAAATTTACGTAAAGTGCCACTCTCTCTGTTGTTCTTTTCCAGGATTTTTTAAATCTCTGAGGGTAGGAACGTAAATATGAGTTCTATTTCACACGGGTTTTTGAATTTCTCGTGTGACGCGTGAGACAACTGTTGGTTGGTGGAAAAGTTGGAGACAAGCTTTTTTTAATTAAGACAGCTAATAATATAGGATTTTTTGTGAAAAAATATGAAAAATAAAAAATAAAATTCACATTTAATATTTTTTCAAAAAATTTGTTTCTTTTTCTCTCACCTCATTACACATGGGGTCTACATGTTTTTTTTTTTTCTTTATTTTTCACTCTACCTTTCCAAACAAACGCAACCATTGAAAATCATTTGGGAAAATCGCTTAATGCCCTAATCTCATTACACATGGGGTCTACATGTTTTTTTTTCTCTTTATTTTTCACTCTATCTTTCCAAACAAACGCAGCCATTGAAAATCATTTGGGAAAATCGCTTAATGCCCTAGCTTGTGATAAACCGCCTTCCTTTCCGACGACGGCGAGCAAAATCCTCGCATTCAAACATGTTAATCAAGACCATCACCACCACTGTCGTCAACTGTTTGCGCTAAATTCCAACAAACCCATTCCTTCATCTCCAACTCTACTCGATTTAAGTATGTTGTAACCAATTTGAAAAAACTAACAAGAAAAAATGCTTCTCCTATGCCTGCAATTATGATTATAATTTTCTTACTTCTTTCTTCTTTTACTTCATGTTCTTTCTAATCTATCTCAAGTTTTGAAACTTGAGATTGACAAACAAGTGCTGTCCAACCTCAAATTTCAAATGGAAATCCAACTAAACTCACTGTGTTTTCAAGTTTTCCAATTGAAGAATTAAATTAGTAAATCAAAATTATTTGATTCAGTAACAGTTCTAACCTATTATGTATCATCAATAGTGTGCTTAATATGTGATATGAAAGAACAATGAACCATGTATGGTACCCTAAACAAAAGAAGATGATCTTCATCCGAACCACACATCTATTCTCTTCCCAAAACCCCCCTAATCCCGGGTGGAAAAGATAAAAGCTGGTTAGAGACAACAGTTCTTTTATTCTCAAATTTACTGACAGGTCTGAACTCTAAATCTTCTTGGTTTGTTCCTTACCTACTTGCTTTGTAGTCCTCATACACTTTAGGATACTGTTCTAGTAGTCCAGATCAGCTACCCATCGGGGTAACACTCCGTGCTCCCCGATAGTTTTACCACCATAAATACAAGGACCCAGGGGTTGGATGATTGGATTTTTTTATTATTATTTTTACTTGTAGGTCCCACCGAATTGGTGGTGGTAAAACCGTCGGGGAATCCCTTGATGGGGTAATAATCCGGATTCCTGTTCGAGAGCCAATCTTGACATCCATTACGGATGAATGAACACAATTAGAGACAAGTATCTTGCAGAACTACGTGAGCAAGCGTGCCAGATTCACCTGAACCAGGTTGTAACCTATCTGCTAATAGAGTTTCCAAATAGACTTCGAAGAACCATTATCTGATGGAATATATGAGAATTCCAAACGCGTTAACCTTTTCCAACCAGGCTTTCCAAAACAAGTAAGAGGGTGGACCCCTTCCCCCCAAACACCGAGAAGAGCGTCGAGCCCAATTGAATTGGGCCAGGAGGCGTGGAGACTTGGGCAGGAATTCTTACAGGCACGGTTGGGCCCAGCCAGTAGCCGTACAAGGCCCAATAGCCTTCAAAGGAAGGCCCATTGTAGCTTTATCTGGGCTAAGTTTAGCCACTTTGCTACTTATGGCAGAGGCCTAAGCCCACACTCCCCCGCTTCTCAACGTGGGCCCCCATCATACAAGATATTTTATATGTGGGGAGTAGATTTGAACAGTGTCACATAATTCATATTTTAGACAGATCAACAGTGTCGCTGATCACCTAGCAGGCCCAAGTCAATGATGGTCTCGACTCTCGACTTTGTGGTTCATTTCCTATTCTTGGTTGGAATCTCTTTGTAGCTCTATGTCCTCAACTTTCTCATATCAATAAATTCATTTCCTACCGGGAAAAAGAAAGAAAAAAGAAAGAGGGTGAAAACACATTCCATTGTCTTAAATTAATTAAATGAAACATTAAAAGAAAGGTTTTGAAAATCTAAGTAAAGTATCAAAAAGTGTTTATTGAACATAGTTATGCCACCTTAAAACGATTTTACATGAATTTTTCATTAATCAAAAATATTCCTAAGTTAATGTTCTTTTTTTTCTGCACATCTATCTCAACATTATCGATCAGGTTTATTTCTTCTTATATATATACATTTTTTGGGTAGGTAAACTAGGGATCAATTTTATTTCAATTAACATTAGTTCAAGCTTCTATCTTCATTTTTCCCCCTTTTTTTTGGCATTCTTCCACACTTAGTTATCAAGGCCCTTCCTTTACAATCTTGGGATCCGAAACATAACAAAGGGTGGTGAGAGAAGGTCGTTGGAGGGGGGTGTTCTTTAGTAGTGAGTGGGAGATTTAGTGACTTTTGGATCATCTCCTTGTTAGGGGAGAACAATATACCATACAAACACTTTCCATCATACAATAGTGGCAGACTCACTTAAATATTGGAAAATATCAAAACTAAAAAATTTTAAAATAAATGACAGCTGTGGGATTTGAACCCACGCCCTTTCGGACCAGAGCCTAAATCTGGCGCCTTAGACCACTCGGCCAAACTGTCAGACAAAGAGTAGGGTTACATATAGTAGTACTACTAGTCATCTATCAATTAGCTACACGAGTTTTTGTTTTTTTTTTTTTTTTGTAAGAAGTTGAAAATCTTTATTCATGAACTCCAAAGAAATGCAGACACATAAAAAATATTAAAAAAGAAAGCAAGAAGAAGAAGAAATATAAAAGATATTATACATTAAAACCAATGACCAACCCGAAAAAGTACCATAACAGCATTCAGGCCTGTTCTCCTCCTGTGGACCTCATGTAGCACAATCTTTTTTTAGGTATCCAAAAGTGTTCACAAGCTTCGCCACGTTGTTTTGAAGATGAGCCAGGTAATGCTCATGCAAGCTTCGATCTGGGATCATCTTGCTCCACGCCGCACGTCGACCTAGCTTTGCCAAGTGCTTGTGAAGATCGAGCCAAGTGATGCTCATGCATGCGCCTCTCAGATCATCTTGCTCCACCTCAGAACCTGCATTGTCATCTTTCCTACCTAGCTAGTATAAATTCACACACTCTTCATACCATTTCGTATAGAAAGTGTTTTGAGTGTAGTTACTTAGAGATCGATCGATCACAGAGAAGGAGAAGAGGTTATCACTTATCCATGGCGTCCAGTGTTGAAAACCCAGGAGCAGGACTGAGTGCAGGTGAGCAGTCCATGAAGCCGGTGAAGCAGAATGTCTGCAACTTCACCATGTACAATCACGACATCACGACTCCGCATATCGAGACTCAGCACATTGAGACTCAGCACATCGAGACTCAGCACGCATACGTGCATAGCCACAGCCACGACTTCGTGCCTCGCCACAACCACGCCTTTCTCCATTGATGTGTCGACGTCTGTGTTTCAGACTTTCAGTTAGGGTGTGTAATTAGGCGAATAAAACTGCTAAATTGGATGTCGAGATTCGTCTCAAACAACTTGTCTTCGGTGTTCATCGGATCTTCATCCTTACTTAGATGTAGATCTTAGAGGCAGATTGGGGTGTTTGTTAGGTCTGTCGTTGGTGTGTTAGGGCTTTCTTTCGGGCCCGTTTATGTAAAAAAAGAAAATTTGTGTGCCTTTTACGATTCGGACTCTTTCATTGCATGCTCGCTTCTCATAGGCAGTAAGATCTCACTATTCCGAGCGAACCGTGAATGGGGGTTTGATGTATCATATCTAAATGCCTTGAATCTTCGGATCACGCTAGCATGGTCCAAATGCTGCTGATTCAAATTTAAATGGGTCCGGAGCAAATCTCGACCGTCGAATATTTGGACCTTTGAATAACGTGTTATTCAACCGTCCAGATTTGAATTTGGGTTTCAGCAGTGTTCAAAGGATTTTCAAAGGGTTTTGCTTGGGAGTGTCGGCACTAAGGTTTAAAGTATCGGTATTGAGTATCATATCATCCCGTATTGAGTATTGTATCTTTTGGGCTAATGTATTTTAGCATAGTTCAATAGAAAGATGTATCGTAGCGCTTGGGTGATTTTAATTAAGTTGGGATTTAGTGCATTTCGAAGAATTAACGGAAATTAGAATATGCTTTTTTTTTTTTTATTATTCATTTTCATTCTTTTAAGTATATAGTTTCATATATGGTGTAAACTCACATATTAAAGTCTTAACTTGATCCGATTCAGAGAACTCTTGATTAAACTCACACATTAAAGCCTTAACTTGATCCGATTCAGAGAACGCTTCAAGTTATAGTTAAGAAACCCGAAGCTCTCGACTCCTCTTATTGATTAACTCTCAAACTGTATTGAGATATGCTGTAAAAAGTTATAATTACGAATTTTATTTATTTATTTATTATTTATTAAAAAAATTGAATTTAAAGTTTATCAGGCAAGTTTATGCATATTTCGACTAAACAGAGTTTTATATAATCAATATAGGTGAGATTTTGCCAAGGTAAGGGTGTGAATTTAGCCAAGGTAAAGGTAAGTTATTTGAAGAAAGAAGAGAAAAAAAAAGTTTCAGGTAAAGGTAAGGGTGTGAATTTTTAGATTGCACCAAACAAAGCTTCTAGGGTCCGTTGTACTAAACCAAGCCTTATTAAAAAGGTATAAGCTGAAGGGTAAAAACTGTGAGTTAGTAAAGCAGTTAAAGGCCCAACCTCTTATGGGGATGTCTTGGGTTCGCACCCTTTGGCGCATAAATATTCTCATTCCAATCCTAGTATATTAGAAGTTCTTAAACCAAAAAAAATAAAATTGACATAACTTTCTTGAATAGATAAACAACACAAACACATGAAATGTAAGATTTTGTCATTATTTTTTTGTTTGAATGAATAAAATTTCATTACCAACACCCAAGGTAACATTAGTAAGCCTGTTTCTCGGGGTCCAAAACAAGGATACAGGCAAGCAGCTATAGCTTAGAGGATACATCAAAATCAATGGTTTTCTAAATTGTGTCCAAAATCTTAGAGTTAGAGGCCAATCTTTTAATATTCCTTTCCCACTAAAGGTGATGAATGGTCGCTTCAAAGCCTAGCTTACCAACTAAGTCAAGAATAGAGGAGCTTGAGAAAAATTTTAGAATCCAAAACTAATCCAGAACAAACTCAAAAGAACTACTGCATGAGCTGGCCTAAATGGAGTTTTAAGGCTTTTCTCCAAATGAGTCAAGGATGTGAAAATCTATAGAGGGCACAACAATAATTGTGAAAATCCAAATCAACATGTGAGAATGGGTGGGATTTTGTATTATAAATAACAATTTGTTAATGAACTATTGTTGCTTTCTTGCTTGCTCCAAAACACTCGTCAACATGTTTTTTCAATCATATTGGCTTCTCCCATGCTTTTTTTCACCAAAAAATTGGGCCAGGCCCATGTGAGATCCTGGGGTAGTCATATAATCAAAATTATATTTTATTATTCAAAATTTTAAGTCCCACCTAATTTTACGGTAAAAAAGTATCAAAGAAGTAATATCTACAAGGAGGGGATGCACGAATTCCACATTCCCAAGAAGGAGGGTACCATATTAATTTTATATTCTCTAGAGGGCTTAAAAGTAATTGTGAAAAATTAAATCAACACGAGAGGATGGGCAGAATCTTGTATTTCAAGTTTATTACAGATTACCACTCTGATTTCGGTCCAAAAATACTGTTCAATTAAAGTTTTCATCAATTAAGAACTGAATAATTTCCTATTTTCTACCAAAAAAACAAGAATGGTTTATATCTAATTAACGTAAAATTCTTGTTGAATGTATACAAACTTGGAAAAGAATGGTTTCGTTTGGAAATTTAGAATGTCAATTGCCTCCAATATCTCAAAATATTTCTTCAGAAAAAACATACACATACACAAGAAACCATGACCACCATCGAAGATTTATTGTTAGTGTGATAAAAGTAAACTACAAAATATAGCCTTTACAAGGCAGAAGAGGAGAATGAATGACTCATCATGTAAGATGAGCCAATAAACAGCTTATCTTTTGAATGCATCATATAAAAAGCATTCTCTGCAAGATCGAGCCCAGTGCAACTACGTATGGATCAACTCAGGCCCACATCAAGACCTTGGGCTTGAAGTGGGATGGGCCAATCCAAACCCAAGTTTTCCACACTCCTTTGATCCTAGCACAGATATTTACTCTTCTTTCAGATCACTATATAGGTCTATATAGAATCCTCAGCAAGTAATTTTCAAAACAAAACAAAACACTTTAACTAAGGTTGTTCCATAAGAAATCGCTAATTGGTGTGGTATCAAAAGATCAGTCCTTCCACATAGGAGGTCAAAGTTCGAATCCCATCGGGGTCAGGGGCGAAGCCTACCTATATTAATTATATAAAATCTCCTCTAAGGATGTAGTCATGCAAGTTGGCCTATATGAACCTTAAATAAAAAAAATAAAAAATAAAAAAAATACCTCCTACCATTACTATACCAAATATCAAATAATACAAGTTTGTCATATCATTATTACCTTATTCATTTATTTTGTACAAAATAGTGATGGTTCATCTATATCATTTTGTTCATACCATCATCACACCATTTAGGCAGACAATATAGCTATATCTCTATACTCAAAATAGAAGGGAGAATAACCCTTACCTGGATTCGCTTTTTTCCAATATAAAATTTCCGTAGTTGAAGTTAATTCGATTCCACGTCCTCGTTCCTCCACGAAATCACCGGTTTAATTCCACAATCACGATGAAATGAAATGTATTCCACAACCTAAATGCCTATGGTTAGAAGAAAGTAGAGATTAAGACTAAGGGGAAAAAGATCCACGAAAGCTTATCCTTCCTGCTTTTTACAGGAGAGAGGAGAGAGAGAGAGAGAGAGCCGCTTTTCTGAAAATCTCACGTAATGCAATCACTCTCACTTATGAAATGGTTATCAATATATATAACCCTATATTTTGTAACCGCTCAAAAGGTGAATTTCTAATTTTGCCCTTTGACATATTATAATTAATAAAACCCAACACTATCTATGATATGATTTAAGCAACATGGTGTTGATTTCAATAAACAATCCACAATATAAATTGACATGTTTATCATTTTTTATTTATTTTTTGGGTCAACAATATGAAAATTTCATTAAGAAAACAAGTCAAGCGACAAAGGACTTGAAGACATAAGGGAGGGGGAAATAATAAAACAAGGTGGGATACCTCACCACTGCCGAAAAAGTCTAAACCGATTTGCTCCTCTAGCCAAGCATTCAGCTAAAAGATTGCAAGACCTAGAAATATAAGAGAACTTAACAGAATGAAAGTCTAAAACAAGATGAGAAATCTTAGAGATGAGACTTAAACACATCCAATCAAACAAGTTTATAACTCCATGTAGGGCCTGAACAGCAGGCAAGAAATCTGAGTGAACATCGATTTTGGAGATCCCCAAAGACTTTGCTAGAAAGAGACCGTCCCGAAAAGCTTCCAATTCCATAAGCGCAGCTGTACCCACACACTAGCAAGCCACAAAAAAACCTTGTGAGTCCCAAAGGATACATCCTCTCCCGTCATGTTTATCATATTTAAATTGTCACTTTTGTTGTGGTTGAAGATTTTTTAATTTTTGATAGTATGCCTTGATGGCATGGCCTCTTTTCGGCATACTGATTGCAATAGTCGTGTTTCTTACCAAGAACCAGTTGGTCTTTGACAATAACTTAAATTTGTAGCAAATTAGAGACTCTTCCCATCTTAACATACTCTTTTATATATACTAGTTAGAACATCGCTCGGACTTTTCACATTAATTTTGATTAGATATAGAAAATTAGAGAGTATAATCTTCTAGTGGTTAGCAATCTTTAGGTCTAATTATTTTATCATAAGAAACTTTAAAGCTTGTGAAGAAGAGAAGAGAGAGCTAATAGAGTAACCACTTATCTCTTTTGAAAGAAAATGAAGAATATTTTGACTTTTTGTTAGAAATTAACATGTTTCTTTGTGTTTACAGCCCCCTGTTTGTTTTATGGAGAACGTTGTGGAATTTTATTTTTGAAGCAAATTGAAACTAATTTTAATGAGTTTTGTTTGACAAATACGTTTATTGTTTTCCCTTCAGAAATTCACTAAAAAAATCTTTAACCTTCTGGAATCCATGAAAAAATTATTTAACGCAAATGTTTTAGAGAATGGGAAGATAAGATATAGTGTAAAGGGATAGCGCAAATGATTTTACTTTTTCATAAAATTCTTTTATTTTCTTTTCTTCGTCCTCATCCCAATACATATGCAGTCCACATATTTATTTTTTCCACCCATTTTTTTCTCACTTTACATTTGCAAACAAATGGAGCTTAAAAAAAAAAAATTTGAGTGAAGAAAACCATATGTTGTTGATAACAATTTAGATTCAATTAGTAGAAGTGGGATTTAAGGTTAAGCCTCTAAAGCTTCTTCTTCCTCATTTCTCAAGCTGCTCCTCTTGCCTCCGAATTTTCTTTCTTCTTCTCTCCAGCTCTTCCCAAGGAACCTCATAACGCAAATTGAGAAAAAGAGACGGAAGCTAGAATTTGCATAATTGTACTTTTATATTTGGACCTAATATTTCTAACGGTATAGGAGTTGGGAGTTTTTTAAACTTAAACTGGGGTGTCTATACGTGAAACACTTTGCTTTGGGTGTCGCTATGTTTTACACTTTTTAATATGTAATGGAGTGTAGGGGTTTGATAATGTGTTGATAATGGTAACGAAACCGTTTCAACTCAAATACAATCCAAACTATTAGTCAACCTAAACCCAAATCACACCAAATTGAAATTGAAATTGAAACAGATCCATTATTTTGCAAATGGTTGGTGTTTTCAACCCAAAACCCAAACCAAAACGCCTCAAACCGAATCATTGACTCCCTTAGCTAAAGGTAATTAATGAGTAAACCCATGAAAGAAGTTCAGCCACATTCAATTTATCACAATGAATTTTTAAGAGCTGAAGTCCACATGCAGTAGGCATGTATGGAGAACACATTCTCTCACACGAAGAGCCTCAACAAGCAAGGTGTAATTAAAGCATGCAGGAATCACCATTAAAAGGTTGTTAATTGGCAATGATCAATACCTTTTAGTGAAGAGGTCATAGATCGATTCTTTTTTGGTGGTATATGTAATAATCTCATCTCCAAATATAAAACTACCAATTATAAAAGGGGGGGGGGGAATGTATAGATTGAGGGTTCTTCACAAAGAGGTGATATATCGTCCACCAAATAACCAGCCAAAGAGGAACTTTGCTGCAAAGTAGGTGTTGTATATGTAAACTGAGGTATGTCTTATGTATTTGTTAGAGGGGCAGATTGGTCTTTTCAGCCCTATTATGTGTTTACTATGTATTTTGGGGGTTTAGGATAATCGTATCATTCTCATACGATTCACTCTCTCTCTTCTTCATTCTCATGGGATAGATATATTGTTTGAATTTTGAAGTGGATAACCAACTGAATCTTTGAGAGGATACTCAGGCTGCTCATGAAGCCTCTGCCTCTGCATCCAAGCATCCCAATATTCCACCTGGGGGCTTCATTTTTTGTTGAAGTGCATTGGTGAAGTTCAATCATCTAGATTTTTGGTGTTTCCTGCCTGCTTCATAATTTAGGGATTTTTGGGCAGTCTTTTTGGTAGCTTCCTTGTGGAAGCTGACAAAGGTGTACTAGGGTTTGATCATGGTTCCTATTTTGACTTGTATTTTGATTTTTGTGTATCTCAATAAGAAAGGGAAAGTTCATGATAGTCTCTAAATTCATTCAAACATTAGTAGAATGAAGAAAAATCAATGGGCATGGAGAATGCCGTGGAATTTGAACCACATCCTTTGATCACCAAGCATACAGGATCAAGCACCAGGCTTTGTTGTATATAATTAAGGTCTGTTGTGATACTTAGAATGTGCCCCCATTAATGAAGGATTGAGGAGCAAAATTTCTTCTTTCCCTGCCCAGCTTCTTTCTGACTAATGGGAAACTCCTTCACATATTTAGTAATGGCTAACAAACTGAAGAAATGATCCATCCAAAGATATTTTAAAAAAATAAAAACCATGAAGAAATACAGTTGGAGCTCCTGCTGTCTTTGTTTTTTAATATTGGATGCCAATGCTTAAATCTACTCTGATCATGGGGTTGAGGTTTCCCTGAAGGACTGATTGATCATACAGATAGGAGCTCACGCACCAGAGGTAGAAAATGATGATCTCTAGCCTCCAATTATTGACTAATGACAGTTGTATCAGTTTGGTGAATGTAACCAAAGGGCTATAACAAGTGGGGAAGCATTTAAACCCGAGGAAACTCTTCATTATGGAAGATTTTATTTATTGTTCTCATCCAACTTTGAACTGGCTTTTGTCCTGCTCATTCTGGTCCTGATTTGTCAGTTGGCAAGATTCTGGAAAAAGTTTAAGGAAAAACCATAGTCGATGGCAAGTTACCAGGGCTGCAGAAATGCAGACAAATATGGGAAGTATAGGCAGTGGGAAAGGCAAACAGTTTCGTTCAGATGCGAAGTTTGATCTCGGAGACACTCAGCCATAAGTGATTGAGGGGCAGGGCTGTGATTATCAACCTGACCAAATTCATGAGTTAAGGGAATAGGATAACTTCGTCGTGGCCACTTTTCTTTCCATTTTGTGAACATAAGTGTTCATAGAGTAATGTTCTTATTTGGTTATACCCAGTGGAGAACATAAGCCAAGACATCATCTTTGCAAGTGAAGTTAGGAGAAGACAGATATCGTAGTTGTTATTGTTGATATGCAGAGACTGTACCATGAGAATACATAAATTCCCAAATTCCCTGGGTCTTGACATGGTGAGGGAGAAGATGGACGTGTTGCAGCTTGAGCAAAGAACACACAGAAAGAGAAGTCTATTCTCTGACGCTCTAGGTCTCTGAACTCTCTTCTACTAAGCGCTGTCCACCCAAAGCAGATCCCTTTTGGACCTGGAAAAGCCAGGGCAGGGGAGGGATTAGTATGGACGTTCATGTCTAGAGACAAGGAGTTGCAGGTAAGGCCGATTGAAGTGCAAACGAACATAGCAAGACTCCCATCAACATATGCTTCATTCTTCAAAAGTCCACGAGGATTATTAGTGAAGGATCTTGAGATACTATAAATTTTTTTTGAGGCTGCAGAAAGCTTATCAGAGATTGAAATTGGTCTCTTTTGAGGTCAAAAGTACAATGCAAACCGGTTCAAAAAAGAGGAGAATAGGAGAGAAGCATGGTATGTTGCACTTGGAAGAACATAATAAGATAGACAACACCATGATTTTGCCAAATAAACTATCACTAATAATCTTTCACATTACACTATTCACCCTATTGACAACATGAGCTGGTAAATACAACTTCCAGATACCATGATAAACAAAGTAACAGCCTAGAGCTACCCAGATACTTTCTCAACCTTCCGAGTTCTACCAGTCCCTTTGCTCGAACTAGATGGGCGAGTTAAACCATGAATCTTGTCCTTACTCCTTACCATCATTGTCATCATCTCATACGAATAACCTCTTCATCATCTTCATTGTAACCAACTGTGTCCAGCTCACCCTCTTCTTCTAAATACTCTGCGTCCTCTTCATCATCATACCCATCAAAATCTGGATCCTCTTCATCATCCATACCTCCACGCAAGGTGTGGAACTCAGGAGGTGGAGGGCAATACTCAGAGATGGCTTCGTCCCTCTTTATTACAAGATGACGGATGACCCTTTCTTCCCTGTCTAGCATGCTCTTGAAATCATTGATCCATTTGGCTTCCATCTCAAAATTCATTAAGATGTAGTTTGCACGCTTTGCTTTCTTTATACTGTATGCCAATTGCCGGAGACCCCAATCATTCAGTCTCCATATCTTGCCCTTTTTCTCCCTTATGAAGTCTACAAAAATGGTTTCAACAGATACCAGCAATGAATATTTGGGAGTTATCTAAGGCCACACAAAGGTAGTTCACTAGTTTAACAAATAAAGACTCAATTGAGAACATAAACGGCTGGAATTGACATCCATGAGTAATACACTCAATAAACAGGTAAACCTAAACTTCTTGGAAAGGAATGCAGTCCATCCTGGCGTGACAATTTCTAGTGCAGTGGCCACGTTTAGGTCTTGAACATAAGCATATGAGAAGTCAGGGTTTAACATTTAAATCAACTAAACTTTAAGGGGAAGTATTCTCTGTGGAGAAGTATAGCCCATATGCAAGCACAGTGGCCAATGAGTGCACACTTAAGCATGTTGGGCCTGGGGGTTGAAGCGACCATTTGGCCCCCACTATGTCTGGTTGTTGGCAATACACTCCCCCCACAAAGAGTTTTCTTCAAAAATCATCTTGCATTCAGGTGAGGAGAGAACTACCATCATGAAGAATGCAAATGAAGACTGACACCTAGTTAAAGGTTTGTCAGATATGAATCAAATAAATCTAAATAAACATAGCATGACAAGGAAAGGATATCACCTTCAACTTTTGAGACTACACTGCTAACCTCTTGCACATAGTTTTCATGAATCAGATAAACCACTTCATAATGACGCACTGCACCAAAAAGAGATTCAGAATTAAACGAGAGTAATATTCTACCAGTTGAGTATTTGAATCCTGAAGAAAATTAAGAGTTTATAAGTAGAAATTTTAACTGTTACTCTAACCCTACAGTTTACATCAATAAGTAATTTTCTCAGGAGCATGTTCAGAAATTATGCCATCACAAGTACATGAGATAAACATTTTCAATATTGAACCAATGATTCCTCATTAACTCAGCAATTATTCATCTCACTTCTTCATCTACAAATACATGTACCGGAATTGGCATATGTACCTTCACCTGAATGTTTCACCTTCAACAGCTAAGCTGTGATCAGAGTGGCAACCAATGACACAACACAATAATTGTCAAAGGTTCAGCTGCAATTGTGCATGGAACAAATGGAAGCAGTTGAAGATGCATGGGAGGAAGGTAGAAAGGAAAGCAAACGATGGGAGGATGTGGTAGAGAAACAGGTGATGAAGGAGTATGTAAGTATAAAACTGATCTAATCAGAACTTAAATTTCACACAAAAAATAAAATCAAATGCAAACCCGTGGAAGAAGTTCAAAGATGTGATAATTTATCGGAGTCACAAGATCTATTATAGAATGTAACAGAAAATTTATTTAGCATCCCATGCAAGACATTCCATTTACTCTTTTAGCTGCAAGGCACTCCATTTAGCAAAAAAAGAGCACAAAATATATTACACCACATATAAATTTGTAGGCTAATCCCAATAAAGCAATTAATTGATAATTTTACCCCGTTCCACGGCCAAATCACTTTCTAGCTGAAGACTCAGTTGCTCATAAAGCTTCTCTGCACATCAGACATAGCTTAACCCTTCAGCAACTACTGGATAATCAGAACGACCAACCAAAAAAAAAGGGAGGAAGAAATAATTAAAAAGACTCTGACCTTCTTCAGCATCAGCAAATTCAGGGAGAAGTCTACCGTCTTCCTGGAGTTCCTTCTGAAATTGAAAACAAATCTCATTCAGTAAAAAGGGTTCTTATTATTTTGTCTATTTTAAGTTTTTAACCCATGGAAATAAATAGCACGCGCTAAACACCCCCTACAAACTGCAAACACTCGCCACAGGGAACATGGTAAACTGAACCCGACATAAAATCACAAATTCAATAGAGAGAAATTTTAAGATAAAACATGCCCATTTGAGGTCATACTTGAAACAAGGCCTAAGCTCTAATTTTAATTTTTAATATTAAGCAAAAAGTCATACTGGTACAACTCCATGTATATACTCCTCAAGAATATCATTATATTAATTCCAATTCTCTAGCACTTAAAGACAAGGGGAACTGATGAAATCAGGAAACCTTCAAGATGAATTGAAAGTGGTTCTTGTCCTAGACACAAAAAATACCTCAGTTCCAACAACCAAAGTAAAAGTCAAGAGTTCAGAATTAACAAATGAAAATTCGCGATTTGAACTCATTCAGAGGGGAATTCAGCCATAACTCTCCAACATAAACTGTAAGAATAGGAAAGAGAAACACCCTAGAACCCACTTTTTACATGCCAATGTCAAGATAAGGTTCTACATATGGCCTCAAATGGTAAATCAGGAAAGGAAGTGACTAATTAGACATCGCATAGAAATCAGAACAAAAAATTTACTGCTGCAATATGAAAAATTCTAATAGCAAGTAAAGAAAGATTCCCGAAAGAACTAAATATGAAAATGGGTGTGCTTAATAAATCACCTGTTTAAGCAGCACGGCTTCAGGAAAGGGTCCTGTGGCTTCATCTGGTTTGGGTATAAAGCTATGAGAATCGACTTTTTCCTTCTTCTTCGCTGCCAAGACCACCGACTTTCTTCCACTGTAATCGATAAATAGCTTCTGGGGAGCGAATGGACGGAAAGAGGGACACCCGTTGGAGTCAATAACGCAACAAGCGTGCTTTTTAAGAACAGGGCCGTTACGGGACAAAGTGAAGCGGTTTGGATGGAAATAAGTTGCAGGAGAAGCTTGCATAAGGACTTCTATGGAGATCATCATCACTTTCGGAGTTAGGAACAACGTCGAAAGAGTAAGGATAGTTTGGCACTTCACATCTTGAGAGCTATGTTTTGTTTCCCGGATTTTTAAACTCACAATCTGGGTTTCGGATCGGGCTGAACTCGGACCTTACCCCGGTCCTGTGATCTTGGTCTGAGATCTCGATCGGGTGGACTCACTTAACCTTAATGCACATGTCTGGAGCAATTTTATTAAAACTTAACCCGAAGGGTGGCTCAGTTGGCAAAGCCAACGCTTCCACATAGGTGGTTAGATTTCGAATCCCCTCGGGGTCAGGGGCGAAGCTCCGCTAATATTAATTATATAAAAAACGCCTTGAGGATGTAGTCGTGATGTGCACAAGCTGGCCTAGACGAACCTCATTCCAAAATTTTTTTTACTGAAACTCTCAGATCAGCCAAAACAATCCAAAAATCCAAAAATCAAGGGGAGGGGAGGGGAGAACGGATGACTTATTATAGGGTGGTGACTCTTACATATATTTTTAAGGAGAGTGATTCTGTTGACCATTATCAAATATATTCTCTCTTTTTTTATTTTTTTTTATTTTTTTGGTTTTGGGTGGGTGAAAACAGAGCAGAAGAAGAGGGACAAGGAGTCAGAGCTACATAGTTTTAACAACCAAGAAGAGAAAGTAGGCCAACTGATCCTCCCTGTAGAGACCATGGCCTTCTCAGCCAAAGAGTGAGCTACCTGCCTACACTCTCTGGGAAAACTTAAAAAAAGCAAGGAAGTAGACAAATGATTGATATCCACTACAATGTTCAACAAAATTAGAAGGTGTAGAGCTTTGAGATAGCAGTACTAGAATGATCATCAGGTTGTCATTCTCCCATCACACATGATCAACCCCTTATTGAGCAGCCAACAGCAATCCCTCTCTAATACCCAATGCCTCTCCTTCAATTGCAGAACAGAAAGAAAAGGGTAGAGAGAAACACCAGCAATAGGTTCTCCTGTATCCTTCCGAAGTTAAACCCCAAGCCTCCTCTTCCCTTCTTTAGTGCTGCATCAATGTCTAATTTAAACACCCCTTTAAGTGGAGGTTCCCAAGAAGATGTTGGTGCTTCAGTAATAGACCTAACTGATGGAGAAGTCTGCATAATAGGGCATGTCTCTGTCTACGCTAAGAACACTCCCATAGTTATTTTTGCCAAGCTATTCATACTCTGCACAATGGCCAAGTCATCGAAGTACAACCCCTTTCCCTTTTGCATCCAACAACTCACATTCACAAATCATTTAAAATCGTAACACTTTCACCCAAAATGTTTTTATTCCACGCCAATGGTTATTTTGTAAAAGCATCATTCCATAAGTTCATGGCATTAACAAACACCTGTTTTTTTTGTGGGTAATTGCATTAACAAACACCACCTTTAGAAAAAGAAAAAAAATTGAAGCCAAATACATCAAGCTAGTATATGAAACAATTACAGCCATGAATCTATTATTCCTGTTTCTCAGTTCCAATCTATTATATCCTTAATCAAACATTCCAAGGAAGTAAAGGAAGATCCACCCTCCATTAGAACCCTCCTACTCTTCTCCTGCAAGTCCTTGACTCTCCTCCTTGCTTCACAATTCGAATTCATCAAACGCCTCACAGCTCCTTCCACCTCCTCCGCCATTACTAAAGCATCACCTCCTCCCCTATAATCCAACTTCAACTCCACCATTAACCCTCCAAGCTCCTTAACCATCTCAAACGCATTCAAATGTTGTTCTGCGTGCAATGGCCAAGTTGCGACCGGCACACCAAACCAGATGCTCTCCAATGTGGAATTCCATCCACAATGTGATACAAATCCTCCAATTGCTTGATGTTCTAGAACAGCTACTTGCGGGATCCACCCACATATTAATCCTCGCTCAGCCGTCCGATACAAGAATCCCTCTGGTAATATTTCCTCTAGATTGGTGTAATCGGTAGAACTAGCAAACCCTTGAGAAGGTTTACGCAAAGACCACAAGAATTGGTGCCCACTCCGCTCAAGACCAAGTGCGATCTCCATCACCTGAAAGGAAGTGGAGGTAAGATTTAACATGAGGGAACCAAATACCAATGTTTTCCCACAAAAAACAATTAATTTTTCATTCATAATTGTTATGGTTAAAGAAATTTTCAAAAATTAGGAGGCCAACGGTTGAGAACAACCATTGGGAAATTTATAAAAACTTAAAAAGAAAAGAAATCAGAAAATTGGGGCGCTGCCCCCAATATTTCACACATGAAAAGATAAGTCAACAAAAGGGAAATTTAAAAATTTTGAAAATAAAATGGAGAAATTGGAATTTAAAAAAAGTAGAGAAACCAGCTACTCATATTTCACACATGAAAAAAATGTTATAGAAAATTTTCAAGAAATTAGAAGGAAAAGAAAAAAAAATTGAGGTCTTGTCCTAATATTTTACACATAAAAAAATTTCAAAAAATTTGAAAGAGGAAGAAGAAATTTAAAAAAATTAGGGAATGTGGCTCCGCCCATAATCACCTGTGGCCCGCCGAAGCTCCCATGGCTGCCGAAGCACAGCAACACCACGGAGGACGGTGGTTGATCGTCAAGCCATCTTTTGATGCTGTGGAAGCTGGTCTGGCTCACCTGCGAGTGCATGTGACCCTTAAGATCAAGTAATGGTCCGACCGGATACACAGGTGGGATTCGGTCGTTGGATGAGAAGGAGCTGAGCAGGTTTGGTTCAAGTTCGGCGAACGTATTTACGATAATACCCTTGGTTTCAAAGGAACGTCGACTGTGATAAAGGAAGCAGGCGTAACCGTCTTGCCCTTTGCTCCATAACGCCAAAGGCAAGGCACGCGGCGGAACGGGGTGAACGAAACCCGGGATGACGAACTCAGTCTCCGCGTCCTTGAAATCGGTGGCGATTTGGGTATCGAGATCTGGGAGATGAAGCATGAGAGAGAGAACCGCTGCACCAGAAGTAAAGTAGAGGTAGGAAGGAACGCCGAGTTCATTGGCTATGTCGATCATGGAGATGCAGAAAAGATCGATGACTAACCCAACGAGTTTGAGTCGAGTTTGAGATTCGGGCGTGCAGAAGAGTTTGGTGATGGCGTCTTTGACGAATTGCTTGTGGTTTTCAATGAAGATGGATAAAATAGCTTCCACGGACTGATCCACCTCAAGTGAAGGAAATTCCAGTTGAGGCAAGTCGACGAAACGGATGGCGGTGACTGAAGAATCGCCGACAGATTCAATTACAGCGTCTACGCTGGGGTCATCAGCTCTCCTGATGAGAAGAACAGTGATGGAAAGGCGATCATCTCGAGCAATCAGAAGCTTTGCAAGCTCAATCGTTGAAACTATGTGACCCACACCCGGGGCTGGAATGAACACCAGCGATGCTTTCTTCTTCATTCTTCTTCTTCTTTTTCTTCCTGCTTGCTTGCTTGCTTCTCCACTCATTCAGAAGCTCAAGATGGGAGATGACTAATGATGGGTGTGAAATGGTGAACGGATGTTGATAATTGAAGAGTTGAAAGAAAAAAACAACAAACGGAAAGGTGGCAGTTGAATAATCTTTCCTCGTCTTTCGTCGTGGCAATCGTTTCCACTTTCCCACCAAGTCAGGGAAAAAACCAGTCAACCAATTGAAAGCCAAATTCTTCAGACGCGCCGTTTGTTTAGTGGAATAGAGGATGGAAAAAATTTTAAAAAAAAAAATTTTAGATGTAATCTCAAAAATGCATAATTTGTTCGGTTCATAGGATAAGAAAACTGACAGACAAGTTTTCTTTTCTTAAATTAAAGAAGCTTCGGATACTAACTTTTCTACTCCATGCTTTTTTATAATCCCACAAAATAAGTAAGATTTTGTGTAAAAGTGTGAAAAACCACCAAGTAAGACTCGCATTTAATATTTTTCTACAAAATCTCTTCTTTTGATTTTTTTATTCTTCACCCAAATGACATGAAGCTCACAAAATATATTTTTTTCCACCAATTTTTCTCACCCCATCTTTGCAAACAAATGCAGCACAAATGATCATGTGAAGGATATATCTACTCAAAGTGAATAAACTAGTCTATCCAATTTTAACTAAACCTGATTAAGTGAGAATCAGTATCGTTCTTCAATCTTCTCTATATCAATTTCAGGGTTAGAGCAATGTATGTTACGGCTTTGTGATTTAATGGCAAATTAACTCTTGAGCAAATAGGAGATCCAAAAGGTTTGTTACCATCAGCAATACACGCTTCTCTTTTCTTCACTCTGTTTTATGTTGCTCTAAGATTTCATGATTTCATTGTATTCTTCTAGCCTAGATGGCTGGATTTTATGGATTTGATGAACGATGGGGTTTTGATTACCTTTATCATCTCATGTCACTTTGAAGATGATGTGGAAAGTATTACACAATTACCATTGAAAAGCTCTGTAATTGTGTAGCTGGGGAATGAGCAACTAGCAGTTAGTATCCGAAGAAATAGGAGATTGAAAACAATAGAATTGTTTTTGGTCAATAGAAAATTTATGTATCAATCCTCTTAGTCAAGGGCAAGTTATATCTCTGATCATCTTAGTAGAAACTTACATCTAGGTATAGGGGTCTCTAACACCTTGAATAATCCTTAGTTCAAATCACATTTTAAGAGTTAATAAACCAAAATGCCCCCTAAATAGTTACTAAATGCAATTTTTAAAAATACCCTCATACCCTTCATGTAGGCAGGTGAAATGACTTCCCTTTCACCTATTTTTTTTCTTCACCATATCAGAAATCACTCACCACTAATCCTTTTACAAATAACAAACACTTATATTTTCAGAACATTAACAAACACCTTTGGAGGCAGGAAGAAAAATTAAGCCAAAGACATCAAGCTAGTATGTAAAAAGATTACCGTCATGAATCTATTATTCACTATTCTCGGTATATATAGGATGTCCTCAATCAAACATCCAAATAAGTAAAGAAAGATCCACCATCCATTAGAACCCTCCTACTCTTCTCCTGCAAATCCTTGATCCTCCTCCTTGCTTCACAATTTGAATCCATCAAATGCTTCACAGCTCCTTCAACCTCCTTCACCATTAATAAAACATCACCTCCTCCCCTATAATCCAACTTAAACTCTACCATTGACCCTTCCAAATCCTTTACCATCTCCAATGCATTCAAATGCTGCTCTGCATACAAAGGCCAAGCTGTGACTAGCACACCAAACCAGATGCTCTCCAATGTGGAGTTCCATCCACAGTGTGACACAAATCCTCCGATTGCTTGGTGTTCCAGAACAGCTACTTGTGGGAACCACCCACATGCCAATCCTCGCTCAATTGTTTGATCCAAGAATCCCTCTAGTAATACTTCTTTTGGATTGGTGTAATCAATGGGACTAGCAAACCCTTGAGACAGTTTACATAAATACCACATGAATCCGTGTCCATTCCGCTTGAGACCAAGTGCAATCTCCATCACTTGCAAGGGTGAAGCCAGGATTTAACATCATGAGCAACCAATTATCACTATTTTATACATAACACAATGAATTTTCCACCTATTATCTTTATCTTTAAGAAATTCTCCAAGAGGCCTAAGTAATAATATTTCACACATAAAATAAAAAAGTCAAATGGAAATTTAAATTTCAAAAAGGGAATGGAAAATTTTGAAAAATTAGGGGGCCAAATGCTGCTGTTTCATACATTAAAAGAGGGTCAAAAGAAAATTTTATCAAAAAGGCAATAAGAAAATTTTCTAAAAATTAGAGAGACTATTAAACAAAATAAAAAATAAAAAAAAATAAAAACCTGTATGCCTAGGTTTGCCATTATCACTTGTGGCACGCCGAAGCTCCAAGAGCTGCCAAAGCACAACACCACCACGGAGGACGGTGGTTGATCGTCAAGCCATCTCTTGAGGCTCTCGAATCTAGTTTGGTTCAATTGCGAGTGCATTTGAGCCTTAAGATCAAGTAACAGTTTGACCAGATATGCAGGTGGGATTCAATCATTGGTTAAGAAGGAGCTGACTAGGTTTGGTTCAAGTAACATTACTTTTGTTAGCCATCCTTATGTTTTTTAAATAATTTTCTTATATTTTTGTAAGAGTAAAAATATCATTATTAATATTGAAAAAATGTGAAAGTAGGAACGAGTCTCTCTGACACTCCGCGAGGGTTTTGTCGCTGAAAGAGGGTTCTGCTGAAACAAAGGATTCCGACGATAGAGATGGAAAGTTGTATTAGAGGCTACTCAGATCCGCATTACAAATAGAATTTTTGAGTTATGCAATCTGTTAGATATAAATAAGACAGTGGGGGAGACTGTTGAGCATTGTTCAGAGCTCTCTAGACAGTCCTGTTATCCACTATTCTCTTCTCTTTTAATTCTGGTTGCTAAAGTTGAGGTTTTGTAGATTTAGCATCGTTACAGTTTTACCTTTTTTTCTTCTTTTTCATTCTTAATTATGTTTTTTTAAAAAGATAGGTTTACTTTTTTCAGGTTGGTGGAAAATTATCCTCACTGGAGAAACATATTGCTGTTCTAAAGTCAAATAACTTATTTGAGGGCACTAATATCAAGCTTGCATCATGCCACTGCCCTTCAAATGAAAAATTGCTGAAGAATGTGGGTTGTTGACTAGTGGGTCTATGAAACAAGCTACTTGTTGACTTACCTTGCTCATATTGTACACATCATAACATGCTTGAGGAGGCTTTATAAGAAAGCCTGAAAAAGATAAAAAGATAAAGGTACTGGAGAGTGGAGACCATCATAGACTTCACTGTTATTTTATTTTCTTATTTATTATTATTTTTTTAAATTCCTGTGGATGGGAAGAGTGAAAAGTGAAGAGTGAAGAATGATAACAACCAGAGTTTGCTATAATTAATGATATATGTCAAATGCATGTATAGATGCTGTTTTGCATGTATGTAGCTAATGATAGCTGTGCCTTCTGTAGGAACTTTCGAGTTGGAGCACTGATGATGGTTTGATTGTGTACAGGAACTAGTTACATTTTCTTCTCATCCTTTTTTGAAGTCACCAGCTATTTCCAATGCTGGCAAACATCTCTCTGCTGTTGAGTTTCATTCTGTTCTTCAGAGTGGTGGTAAGTTAATATGATTTGTCTTTGTGCTGTTTTCCCCCCCTTTGTTCTTGCCCTATATTGTATTAGTTTAGAAATCACAGTTACCATTCTGCTGATGAGGGAGATGTTGTACTCAGGTAAAGTTTTGGAGAACCAGGATTCTAAACGGAATAGAGGACTTGTTCTGTTGGATGCAAGGAATCTGTATGAGACAAGAATTGGGAAGTTTGAGACCCCAAATGTGCAAACGTTGGATCCAGAGACATGGGATTGCCAAAGAGTGTCTCTTGTCCTGGTGCAAGGTTCTAATGTGTTTTCAGAATAATAAATGGAGTTCTTTTTTCCTTTATTTTTTTGTGGGTAATTGCATTAACAAACACCACCTTTAGAGAAAGAAAGAAAATATGTTTCTCAGTTACCATCTATTATATCCTTAATCAAACATTCCAAGGAAGTAAAGGAAGATCCACCATCCATTAGAACCCTCCTACTCTTCTCCTGCAAATCCTTGACTCTCCTCCTTGCTTCACAATTCGAATCCATCAAACGCCTCACAGCTCCTTCCACCTCCTCTGCCATTACTAAAGCATCACCTCCTCCCCTATAATCCAACTTCAACTCCACCATTAACCCTTCAAGCTCCTTAACCATCTCAAACGCATTCAAATGTTGTTCTGCGTACAATGGCCAAGTTGCGACCGGCACACCAAACCAGATGCTCTCCAATGTGGAATTCCATCCACAATGTGACACAAATCCTCCAATTGCTCTGTGTTCCAGAACAGCTACTTGCGGGATCCACCCACATATTAATCCTCGCTCAGCCGTCCGATGCAAGAATCCTTCTGGTAATACTTCCTCTAGATTGGTGTAATCGGTAAGACTAGCAAACCCTTGAGAAGGTTTACGCAAAGACCATAGGAATCGGTGTCCACTTAGCTCAAGACCAAGTGCAATTTCCATCACCTGAAAGGACGCAGAGGTAAGATTTAACACGAGGGGGGACCAAATACCAATGTTTTCACACAGAAAACATGAATTTTCCATCCATAATTTTTATAGTTAAATTATTTTTTTTCAATCGTGGCTAAACATTACCATTTCACATACGAAAATAAGGTCATTAAAAATTTTCAAAATTTCAAAGAGGTAATAGAAAATTTTTCAAAAAATCAGGAGGCCAACTGTTGAGAACAATTGGGAGATTTTAAAAACTTGAAAAGAAAAAAACATTTCAGAAAATTGGGTGCCCTTCCCGAATATTTTGGCAATGGAAATCACACGTGAAAAACTATTATAAAAAATTTTTAAAAATTAGAATGTGTTTTTTAAATTGAGGTCATGTCCCAATATTTTACACATGAAAATAGAGTCATAGATTCAATAAGCTTTCAAAATTTCGGGAAGAAATGGAAAAGATTAGAAGGAGCAAACTGCTGATATTTAACCCATGAAGAAAAAACTATTGGAAAATTTTCAAAAAATTTAATAGAAAAAAAGAAATTTCAAAAAATTGGAGAATGTGGCTCCACCCATAATCACCTGTGGCACGGCGAAGCTCCCAGCGCTGCCGAAGCACAGCAACACCACGGAGGACGGTGGTTGATCATCAAGCCATCTCTTGATCCTCTCGAAGCTGGTCTGGTTTAACTGCGAGTGCATCTGACCCTTAAGATCAAGTAATGGTCCGACCGGATACACAGGTGGGATTCGGTCGTTGGATGAGAAGGAAGTGACCAAGTTTGGTTCAAGTTCGGCGAACGTATTTACGATAATACCCTTCGTTTCAAAGAAACGTCGACTGTGATAGAGGGAGTAGGTGTAACCGTCTTGCCCTTTGCTCCATATCGCCAAAGGCAAGGCACGCGGCGGAACGGGGTGTATGAAACCCGGGATGACGAACTCAGTCTCCGCGTCCTTGAAATCGGTGGCGATTTGGGTATCGAGATCTGGGAGATGAAGCATGAGAGAAAGAAACGCGGCACCAGAAGTAAAGTAGAGGTAGGAAGGAACGCCGAGTTCATTGGCTATGTCGATCATGGAGGTGCAGAAAAGATCGATGACTAACCCGGCGAGTCTCGGTGGAGTTTGAGATTCGGAAGTGAAGAAGAGTTGGGTGATGGCGTCTTTGACGAATTGCTTGTGGTTTTCAATGAAGATGGATACAATACCTTCTACGGACTGAGCCACCTCAGGTGAAGGAAATTCCAGTTGAGGCAAGTCGATGAAACGGATGGCGGTGACGGACGAATCGCCGAAAGATTCAATTACAGCTTCTACGCTGGCGTTATGAGGTAACCTGATGAGAAGAACAGTGACGGAAAGGCGATCATCTTGAGCAATCAGAAGCTTTGCAAGCTCAATCGCTGAAACTATGTGACCCACGCCCGGGGCTGGAATGAACACCAGCGATGCTTTCTTCGTCATTCTTCTTCTTCTTCTTCTTGCTTTCTTGCTTTCTTGCTTCTACTCCACTCGTTCAGAAGCTCAAGATGGGAGATGAGTAATAATGGATGTGAAATGGTGTACGGTTGTTTGATAATTAAAGTGTTGAAAGAGACCTCTTAACCTTGGTATTGCTAAGAAAAGGGAAAAAAACAAGAAACGACGGAAACATGGTAGTTGTAGTCTTGTAGACTTGTAGTGGTAATTATGGAATAATCTTTTCTCGTCTTTGCTTTCCTCGCAATCGTTTCCACGGTCCCACCAAGTCAGTGAAAAAAACAGCCAACCAATTAAACCAAATTATTGAAAGCCAAATTCTTCGAAGGCAAGTTTGTTTGATGGAATGGGGGGGGGGGGGAAAAAACTTTTTTTTTTAAATATTTTTTTTTTTTTTGTTGTTGGGGGGGGGGAGGAGCTGTCATTAAGCTTTCTTAAATTAAAAAAGTTTGTGTGAGTTAGCAGGTCTATATTTTTTTCAAAATCTCACAAAAGATTTTGTGTAAAAATGTGAAAAACAATAAAATGAGATTCACATTTAAAATCTCTTGTTTATTCTTCACTCCATTACATATGATGTTCACATTTTCATTTTTTTTTCCCACCTATTTTTTCCACCCCATCTTTGCAAACAAATGCAACCCAAATGATCATGTGAAGAATATATCTACTCAAAGTGAATAAACTAATCTATCCAATTTGAACTAAACCTGACTAAGTGAGAATCGATATCCTCCTTCAGTACTCTCTATATCAATTTCTTGGGTTAGAGCAATGTATGTTATGGTTTAGTGATTTAATGGCAAAGTTAATTCCTGAAGCGAATAAGAGACCACAGGGAAGGGGAAAACCCAGAGGAAGGGACCGACCGAAAACACCGAAAAATCCGACACCGCTAAGCAACCGGACGGAAATTGCTACGGACGGAAAACGGATAAAATCGGATAATATCCGGATAAATACCGGATAGAGTAAAGTATTTAACATTTTTCTTTTAAAAATAGATGATACGGATGGAACCGGAACGGACGGAAGCGGCGAACGGAAAAGAAAATAATAAAAAATGTAAAAAAGACAATATCAATCAAAACGGATATTTATCGGATATCCGATAAAGTTTGAGGATGCTTTCTTAAATTTTGCGGATCGGATTCGGATAGAGGATTGCTAGTCGGATTCGGTAATGGCAAAGCGAATCCGGTCCGTTTACGAGCCATCAGCGGAGTTTGTTACCATTAGCAATACACCGCATCTCTTTTCACTCCTGTTTTTGTTGCTCGAGATTTCATGATTTCTCTGTACTCTTCGAGCCTAGATAGCTGGATTTTATGGATTTGATGAACGATGGGGTTTTGCTTACCTTTTTATCTTATCCCACTTTGAAGATGATGTGGAAAGTATTACACTTTTTTTTTTTTTTTGATGAGGTGGAAAGTATTACACAATCACCATTGAAAAGCTCTGTAATTGTGTAGCTGGGGAATGAGCAACCAGCAGTACTATCCAAAGAAAGAAGAGCAACGTTCAATGTGTTGCCGATATATTGCCCAACGACACAACACCCCCTAGCGACATGATATAAACAATAAATGGGCTATATATCATCAATTGTCTATTTTCTGGGGTTAAAATATCAATTCTCACACCCGAGTCACCGCTTCCTCCAATGCTACAACAATAAACCTAAAATTAGTCAGATCAAACAATTTCAACAGATTCTTCACCATGTTCCTTAACATGTTCCTTAAGTTCATTCTCTGATATTACTCTTTTCAAGCTCCAAAAATAGTTCTTATAAAACTAATCTAATCGATTTGGAGCAAAGAAATGGCTTTCAAGTTTCAACCTATTATCCCCAGGTAACCGAATTCAGGTCTACGATTTGTGGATTCACAGTCTCTATTTTCAGATCTACTAAGCCTCAAACAAATTTGAATGTACAATCGAAAACTCCATAAAATAATTGAAGAAGAAGAATAAGCTAGCAATGAAATGAAACACAAGGAAAGAAAAAGAAAAATCGAAATGAGAGAGACCAAGCAGAACTCTTCTCACTCGACCGACAATCAATGGCGTCTTCTTTCCCCTCAAAAATTTTCCCGGCATATCGGCCTGTATTCGTTGTGTCGGTGGTGTCACCATGCACTGACACGGCAACATAGGTTGACATGTCGGACCTTGAAGAGGAGATAGAAAACAATGGAATTTTTTGGTCAATTGAAAATATATGTATTGATCCACTTTTTTTTTTTTTTTTTTTTTTTTTGGTGAGTTATATGTTGGATCCTCTTAGTGGAAACCTTACATCTAGGTATAGGGGTCTCTAGCACCTTGATTAATCCAAGTTTGGATCCTCACCCCGTCATGGGAGCACAGAATGCTCCCCGACAGCTTCCCAACCACACAAACATGTGGGGCCCACATGTGAAAAACACTTTTTGGAAAAAATAAAAAAAAAACTTCAAATTTTCACTTGTGGGCCCCACATGTTTGTGTGGTCGGGAAGCCGTTGGGGAGCACTCTCCCCTGTCCTGTCGGGGTGAGGATCCGGACTTGATTAATCCTTAGCTCAAATCACGTTTGAAATTAGAGACCTTACATCGGATTTTTATTTGTTTCACCACAACAATCCAACGGTGTGGGATCCATAGGCAGGTTAAATTATAAATATAATTTTTTTTATTTACATTCTAAGGGTTCTAAAACTTTGCAAATTTACAAAACGGATCCCTCACTCTAACCAACTCGAGCGGTGTTCATGGCTTTGTCTAGATCTCTTTTACATCCTCTCCAAACCCAACTCTGCTTTCCAATTCCATGATATCATGGATGGCTAAGGAAAACACCATACTAGATCAAACCGCATAAACACCTTATTAAAACATCGATTTCATCAAACGGCATCGCTCATCCACGATCGACGGCTTCACCATTGCTTACAGAATGTTCCTTTCAAAGAGAAAAACGATGAAGATGGATCTGAGAATCAAAGCGAGGATTGATCGTTCTCACCTTGGTTTGGCTGAGTAGTTGTCGGCCAAGAACCCACATCAAGATTGTTGAAATTAAACAAAACCTTAACCTTGTTCACCAGATCTGAGGTTTGGAATATTACTTCAATAGACCCTAATTCTATCACGCCTTTGCAGAGGGAATAAAAACACTCCGTTTCAAATAGTGATTTTTTCTCATGATGTGATCAGTTTTAGGGTAAAAAAAATATCCAAAGAAGTAAAAAAATCAATATTTTGTCTAGATTTGTAAATGCAAAGTTAATTTTGTGTGAAACATTAAATGACTAATTTTGTAAAAGAAAAACTAAAAGAAGTTAATCACGTAATTTTTTCAAAATTTTTCGATCGTTCAATATTTCACTGTGTTTTTCGTTTAAACCGTCCATAAACCCGACTTAGACCAAACCGTGTTACCTATCAACCTCGACGGAAATTTATCAGGTCCATTTTCTGGACCATCATTTCCTTGTCATTTTCTTAATCAAACGGCGATGGAACTGAGTGTACGTTTTGCGACGCTGTAACCTGTAAGGCTGTAACCCAACTCCGAAGACGCCTTGCGAGTGTGTCCCTGAGAGAGAAATGTCACTGAAGGAAGAGGAAGAAAAGGGCGTCCTTCTCTACTACAAATTCGTGCTTGTGCCAGACACTCAGGATCTCGTTAACTTCTATGATTCGAACTGCCGATCACTCGGTCTCCTTGGTCGAGTTCGGATTGCTTCAGATGGTGTTAATGTCACTGTGAGTTCATTCATATCCTCACGCACCGTTACCTTTTATTATTTTAGTTTTCTAGCTTATTCTCAAGTCTCTGTCTAGTTCTTTTGAAAGAGATTGCTGTTGGATGAATTCTCGTGAAAATTGAACCTATGAAGGATGTAAATCCTGCCTGGTTAAGTGAGCGTAACTGTTAATTCTGAATCATATAACGTAATGGGCAACAGTCCTGTACTACTATAAAATTCAAAATGTTATCAACAACTAAAGGAAAGCGTCAAAATGAATTGTTTTCTTTTGTTCAATAAATAAAGTGTTGTTGACAGGGGGATTGTGCTGATGAAGTGATTAAAACAAATGTCCAAGTGGGCTAGTTGATAAACTGTTGTCCAGTGCGTTGGGTGCCAATGGTGTTCAATCTTGAATATTGGTGCTAGATTGGAAAAGCCTAGTATATGATTGGCTAAAGCATTGATTTTAACGTGTTCTATCTGTTCTGGGCAGTTGAGGTTTCAATCAAGCACTAAGTGCTTGATTGTTTGGTAATAGAGATAGATAAGTTGGGGCTAGCTTGTGGCGGAGAAGGTTGGATGGGTTGTTCTCTATGGAATTTCATTGTCGACAATCTACATTTGCTTAACCCTTCTATGAAAAGCGTAAATGCGATATTCAGTTGATGGTTTCTTTGCTCCTGACTGTGCGGCCATACTGGCTTTTGTTTATCTTGAGGGCAAGGGCATTTTAAGGTCATTGGAATTTACATGCTAAAGTTTTGGAGAACCAAGATTCTACACGGAATAGAGGACTTGTTCAGTTGGATGCAAGGAATCTGTATGAGACAAGAATTGGAAGTTTGAGACCCCAAATGCGCAAACGTTGGATTCAGAGATGAGACAATATAGCGATCTTCCTGACCGGATAGATAATCATTCTGAGTGGTTGCAAAGAAACTGCGTGGTTATGTAACCACTTTGCTACGTCACATCATCACATTACAACTCACCATTTTCTAGGAAAAAGCTGTTTTAATTGTCATTCTTTGCCGTGTGCTTCTTGACACAGGGGATTGCTAAAGAGTGTTTCTTGTCCTGGTGCAAGGTTCTAATGTGATTTCAGAATAATAAATGGAGTTCTTTTTTACTTTTTTTTGTGGGTAATTGCATTAACAACCACAACCTCTAGAGAAAGAAAGAAAATATTTAAGCCAAAGACATCAAAGCTAGTCTATGAAACAATTACATCCATGAATCTATTATCCCCTTTTTCTCAGTTCCCATCTATTATATCCTTAATCAAACATTCCAAGGAAGTAAAGGAAGATCCACCATCCATTAGAACCCTCCTACTCTTCTCCTGCAAATCCTTGACTCTCCTCCTTGCTTCACAATTCGAATCCATCAAACGCCTCACAGCTCCTTCCACTTCCTCTGCCATTACTAAAGCATCACCTCCTCCCCTATAATCCAACTTCAACTCCACCATTAACCCTTCAAGCTCCTTAACCATCTCAAACGCATTTAAATGTTGCTCTGCGTGCAATGGCCAAGTTGCGGCCGGCACACCAAACCAGAAGCTCTCCAATGTGGAATTCCATCCACAATGTGACACAAATCCTCCAATTGCTTGATGTTCTAGAACAGCTACTTGCGGGATCCACCCACATATTAATCCTCGCTCAGCCGTCCGATGCAAGAATCCCTCTGGTAATACTTCCTCTAGATTGGTGTAATCGGTAGGACTAGCAAACCCTTGAGAAGGTTTACGCAAAGACCATAGGAATCGGTGTCCACTCTGCTCAAGACCAAGTGCGATTTCCATCACCTAAAAGGAGGCGGAGGTAGGATTTAACATGAGGGGGACCAAATACCAATGTTTTCACACAGAAAACAATGAATTTTTAATCCATAATTTTTATGGTTAAATTTTTTTTTTCAATCGAGGCTAAACATTTCCATTTCACATATGAAAATAAGGTCATTAAAAATTTTCAAAATTTCAGAGAGGTAATAGAAAGTTTTTCAAAAAATTAGGAGGCCAACTGTTGAGAACAATTGGGAAATTTTAAAAACTTGAAAAGAAAAAAATTTCAGAAAATTGGGGGCCTTTCCCCAATATTTCAGCAGTGGAAATCACAAGTGAAAAAATATTTAAAAAAACAAAAATTGCGGTCATGTTCTAATGTTTTAGACATGAAAAGAGAGTCATAGATTCAGTAAACTTTCAAAATTTCGGGAAGAAATGGAAAAGATTAGAAGGAGCAAACTGCTGATGTTTAACCCATGAAGAAAAGACTATTGGAAAATTTTCAAAAAATTTAAAAGAGAAAGAAGAAATTTCAAAAAAATTGGGGAATGTGGCTCCACCCATAATCACCTGTGGCACGGCGAAGCTCCCAGCGCTGCCGAAGCACAGCAACACCACGGACGACGGTGGTTGATCATCAAGCCATCTCTTGATCCTCTCGAAGCTGGTCTGGTTCAACTGCGAGTGCATCTGACCCTTAAGATCAAGTAATGGTCCGACCGGATACACAGGTGGGATTCGGTCGTTGGATGAGAAGCAACTGACCACGTTTGGTTCAAGTTCGGCGAACGTATTTACGATAATACCCTTCGTTTCAAAGAAACGTCGACTGTGATAGAGGTAGTAGGTATAACCATGGAAAGAAGCTCGGATGAAATCCCAATGCCCACCCCGCAAACGAAACCAGGGGCGAAACCGACATTTACCAGATATCGCCGAGAAATCGGCGATATCTCGCGATATATCGCGAAATATCGCGATATTTCGGAAAAAAATATTTTTTTAATTTTTTGTGTGTGTGAATTTTATACTATTTCTTGCACTTTTTAGGCGATTTCTCTCGCGATTCTATCACAATCTTACCAATTTTATCACAATGATTCAAAAGTTAATGTGCTAAATGTAATTAGGAGGAGAATCTACATAGAATAACTTATAAATAGAAAAACTTTTATAGCAAAATCTTCAAGATTAATGAGCAATTTTACCAACATATTCTAGTGATCTAATCCTCAAAAGTCAACATGCCAAATGTGGTTAGGGAAGAGATATACATGAAATAATTTATGGAAACAATTAAATATGAAGAGATTTTGTAATAGAATCGCGTAATCATTCCAACAGTCCAATGATTTAGGCCAGAAGGTAACACGTAAAGTGACTAGGCAGGAGGTTTAAATGGAAATATTTATTAAGAAATAATTAAATTATCAAAGCAACAGCCAAAGTGATTAGGGAAGAGCATACAGAAATAATTTATGGAAACAATTTAAATTATTCATGAATCTTATAAAAGAATCTTCGAGTGATTTGATAATCGCTTCAATAGTCCTAATGATGTAGGCCTCAAAGGAACATATTAAATGTGACTAGGTAAGAGAATTTAAATGGAATAATTTTTAGGAAATAATTCAAATTTACCATATATTTGTATAAGATTAGGATAGGCATCAAATTTATCAAAATTATTGAGTAAAAAACACAAAATAATAAAAGGCGAAATTTTCTATATGGGGGGGCGAAATATCGCCGAGATATCGGCGATATTTCGCCAGTTCGCCCGGTTCGCTGGGTAGCGAACCGGGCGATATTTGCGGAACTTCGTTCCTTGGGTATAACCATCTTGCCCTTTGCTCCATATCGCCAAAGGCAAGGCACGCGGCGGAACGGGGTGTATGAAACCCGGGATGACGAACTCAGTCTCCGCGTCCTTGAAATCGGTGGCGATTTGAGTATCGAGATCTGGGAGATGAAGCATGAGAGAGAGAAGCGCTGCACCAGAAGTAAAGTAGAGGTAGGAAGGAACGCCGAATTCATTGGCTATGTCGATCATGGAGGTGCAGAAAAAATCGATGACTAACCCGGCGAGTCTCGGTGGAGTTTGAGATTCGGAAGTGAAGAAGAGTTGGGTGATGGCGTCTTTGACGAATTGCTTGTGGTTTTCAATGAATATGGATACAATACCTTCTACGGTCTGAGCCACTTCAGGTGAGGGAAATTCCAGTTGAGGCAAGTCGATGAAACGGATGGCGGTGATGGAAGAATCGCCGAAAGATTCAATTACAGCTTCTACGCTGGGGTTATGAGGTATCCTGATGAGAAGAACAGTGACGGAAAGGCGATTATCTCGAGCAATCAGAAGCTTTGCAAGCTCAATCGCTGAAACTATGTGACCCACGCCCGGGGCTGGAATGAACACCAGCGATGCTTTCTTCGTCATTCTTCTTCTCCTTCTTCTTGCTTGCTTCTACTCCACTCGTTCAGAAGCTCAAGATGGGAGATTAGTAATGATGGGTGTGAAATGGTGTACGGATGTTGATAATTAAAGTGTTGGAAAGGGACCTTCCAACCTTGGTAGGATTAGGAAAAGGAAAAAAAGAAAAACAAGAAACGACGGAAACATGGTTGTTGAATAATCTTTTCTCGTATTTCCTCCCGGCAATCGTTTCCACGGTCCCACCAAGTCAGTGAAAAAACAGTCAACCAATTAAACCAAATTATTGAAAGGCAAATTCTTCAAGGCAAATTTGAGCCAAATTCTTCAAGGCAAATTTGTTTCCTGGAAATGGAGATGAGATGGGAAAAAATGGGTAAAAAAATTTATTTTTATAAAATGCGTAGAATTTGTTGGGTTTATGAGGTAAGAAAGCTGATAGTAAGTCTTCTTAAATTAAAAAAAGTTTGTGTGAGGTAGCATGTCTATATTTTTTTCAAAATCTAACAAAAGATTTTGCGTAAAAATGTGTAAAACAACGAAATGAGATTCACATTTAACGTATGATGCTCACATTATAAAATCTCTCCTTTATTCCTCACTCCATTACATATGATGCTCACATTTTCATTTTTTTTTTCTACCTATTTTTTTCACCCATCTTTGCAAACAATTGCAGCCCGAATGATCATGTGAAGAACATATCTACTCAAAGTGAATAAACCAATCTATCCAATTTGAACGGAACTTGATTAAGTGAGAGCTGATATCCTCCTTTAGTCTTCTCTATGTCAATTTCCAGGGTTAGAGCAATGTATGTTACAGCTTAGTGATTTAATGGCAAAGTTAACTCCTGAGTGAATAAGAGATTCATAAGGTTTGTTACCATCAGCAATACACCACGTCTCTTTTCCTCACTCCGTTTTTGTTGCTTTGAGATTTCATGATTTCTTTATACTCTTCGAGCCTAGATAGCTAGATTTTATGGATTTGATGAACGATGGGGTTTTGCTTACCTTTTTATCTCATCCCACTTTGAAGATGATGTGGAAGGTATTACACTTTTTTTATTATTTTATGAGGTGGAAAGTGTTACACAATCACCATTGAAAAGCTCTATAATTGTGTAGCTAGGGAATGAGCTACCAGCAGTACTATCCAAAGAAAGAGGAGCAATGTTTAGTGTGTCGACGATATATTGCTCAACGACACAAGACCCCCTAGCGACACGATATAAACAATAAATCACCCTAGCGACACGATATAAACAATAAATCGGCGATGTATCGCTAATTGTCGATTTTTCAGGGTTAAAATATCAATTCTCACAGCTGAGTCACCGCTTCCTCCGATGCTACAACAATAAACACAAAATTAGTCAAATCAAACAATTTCAACAGATTCTTCAACATGTTCCTAAAGTTCTTTCTCTGATATTACTCTTTTCAAGCTCCAAGAACAGACA
Organism: Hakea prostrata; assembly: GCF_041222555.1. Taxonomy (NCBI): domain Eukaryota; kingdom Viridiplantae; phylum Streptophyta; class Magnoliopsida; order Proteales; family Proteaceae; genus Hakea; species Hakea prostrata. The sequence goes on from NC_142607.1 coordinate 52,567,641, forward strand.
AAAAAATAGTTCTTATAAAAATAATCTAATCGATTTGGAGCAAAGAAATGGCTTTCAAGTTTCAACTATTATCCTAGCGGTCACCGAATTCAGGTCTACGATTTGTGGATTCACAATCTCTATTTTCAGATCTACTAAGCCTCAAATAGATTTGAATGTACAATCGGAAACTCCACAAAATAATTGAAGAAGAAGAAGAAGCTAGCAATGAAATAAAACGCAAGGAAAAAAAAAGAAAAATCGAAATGAGAAAGAGAGAGAGCAAGCAGAACTCTTCTCACTAGATCGACAATCACCGGCGTCGTTCTTTCCCCTCAAAAATTTGCCGGCATATTGGCCTGTATCGCTATATCGGTGGTGTCCCAGGCACTGACATGGGGACATAGGTTGACATGTTGGACCTTGAAGAGGAGATAGAAAACAATGGAATTTTGTGGTCAATTGAAAATTTATGTATGGATCCACTTAGTCAAGGGTGAGTTACATGTTGGATCCTCTTAGTGGAAACCTTACATCTAGGTATAGGGGTCTCTAGCACCTTGATTAATCCTTAGCTCAAATCACATTTGAATTAGAGACCTTACATCTCGGTATAGGGGTCCAATGCCCATTGATTGGGTGAGTGTGAGTATTATTAGATAAATTCAGCAGCTTGTTACAAATTTCTCCTTTATTGAATTCAGGTTTAGTAACAGGTCTTCAAACTTTATTGCAGATACTATTGCTCGTGGAGCAAATCTGTTTATTTTTTTATAGGTTTTGGTGGTTTGTCCCACCTCGTTTTATGTGTGAAAATAATGACTTTTATTCTCGGTTTATTTTCAGGGATATGTTAATATAAGATTAGTAGTGGTTGGGCCCAAAAAAAATCACATTTGAAGAGTTAATGAATTAGAATGCCCCCTTTATAGTTACTAAATGCAATTTTTCAAAAATACCCCCTGTACCCTTCATGTAGGCGGTGAAATGACTTCCTTTTCATCAACTTCTTCATTTGCCTTGTCAGAAATCACTCACCACTGACCCTTTTGCCAAATGGCAAACACTTCTATTTTCAGAACATTAACAAACACCTTTAGAGGCTAGAAGAAAAATTAAGCCAAAGACATCAAGCTAGTATGTAAAAATATTCCTGCCATGGATCTATTATTCCCTATTATTGTTCCCGTATAGGATGTCCTTAATCAAACATCCCAAATAAGTAAAGAAAGATCCTCCATCCATTAGAACCCTCTACTCTTTTCATGCAAATACTTGACCCTCCTCCTTGTTTCACAATTCGAATCCATCAAACTCTTCGAAGCTCCTTCAACCTTCTTCATTGTTACCAAAGCATCACCTCCTCCCCTATAATCCAACTTCAACTCTACTATTAACCCTTCCAAATCCTTTACCATCTCAAACACAGTCAAATTCTGCTCTGCATACAAATGCCAAGTTGCAATTGACACACCAAACCAAATGCTCTCCAATGTGGAGTTCCATCCACAGTGTGACACAAATCCTTCGATCGCTTGGTTTTCTAGAACAGCTACTTGTGGGAGCCACCCACATACTGATCCTCGCTTAATTGTTCGATCTAAGAATCTCTTTGGTAATACTTCTTCTGAATTGGTGTAATTGGTATGACTAGCAAACCCTTGAGACCATTTATGTAAAGACCACATGAATTAGTGCCCACTCCGCTCGAGATCAAGTGTGATCTTTGTCATTTGCAGGGGTGAACCATGATTTAACATTAGGAACAACCAAGTATCACTACTTTATTCATAATACAATGAATTTTCTACCCATTTTCTTTATTGTTAAAAATATTCTCAAAGAAGGCTGAGTAATAATATTCTACACATAAAAAAAAGGTCAAAGAAAATTTTAAAATTTTGGAAAGGGATTGGAAAATTCTAAAAAATTAGGGACCAAATGCTGTTATTTCATACATAAAAAGAGGGTTAGATGGGAAATTTATTAGAAAAGGCAAAAAGAAAATTTTCTAAAAATTAGAGAGACCAAGTTATGATATTTCATATATGAAAAGCGGACTATTAAAAAAAAAATTCAAAATTAATGGAAAGAAAAAGTCAAGGCCTAGCTCGGCCCATGGTCACCTGTAGCATGCCGAAGCTCCCAGAGCTACCAAAGCACAACACCACCACGGAGGATGGTGGTTGATGGTCAAGCCATCTCTTGAGGCTCTCGAATCTAGGTTTAAATCCTTGGTGGTACTCTTCTGAGCGGCCATCCAGCGGCTTTTTTTGAATGAGCGCTACGTAGATAAAAAAAAAATTGGAAAATTACGTGATTAGCTACTTTTAGGTTTTCCTTTACAAAAATAGCTATTCCATGTTTCACTTTACAAAACTAGTTAAAATGAGTTTGCAATTACAAAATTCGCCAAAATAGTGTTTTTTTCCACCTTTATAGACATTTTTACCCATAAATTAAATCATATTGGCATAGGGGTGAAAATGTCCAAAAGGTATGAAAAAATGATTTTTTCCTTTTAGACAAAATAGTGATTTTCTCGCTTGATGTGATCAATTTTAGGGTAAAAAATATCCAAAGAAATAAAAAATTAATATTTTGTCTAGTTTTGTGAATGCAAACTTAGTTTTGACTAATTTCAATATTTCACTGTTTTTCCTTAAAACCGTTCATAAACCCAACTTAGACCAAACCGGGATTTTTATCTGCTCTTGTTCTGACAGTGTCTAGTTCCCTCCTGTTAACCGTTAGATGGTGGACATGTGTTTTAATCTAATTTTATGGTCAAGATCATTCCATCTCTGAATCGCTCAACCCTAACTCGTTTATGCCTTCTTCGTCTTCAGCTCTGGCGATAGCAACTCACCACCGACACCATAGGCACCACCACTTGCACGGCTGCAATAGCAATTAACTCCATTAACACAAACAGTAAAACATACAAATAATCTCCAAATAATATCTCTCCAGGAGCAGAGGATTCATGTTTGATTTATAAATCTTCTTCCTCTGCCTTTCTTGGGTTTTTTCTGTTATTGGCGATCTTTTGTGTTTCTCTTCTTCTTAGAATCTTGTAAAGGGGTATGGTGGTATGGTAGGAGGAAGGAAAGAAGTTTAAGATATGAGAAATAAGGAGATTCAACAGATCGGGAAATTCTGTGTTAAAAAATACAACAAAAATCTGCAGCGTTACCAAGCACAGCAAAATACCATTTGGAATTCAACGAAGCTGTTTCAGAATTCAAGTATGTTCTCAGAATTTGTGCTTTTTATTAAGATGGAAACCCAGAGATTTATGATGCGTCATTGTGGTGGAACCAAATAGAGAAATTGTATCAATTGAAGATGCAGGAAAGCAGAGAAATTTTCTTTTTAAATTGTTGTCTGGGTTTTCTTCTTTGTTATAACAAAACGAAAATTCAGGTTGAAATTCGAAGAAGTTAACAGAGGAGGAGAAGTAAGAAAGAACCCAAATCTGAAAAACAGAAAAACCAAAAACACAAGCAAGTCAAGAGGAAACTGAAAACCCCATTTTTGAGAACCAAAATCTCGCGTGTTCTGGAGTAAAAATCGACTACTTAATGGGGGGGGGGGGGGGGGGGGAAAGTACACAGAACCCAGCCCAAGTTTCAACAAACACGGAGATGGAGGGAAGAAAAATAGTGAGAGAGAAAAAGGATCTGAGTGTTCCAGATCTCACTCCCTATAATTCGCTTGTCTGCTCCTCTTGGAGTTTTTCTCAAGTTTGGATGCCAGGTTAGTCTTTGTTTTTCAAAATTTCAGATCTACAGTGCAAGAATAATTAGCACAACATTCCCTCCCAAGCATTACTATGTGGTTGTTTCTGCTTCACCCAAGCATCAAAAGAGAACTCCTGTAAGAGTTGGTATGCACAAATCAACCTGAAAAACATGCCCTTTCAAACCATGCAAATCCAAGCGAATATTTTTCCATCTCTTTTCTCGCCCAAATCCTCGCTCCACTCTCTCCGACCGACTCTCTAAGTGCTCAAATCAATAGGTGTTGCCGGAGGTGAAGAGGGAGACTATAATCGGTGTTGCCGGGGTTGAAGAGGGAGACACCAGACACCTGAAACAGGAGAGAGAAAAACAATGAATGAAATGGTTAAGAGTAGGAATAATCGTAACCGTAGCATTAGAATAATACTCAGTGTCCATGATCAGACGGCTAACAGGAGGGAACTGGACACTGTAAGAACAGGAGCGGATAAAAATCCGACCAAACCGTGTTACCTATCAACCTCGACGGAAATTTATCAGGTTTTTAAATGGACCATCATTTCCTTCCATAATCAAACGGCGATGGAACTGAGTGTACGTTTTGCGACGCTGTAACCTGTAAGGCTGTAACCCAACTCCGAAGACGCCTTGCGAGTGTGTCCCTGAGAGAGAAATGTCACTGAAGGAAGAGGAAGAAGAGGGCGTCCTTCTCTACTACAAATTCGTGCTTGTGCCAGACACTCAGGATCTCGTTAGCTTCTATGATTCGAACTGCCGATCACTCGGTCTCCTTGGTCGAGTTCGTATTGCTTCAGATGGTGTTAATGTCACTGTGAGTTCATTCATATCCTCACGCACCGTTACCTTTTATTATTTTAGTTTTCTAGCTTACTCTCAAGTCTCTGTCTAGTTCTTTTTAAAGAGATTGCTGCTGGATGAATTCTCGTGAAAATTGAACCTATAAAGGATGTAAATCCTGCCTGGTTAAGTGAGCGTAACTGTTAATTCTGAATCATATAACGTAATGGGCAACAGTCCTGTACTACTATAAAATTCAAAATGTTATCAACAACTAAAGGGAAGCATCAAAATGTATTGTTTTCTTATGTTCAATAAATAAAACGTTGTTGACAGAGGGAACGTGCTGATGAAGTGATTAAAACAAATGTCCAAGTGGGCTAGTTGATAAACTGTCGTCCAGTGGGTTGGGTGCCTAATGGGGTTCAATCTTGAATGTATGTTGGGTGCCTATTGGGGTTCAATCTTGAATGTATGTGCTAGATTGTGAAAGCTTAGTATAAGATAGGTTAATTGAATGAATCGCCCAAATGAACAAAATAAACCAAGGATCTTGTGCAAAAAAGTTGAAGACAATCACAAAACAAATAACAACAAACCACCACAAGAATGAAAGAGAAATGTAAGCAACACACAAGAATTTTACATGGTTCCCTAACCCGAAATGTTCAAGATTAACTACATTTACGGGGAGGGAATCCACTATTTTAATCTTCAAAATATTACAAGATTTGAGAATAATACAATGTTACCTCAACGGATCACACCACCTCTCAAACTTCCTTGAAAACATCCTTCCACCTCCAAGCTCTTAAAGAAAACCCTTCAATCCAAGCTCAAGCTTCAATGGAGGAGTTGCAATGGAGAAGTAGAGAAGAAACACCTTTCTTGCAAAACCAAAAGAAGAAGAAGACCCAAGAGCTCAATCCCGTTTTTGCACAAAACCCATGTTGGAATTCACTAGAAACTCTCTTTTTTCTCACCCCATTTACCTCTCCTAAGGCCCTCTTAATGATACCAAACGCCTAACTCATGTTTAACACTACGTGGGACGCTCCAAGTTCAAATTTGAACTTAAAAGATAAAGTGATTTTCATCACAAACCTAACATTAAAGGATTAATTTTTACGTGTTCTATTTGTTTTGGGTAGTTTTGGTTTCAATCAAGCACTTTATGTTTGGTAATAGAGATTGATAAGCTGGGGCTTGTGGCGGAGAAGGTTGTATGGGTTGTTCTCTATGGAATTTCATTGTTGACGATCTACATTTGCTTAACCCTTCTGCGAAAAGCGTAAATACAATATTCAGTTAATGGTTTCTTTGCTCCTGATTGTGCAGCCATACTGGCTCTTGTTTATCCTGAGGGCAAGGGCATTTTAAGGTCAGTGGAATTTACATGCTAAGGTTGCAACAATGCATGTGTGGCTGCATTGGGTGGGCACTAAGTGTCACGCCCCCACTTACCATGGTCAGGTGGTGCCCATGACACCTAAATCTAATTGGGTGATGTGGTAGTTATTTCTCTTTAACTATTCTTTCCAAAATACAAGTAAAATATCATAATAACCATAGCAAAAACATTAATCTATTAAGAGGGGGGGGGGTAAATACTCAAGCATAGATCATTTGATGGCAACTACAACTTTAATTATATTTGTCATTGAGTACAGCCATCCGTATTCCAAAATCACACCAACTACTAAGCTGAACATTTACTAAGAAAATCACACCAACTACTAAGCTGAACATTTACTATCTTTGTACAAACTCTTAAAATACATACATAATTATAATTGTCCTTGACAAACCCAAGTAGCTAGCATAATCAAAAGAGACCTTGGTTCTCAGTCCTGCTCCTATATCACTATGCTTTTACCCTTATCCTGTGTTGTCTGTTTGTGCATGATAATGCGGTATGAGCTAAACTAACCCAATGAATATTATAAAGCAATCATGTTACATACGAGAATAAAAACATGACATGCATATTTTTTAAGTAAAATATTTAGTCTCTTTGCAAATACATAACAATGCATGTGTCATGATAAAACATTCAATCTCATTATATAGGTTCTAAAAGTATTTACAAAAATAAATTATTCAAACTCTTTCAAATATTCATTTTTCTCTTTCTCTTTCATTATATTCGTAAGCCTAAGCAGAACCATGGAGGATGTAATCTCTTTAGACCACCGAAGTGGCAACTTTTTTTACCACCAAAGTGGTTTCATTCTCTGGGCACATGGCCATGTACACCTTATAGTCTATTGACATTGGTTTAGAGTTCATACCCAATCTTTTGACTATAACTTTGGCTACAATGCCTAACAGGACTTACAAGGGCATATCTTTTATTCAATTTCAATTTTGCATTTTATTAACCTTTTTGTTTAATCGTTAAAATGCAAGAACAATGAATGATCCATAATTAAAGAAGTCCATTGGATTATTAAATCATAACAAACTTTGTAAAATACTTGCATGTAAGCACATACATCATGCATGGAATAATCATTTGCTGAAACAATTGATTATTCAAGAAAATATTACTGTATACATCATATACATCAAGACACATAAATCTTTCAAAACAATCATGATACCTACAATAAAATTGTATATAGCATGGATTGAATCAAAATACTCATAGATACATCGGTCATTCTTGTCTTTTAAACCAAACGCTGTCTTTCATGAATTACAGTTCTAATCCTCTTTTCCTCCTTTCTCAAACAAACTCCTTTTAATTCTTTTTCTCCCTCTTCTCTCTTTCTGCTCCTCTTTTTCTTTTCAAATTTCTCTCCATGCAACCCCCACTCTGTGATCTATATTATAATATTTTCTTTACAAATGGAGAGGTACATTCTTATTTATAAGGATGGAAAATTGATAAAAGAATAATTTCTTTAAGTTTCTACCACTTTCCTTAAACTTCTTCCTTCTTTCTACAAGTTTCGACTCTCTTCTATTTTCTTTTTCAAGTTTCTATCTTATTGACACATTTGTCGATTGCTGAAATCATCCTTGCTAGGTGTCAGCATACTACATCTTTCCACTTTCTTTTACTTTCTTCTTCAGGTTTATACATTCTTTTGATTTCTTCTTCAAGTTTCCATAAGTTTCTACTTTCTTCATTTTCATTATCACTTTATCACTTCACTATTGATAATTAGGTGACACGTGTACACTTAGGTCCGTCTTTCCTTTTCATTGTCACTTCATCACTTTACTATTGATACTTAGGTGACACATGTATGCTTAGGTGTCTCCCCTTCCTTTTCATTATCACTTCATCACTTTACTATTGATACTTAGGTGACACATGTATGCTTAGGTGTCCCCCCTTCTCTAACCACATGTCATCATCTAAACCATTGGCAACGCACATTTAATATCATGTATGTAGTAAAATCTATGATTATAATAATGGGCTTTAGTTAGAGAGGTGCGGGCCCACCTTGTGGTCTGCTTATTTGGTCTACTTTGAGGTTAACCTCTTAGTACCTCTAAGTGCAGAAAATTATGATGGTCATTGAGGGTGGTCTAATTTTGCTGTACGGGAGACTGGCGAACGAAAACACATTTTAATCCAGTTATAGACCAAGAGTCCAAATGTCGTCATTAATCTAGAGTATTGGGGTATACCAACACAACGTTAAAATAATAATATAGTGAGATGCGGGGCATCACATTAAGAGGTAAAATGAGGCACAAAGGATTTGGCTTTGCTGTTGAAGCGGGGTTCCTAGCTTCTCAGGAGGCAGCCATCCTCTCTACTGAATTGAGTAATTCATTGGGATTCATAGTCTGCCTTGTATTCCTTTTAGGCTTTTTAAGTAGGCTTAGAATTGGAATGGATCACAACTTTAAATATCACATGCTATAATGGCTAAATTGTTCGTATTGTAAGTTTCGTCATCGTACATCTAATTTACTAATCCATTAGTTCACTTTCAAACAATAACTCCCCACATTGGCTAAATTGTTCATATTATAAGTTTCGTCATCGTACATCTAATTTACTAATCCATTAGTTCACTTTCAAATAATAACTCCCAATATCCACTACTTGTAATCTGTTAAAAACCACAAAAAAATGCCCGAATGCCTAACAACTTCACATATTATTTGTAGATTCCCATTCAACACAGCCATATGTTTGTCCATGTATCACAATGCTGGCATGTGACATAGTACCAGCTACATGCATTCTCAACAATGAGCCCTGATATCCATTTGTGAGTATACAGCATAACAATGGTTGATGTCTTTATTGTTTGCCTTTTCAGTTACTTTCTCGTAGACATGTGATAGAGAATATCCTTCACATCCTTCTGTAAATGAATCCCTTGAGTTGGGAATTGGGAAGCAGACCCTATTCCCTTCTAGTGGATTCTTTAACCTCCATCATCTGTGTTAGAATGCTTGCTTGACTCTTACTGTAGCCAATTGGCATGTGAGATTTTACTTTAAGGGGAATGCTAAACTCACACTAGCCCACCGCCCATTGCATCAGATATGCAGCATACTGCATTCAGGAATGTGCTCGCATAAGGTCAACAGAATACAGTCTTGACATTCGTGTTTGAGTTATTCTGGGAGAGGTTTTGCTGTCTCTCTCATCAACCAGGGTACAAATATTTCATATGAAGCATTGGTTGAATCAGATAGCCAGTGATGTGCATCGTCGGAGCTGACTGTCCCATAGCTCCCCATCATTATACATAGTTGTCTGTATCTTGATCTGGACTAAGGGGGTTATCTTGAAACTTTCTCATGATTCTAGGAATTGAAGATCCAGAGTTCAAGTTATAGTAAGAGCCACCTTGACCTAGCTTGTTATGATCACCAGACCATTTGGCCCTTTGCTGGTCCTGATACTAGGGAGGACCTACCCGTTTGGCTATGTTGATCACCTTCAATGTTTTGTAAGCATCATGAAGGTAATGATAGTAGCTAGTCTACAAGATTGAGGATTATTGTCTGATAGAAATTGGTTTGTTAGGGTGTTGAATAATGACTTGGAAGGCGTCATGAAGATGATGTCGCATAGCCAAGACACAAAAGTGTACATTCTGTGGCATGCTAATAATGGGTTTAGGCCTCAGAGTCCACTTTATAGGCAAAATTAAGAGACTACTACTTATTGGGAAAGAACACATTGAAGAAGGCGGTTGAGGACAAAGCTAGATACTCTGGGAGATGACTGCTGGAGGCTATTGTCTAGGCACACTTATATTAACAATGTGCTTCTGTTTCCCTGCATATGTAAGTGTATCAACTGAAATTTGTCATAAACGTCGATATTAGGCTCTCCTTCTGCTTTACCCTTCAGTTGATTCTTTTTTTGTTTTCTTTTCAAGTCTGTTTATCATCTTTGTTAAAAATTGGTATTGAATGGTACATTGAAGTGTTCGATGGGGTGGGTGGGGGGGGGGGGGTTTCTCTTCTATTGAGATTTCAGGCTTTTAGGGTTCTAAGTCCTAGTTTACTTAAATGAGTCTTTAAGTTAGTTTCTAATCGATTCATAAAGTTGTATTAGAGGCTACTCAGATCTGCATTACAAATAGAATTCTTGAGTTATCCAATCTGTTAGATATAAATAAGACAGTGGGGGAGACTGTTGAGCATTGATCAGAGCTCTCTAGACAGTCCTGTTATCCACTATTCTCTTCTCTTTTAATTCTGGTTGCTAAAGTTGAGGTTTTGTAGATTTAGCATCATTACAATTTTACCCTTATT